>NW_016805189.1:1848765-1928039 GCF_001698545.2 Rhinopithecus bieti | reverse complement strand
CCACCCCCTGCTTCCCCCCTTTCCCCCTACTCCCTACTTCTCCCCCATCCACCGCACTTCCCTCCCTTCAACTTCCCCGGGATTTGAGTGTTCCTCTGCTTGTTAGTGTCTCCAGCAGGTCCCAGGGAAGGAAAGCAAAGATTGATCAAAGTTAGGTATTTGTTTTCAGGCCTTGCATAGTTTCTACAAGACAAGGTGAAACTCTAAGAGTAACCAGTTAACCTTCCTTTGAGAGTTTTGTTTTGTAGGGTTATAGAAAAAAATTTACCTGCCCGCATGTACCTCAAATAATCCCCCTCACAGATCTGGATAAAATATGAGTTTTCTCTAAAAAAGATAGCCAATTAAACCTTTGTTTAGAATCAGATTAACACACTTGGGGAAGGAGACCATCAGGAAAGTAAATTCTGATGAAAAATCGGGGGCAAAGAGGGAAAGGTTTTTAAAGAACCAGTGCTCAGGGTCCAGACAGGTAGCACTGATGAGCAAAGGGGTGAGTGCAAGAAAGGGGGGATGGGATGCCTGTGGTGCCTGCAGAGCCCACACCACCGAGGGAGAGGTGATCATCTCCAGAGACACTTGCAGCCTTGGGCTGGCTAAATCAACCCTTCTGCAGGCTGGATTAGGCCCTTAGACTGCATCTGTGGGACCTCTGTGTTACAGCAATAGTTTCCAAACCTTTGAGGATGGGGACCACTTTTCAAAGTAAAAAATCTGAGATTTCCCAATATAGTCATTTCATATCCATTGATTAAGAAAATTTGCCAGACATGGTGGCTCACAGTTGTAATCCCAGCACTTTGGAAGGCCAAGGTGGGTGGATCACTTAACGCCAGGAGTTCAAGACCAGCCAGGCCAACATGGTGAAACCTCGTCTCTACTAAATAAACAAAAATTAGACAGGCATGGTGGTGTCTGTAATCCCAGTTACTCTTGAGGCTGAGGCACGAGAATCACTTGAACCTGGGAGGTGGAGGTTGCAGTGAGCCGAGATTGTGCCACTGCACTCCAGCCTGGGCAACAGAGCGAGACTCCATAAAAAAACAAAAAAAAGAAAAGAAAATTCATAAGAACAAAAAGTTTCGATGCATTATTGTAATGTGTGAAAATGAATTTCATGATACCCACTGAGCCAGGTGCTGCAAACATGAGATTAAAGATAGAATAGCCCCTCCCCTGGTCTAACAGGTGAAGCAACCAAGCAAAGAGGTGATCAACAAAGATTCTTGGTTGATATAAAAAAAGTGAGACATGGTGCTGTGTGGTCACATAGGAAGGGCATCTAGCTAAATCTTGGCAGAGTTCAGCAACAACTTCTCCAAAGATGTGGCAACTTAGCACATCTTTGTGACTAATGTATAAGTGGCATTTGGCCAGAACTTGGCATATGTGGGGGTATTTTAAGGAAGAGAGAACAGCATATGCAAAGGTTCTGAGGTGAGAGGACAGGTTTCCTTCCAGGAGATGAGTAGATTGGTACTCGGTACAGCTAGAATAGAGTGAGGAGAAAGAGAGAGAGAGAGAAGAGGAGGAGGAGAGAGAGAGTTAAATCTAGAAAGCAATGCAAAGGACAATCATTGAGCAATCTATATGTGTTATTCTCATGGCATATTTACATGGCTCTAAATTAAGGATTACATGACTATATAAATATTAGCGAGCTGGCAAGAATTCCAAGGCTCCCTTAGGTTGGAACTTCACGCTTTGGAAACCAAATGCACAGCAAAAAGAGCTGCCATAACAAAGGACCACCAACTGAGTGGCTTATACAATAGAAATTTAGTGTTTCACGGTTCTAGAGGTTAGAAGTCTGAGTCAAGGTATGAGCAGAGTTGGTTCCTTCTGAGTGTAGAGAAGGAAATATCTGTTCCAAGGTTCTCTTCTTGACTTGTTGATAGCTGTCTTCATGTTTACACTGGTGTTCTGAACCCTGTATATGTTTCTGCTCCTAATTTTTATAAGGACACAAGTCATATTGGATTAGGGCCAATCCTAATGATTTCATTTTAACTTGATGACCTCTATAAAAACCCTATATCCAAAATAAGGTGACATGCTGAGGTACTGGGGGTTAAGACTTCAACATGGGAATTTTGCGAGAATCAATTCAACTCATAAGACCCAGGTTAAGTTGCTCAAAGCGGGCTGGGGGACCCAGAGCATTTGGTAAGCTGTCAGAGGTTCTTGGGTATCTGGAAGGCAGTAGGATGAGGACACACAACAAAGGAGGAGGAGAGGAGCAAAGGGGCTACAGAGTCCAGACTTGGCTCTTTTCCTGCTCTTGCCTTGATTTGGCCCAACTCCACAGTCCTTGAAAGGCAGGCTGTACCCAACCACAGGGAGTAATCATTGCTTTTTACAGATAAGGAAGAGGTTGAAGTCACTTCCTTTCTCTGCCTTTGCACTGTCTAACAACCATCTTGCTAACAAAGCAGATCTCCAAATAAATTCCTCCCTCTTGTCATGGGAAAGCCTAGTCCAGACTCAATTTTGACTTTGGATCTTTGACGAGATTCACCTAATTAGAGTATTTCTCACAAGGGATATGGTCTTCACTTCCTTGCCTCCCCAAACAAATAGTCTCCATCCTTGGGGCTCAGCCTAACTTAGGCTGTCATAAGTTTGTACTGTCAAAAAGATCCCTTAGAAATAGCCAGCTATCCATTCAATGTGGGCAAAAACAAATCAAATGAAACAAACACAAAGAAGGCAGATTCCAGTTCTGTATGTGGAGCTCCTCAAGAGAGGACAGTTCATAAAAACCAAACTACTTGAGGTGGATTTTGATACTTATTTTTTAAGGCTTGCTTAGGCACAACAGAATCAACATTTCTCTGTGCCTCTGTGGGCAGCATCTTATTAATTGTCTTGAGGAGTTCTCTGGAAAATGTCTGTTGATTTGAACCCTTCTATTATTTTTATTTAATTTCCAGATGTGCTCTGATGTTCTTTGGAAAATAAGCCCTCGTGATTAATATCCCCGGCAATGTTCAATCAGTAAAGATTCTGGGACTATATGTGATATTTCTCCTTGTTCTGAGGGTCTACTTAATCTCTCCTCTCCCCACCTCCAACAAGAAATGGTAGTTCATTGTACCAGGTAAGAGAGGAGAATGCAAGGTTTTAAAAAATGATAGAATGGTAACTTTCTGAAAAGCAAGTGAAGTGGGAGGGGTTTTCCTTTCCTCTCCTGGCGACTACTCATGATGGAGTTAAGACGAGAGAAGAGGTACTTTGCAAATAGAACTCAAGGCTGGGGAGGAGTCATCATTCTTTTAGAATAACGAGGTAAAGGACAAATGCTAACTGGAGGTGAATTTTCCCAGTGATAAAAGCATGATTAAATTTTAGAGATTTCCCTTTGAGGCCAAAATTGCCTGGGAGTAGGTTGAAACCATAAGCAGGAAACTTGAAAATTGGTTTTCCAGCTTCCTGTCTGGCTCTCAACATACAATTCTATGTAAGAACGACTCTGTGAGCCCACTGCAGGGGAAGAGTACTGTCAACCGAAAGTCATTCTCATCCTTATAATGTCATGAGCCATTGAGGTGGAGATTGTACTACTTGAAAGATAAAGTAGAACAATCAGTGGCAACACTAGCAAGGACTTACTACATGCTAGGCATTATACACATTGTTCTATTTAATTATCTTAATAACCTTGAAATGTAGCCTTAGAAAGGTAAAGAGATTTGTATAAAGTCTCTCAGTTAGTGAATAGATGATCTGAGATTCAACTCCAAATCTGTTTGACATCAAAACTGAAGGTGCTGGCACTACATTACATTAGTGTGGAATGTTTGCCGAATGCTTAGTCCTGATCATGGGAAATGAATTACGGAACTTTTTAATTCATATGCAGGCAATCTTTTGCTATTCACAGAAGCTATGTTCTATAAAGTTATCATGAACGCTGAATTAGTGAATACTGAACCACTGCTCCTACAGAAAAGACAGGGTTAAGTTCCTGCAAGATGCTGATCACGTTTTTTTCTGCCAATCAGTGCATAACTTTGCTTTGTGTGTGTTTCTGTTTAAAGACACCTTATTTAATACATACTGTTGATTCATTAACATTGAACTCATGGCCAACACACCACTATAACTCATGCCTGAACATAGCTTATCTAATGCACATATTTTCTTCATAAAGTGCATCACAGCCTTCTTGCACTTAGGAATACCAGACATTTGGGGGCCATTTAGAACAGTAAAATCATCAATAAAAAACACAAAAATGCAAAAAATTTTAGAATTACAAATACATTTTTGTGAGTAGGTAAATTTGTAATTACAGAATCTATAATATGAATAATGAGGTTTGATGGCTTACTGACATAGTTACTAAGCTAGTCTAGGAAAAAAATCCCACATTTTAGAGGAAAAAGGAAACATTGCTCTTTCAGCCTGAATGTTTGAATGCAAAAACCAGATAATTGGTAAATACATATTTTTTTAGGTTTTGCTCATTTAAATTATCTGGATTCAAAGATGCAGTTTTGGTTTATGGCATTGCTCCACACAGAAGAGGGTTTTACCAAAAGCATTTACCTTTGAAGTTTTAAAATTTCCTTTTAATTAAGTTCTTACTGAATTTTTCACCTCCCTAGAGAACAGTTCATTAAACAAACAATTCTATTAGCCCATTATTTAATTTTATTTTTAATTATTTTATCACTTCTCCCAAATGACCTAGACACTTGCTCTGCCCATTTCTGTCAAGAGCAGAATCACCAGCCCTGTCAACTCTCTCCACACCTTGGGTGGAACACAGATCTTTGAAATCTCATGGAGACCAGCAGACCCAATCTTTTGAAATAATGAAGACCAGAGAAATTAAGTGCAGAATATTCGGTTAACTACTTACCTAACACACACAGTTACTTTCAGAAAACTCTATGAAACATGGAAATGAAGATGCTGAAAACTCAGAGAAGGTATTTACTAAATTTTTCCTTCTCCATATTTCGTCTTTATAACTGGTGACTGGTACTTGACCATAATAGTGAAGTAACTATGGAGAAGGATGTTTTTTGGAAAGGCTTGCCTTTCTTCTGACTGACATGGATGGAGGAACACAATCTTATTTCTGCCTTAAGGCTAATGACAATCTTTTGATCCAGCATTCAAGGTTTTTCATGATTTAGACCCAGTTTTTCTTCCACTCTTATCTTCCACCACTGCCTCATTCAGAATCTCTTTGCCAGCCAAGTGGGTATTTGAAATAGATGAAGAATAAGGCATGAACCATAACCTTTAGGAGTTTATGGTTTAGTTAAGAACATAAGACTAACATCCTTAAAAATGAATGATGTAAGAGGGTTATGTAATGAAGGTTCATTAATGTGGCATAGACTGTAGAGTTTATACAAATTTGAGAGAGAGAATGGATTAGTCAGAAAGCATTTTGAGCTCAAGATGGTTCTTGAAGAATGGGGAGAATTTCCATAGATCTGGGGGAAGGATGGAAGAGAAGAGGAGAGAAGGAAGCAGCTAGGTGAGGAAAATCAAAACAGTGAATTGTTGCAAATAGGAATGCACATAGTGTTGGTGGGATCATAAACAAACCAACATGAATGGCAAAGGCAGGTCATGTTGAAGAGCAGGAGGAAACACATTTGGAGGCACAGAAAGGAACTGGATTGAGGTAAGCAACTTAAAAACAGGCAGACGCACTGAAATTTGGTGGAGTATAAAATAACCATTGAAGACTTTTCAGAAAACATGTGGATAAACCATCTGTCACTAAACTACAGATGACTGAAATATACACCTACTGATTTGTTTTTTTACTATGCATATTGGGGTTTCTGTTCAGCATTTGTCCAGCTTTCAACAAATCTTTATTGAATACCTATTTTATGCTGGACAATATGGAAAGTGATAGCGCTACAGGGCAGGCAAGATCAAAATGGTTTCAATACTCCTGGATCTTATATTACAGAAGTATTCATTTTCATTATGTTCCCGTCTTTTGGCCCAGATAACTATATCTCAGATGGAAAAGTTTTCAGTAGAAGTGATGTCTTCACCCTTTGGGGTTTGTAAGTTTCTTTTGTTTAACTTAGCCTTCTGGGAAGTTGATACTTGAAGACACAGCACTGTAATCCAGGAGAAGCTTTCTCCGACTACTCCAAACTGGTCAGGAGTCTCTCAGCAGTGCTCTTGACACCTTGTGCTACTCCTTATTTCTAGACAGCATTTAGAAATAGCATAGTCTTGTCATGTCCACTTTTTTGGCATCTGCTATCTACTCCAACTAGATCATGAAGCAGGATGTCCCAACATCTCTATAGTACCACTGGAGATGATCGATAAATGTCAGTTAAATGAAATTAATGAATGGAGGGGGTGGATATGACTTTTCTTTACCTGAATATGTTTTCTCTGGGGCAAGTTTTGGTAGCGAAAGGTAAGTCTAATGTAAGAGAGAAAGATAAGTTCCTTCTGTATCTTTATATATGCGGTAACATTTTTGAAATGTAACTGTGCTTGGCTTTTCTTGTAAGACTAATTGGAATGTGGTAACAGAGCTGGATATCTTATTTTAAGGTGATTTAAAAATGACGGATCCCATACATTTTTTCATTTCCTTAACAGCTGCAATGTTAGCCTACTCCATAAATCACAACAGTTGGTTCTATCTTAATGCCATAGGTATTTCAGTAATATAGACTGTTCAATAAATTATTGGGTAGTTATTAGAACGAGGTAAATTTGACTTAACATCTTAATTTGACTTAGGCATCTTCCTGGAACCTTCCTGCTCTGAGGTTTGGATGAAAAACACTTTGGATATCACCGTGAGACTTGCTACTTCCGATTCATTGTCTAGTATTCTCCTTGGCAGCTTTGCAAAACAAATCTTGGAAAGCGCCTAGAGAAAGCCATTCTTTTTAGAAAACTTGGAATCTTTTGAATGCACGCTGGATGCCAATGACAGTGAATGAAAGTGTCTGTCCTGTTTGTATATTTGCCTGCTGCTTTGCTCATTCACTCGTTATTCATTTTTTTCCCATGGATTATTTATTTATTCAATTTTCAAAACTTAGCAAATATCCTAGATTTCAAAGTATCCTTGTACCCTACGGTTAAGGGAATGTGTCAGCCAAACTCTAGGTGGCGCTCCACATCGAACTTGGGAGGCAGGGGAAGGAGCCTGGCAGTGGAGCTCTCAGGATGGCGTCAGAACCACAGAACACCCAGGCTGATCCCGAGACGAGGGAGGGAGCTTCCCGTGTGGGGGTGGAGGGTGGGGCAGAGCAGGATGTGTGCTTGGGTTTCACTTGGAAAAAACATACATCATATTGCAATATAATTTACTTTGAGATTTCAATTTGGAAAATAGCATGGAAATAATCCAGCTTGAACATCGTCCTCCTCACCTCCTGGACTAGGTCGAGGGCCCCTTATATTTCTTCATGGCAATTGTGTCACAGTTGTAACTGTTAAAGTATTTGTTTAATTATTTGTTTAATATCCGCCCTCCTTGGACTGTAAATTTCACAAGGCAAGGACCTGGCTGCATGGCTGCCTGCTGCCTATCACAACACCTAGCAAGTGATAGACTGTCAATAAATACTTGTTTTGTTTGCTTATTTGGCTGCTGCTCCATTCACTTGCTTCACTGGGTTATTCATTTTTTCATTCCTTCGTCTCCACCCTTCCCTTCCTGCTCCACCCTACCCTTATCTTCCATCCCCCACTCCATCTCTCCCAATCCTCCCAGCCCTCCCATCTACCCCATTCCTCACCCAGTCCCACCCTCATTTATCATAAGTTTTAAAAGTTAAGAAACCTAAAGTGGCCGTGGTGGGGTGGGGCAGAAACTAAATGCATGAAAGCAATCTTTAAATAGTCAGATTCTCAGAATCCAGAGAAAGGGTATTAAAAGGTAAGAAAGCAACAGTTTTGCCAATGCAAAAGCGAAAGTGTGGCCCCCTCAGCGGCCATTTCCCCATGCACTATGGGTTTCCTAAGCAGGTGTTGCACCTCCTGGGTTTTGGCAACTGGATGCGGAAGACAGGCAGGACTCTTTCCTCTGAATGGTCTGGACTGGGGACAACTGGCTGGAATCACAAGTGGCTTCTTTGCTCACTCCAGCAGTACTTCAGCTTTCATAAATGGCCAGTTCCTGGAGCTGTTAGGTTCCAGCACATCGGGGATTTCCCTTTGTTAGATCCTGACCCACAGAGCTGTGTCCCAGGCCAAAACTGTTGTGTTCACCTCTTAAAAGGCTTTCAAAGAAGGGAAGGAGGGGAGGGAAGGGGAAGGGAGGAGGGAGGGAGGGAGGGAGGAGGAAGGAAGGAAGGAAGGGAAGGAAGGAAGGAAGGAAAACTTTGGAAAATATCAGTTGTTATTCACAGACACCAAATTTGCCATTTTTAAAAACATATTTTCAAGTTGCTGTGAATCGAAAAAAAAAGTTGTTGTGATATTGGCAGTCAGCTCTCTACCGAAATGATGTGAGTGGAAAGACAAGAGTCTGGAAGAATGCATCCCCCAAAATTCTTACATTGTTACCAACCACAGAAACAAAACATAGTGCTGGAAAGGAATTTCAAGTCATAGATGCCAAACCCCTGATTGTGTAGATAAAAATAATGAGGCTCTGAGGTGAGTGACTTGCTCAAAGCCACTCAATTGAGGAGTTAGAGCCAGAACTCATGACTTCTGGCCAATTCTGGGCCCTTGCCACTCCACAAGCTGCAGTTTTTCTGTTTTAGCTAAAATGAGTTTCAAACAGCCCATCCACCATAAACGTATTTCCTCAACTCTCAGTCTCTTGTATAAGGCCTTACAGGGGACCCAGCTTCTAATGTTGAAGGAAAAATACTGCATCTTTTTAAAAATGGTCAAAAGGAAAGGAAACTTGCAGGCATGTAAATATCACATCACCCTGTAAGTAGGAACCCATCATTATTGTGTGGGTAAGAAAGAAATAATTAAACAAACCAATTCCAGTTAATTCCACATGTAGTGTAGGCCTTTGAAAAGAGTCCAAAATATTTTTCAAACATTCTCACATACACTGCACACATCTGTCCTATGTAACCTGAAAATGATTTACCCTTGTGAAATCATTTGCGCAAACCTGCCAACCTTATGAATGATTTTGTTTGTCTACTGTCTCAAAATAATTGATCTTACATACATTAAGCTAATTAAAATAGCCAGGCCCTTTCTTTGCAGAAAATCCACAAGCCCTCTTTCAATTATGCTTCTGAGGTCAGGAAAGCAATTCTTATGGAAAAGTAGTCTAGAATTTGCTTCAATCTATTAAGACAAAACATAAGAATGTATTTTGATGCATTGATAAAAAATTCACCAAAATATTTGGTATTTTAGTCAGTCTCCAACTTACTAAAGGGTCATATTCCAAAAGTTAGTGGATAAATGAGTTGTCTGGAATTTGGAGTGTATTTTCCCATAAAAACAATGCTACCCATAGGAGTTAGTTCCCAGGCCTCCCTTTAAGTGCTATTTAACCCATAGTGTAGCAGCCTATTGTGGACTTCAAAATTATTATTTTAATTTTGTTATTATTAGTTAACTGGCTCAAAAGTAACTGATTGATTTAGAGGCTGTTTTAGATGCTGACATCAGGAAAACCAGTTTCAATTATAGATACTTGAGATAGCAGTTGGAGACTTTTACGTCATTTCTGTAGAAGGTTTTGAGGTACTTTGGAAACTCTAAAAACAGATACTTAATTTCATCTGCTTACTTGTGACTAAAGGGGGAAACAGAGAGAAAAGCCTTGGCCCATGTTCAACTTCCACCACTATCAGGAAAAGAAGACAAGAAATGGGAAAAATGGAAAAGAGGAAAGAAGTTAAAATTGTGTGCATGTATGTGCATGCAGAAATTACCTTAGCAGTGAACAATGAGGAAATGAGGAAACTGAGGCACACACAAGAAAGGAGATAGGAAGAGATATTGGTCTGAGACTTCTTTGTGTTGTTCACAAACTGGTAGTGATGACCTCTAGAAAGTTCAGAAGAGAAAAGGAAAGTTTTAGCAGGTACTCTGTGAACTTATGTTTAGGATATGTAATAAACATAGGTTGTTACTTAGGGACATGAGTTACCTGATTTAAGAATTGGACTCTCAGTTTGAATCCATACACAACTGTGGAAGACCTACAGTGTTTTGAGAGCTGGGATATAGGACTCACTGCAAAAATTATCTGGCAATTACCCTTTACCTTGCAGAGATAATAATAGCTAGCATTTATGACTCATTATAACTCATTTAATCTTCACAATGACTCTATAAATTAGGTATTAGTATTATTATTATTATCCCATTGTGTAGATGAGGAAACTAAGACACAGAAAGGATATGTAATTTGTCCGAAGTCACATGGCTACTAAGTGTTGGCGCCACCATGTGAACCCAGGTAGTGTGGGGATAGAACTTGTGCTCATAACAGCCATGCTATACTCTGCCCTAACATTCTCTGGTCAACATTCTTATCTCTTGTCGGCAATCGCTTATACCCTGACTCCATCTGGGATTTGGAATGCACTCGGGGAAGTGGCTGCGCATGGAGACTGGAAATGGAAGAGCCATCCAAGGTCATGCCCTTCAGGCTCTCTTCAAATTCTACAGCTACTGTAAAGAGAGTTGCATTCCCACAGAGAACATGTCAGACTGGAGGAAAATTATGACAAAAGGTCTCCCCAAAGGCCTCTGAAACTTGGATCTTATCTTGTTCCACAAAGTAAAGGCCAGTTTCCTAAATCAAAGAATGAAACAAAGTACATCTTCTTCAAGCGTTGTTTTGACATCACTCCCTTTTATACAACTGGACAGGCACTCCCATTGTCTCTTTAAATAATTTTTAAACACTCCTGAACTTTGGCTTGGAGACCCTCATTTGAAATGATTTTACCACTCTAGACATACTAGCTCATATTTTTTAACTTCAACCTGGCAAAAGTTAATATCCCTCATAAAACTCTACCCACTCTCTTCTCTAAGTATCACATAAACCATTCTTCCTGATTATACATGCCCCATCTTGAGCCATATCCATTACTCTGTCAACTTTCCCTGGAGGTTAATCTGCTAGTGAGAATTTAAGTGGATTCCTGCGGTGGAGTATTCTACAGTGGATGGAACTTGGATTCTGAAGTCAGTCAGTTCTGGTTCAAATCCCAGTTATTCCATTTACTAGCTGTATCATGTTGGGCAAGCTATGTAACCTCCCTAAATCACTGTTTCCTCACCTAGAATGTGAATACAATATTAATGGTACTGGTATAACAGTTGTTCTGAGAACTAAATAAGATATTGCATATAAAGAACTTAGTTCAGAGTAAACACATTATAAAATTCAACAAATGTTAGTCCCCATGATTACAATACTTTGGGAGCACAGAATAATCAGAGATATGTACAAAGATGGTTGTGAAGAGATGTTTATATACCATTTCCATAAAAGTAAAAAGTTAGAAACAATTTATGCCCAACCAGGGTTGACTATGCCACCAATTAAAAGTCATGTTCTGAATGTTGGGAAATATCAAGATTGTATTAGTGAGTATTAAAAAAAAAAAAAAAAAAAACCTGCAGAGTAGCATATTTGGGAGGTAATGTATATGCATAGAAAAGAGATTTGAAGAACCTACATCAAAAAGTAGATTATAATTATCTCAACGGAGGAAAGGTATATGGAGTATAGATGGGTACTGGGATTATGAAGATTTTAAAAATGTTTTGTATTTTTCTGTGCATCCTAAATTTTGTACCTTTTATAATTAGGAAAATTACATGCTGTTGAAAAATACTGGATAAAGTTTAGCCTTCTCAGATGATCTCCTTCTGGCTCCAATTAATTCAGACCTCCAGCTTATCCACTTCCTTTATTTCCTTTTTCACTCTCTACAGATTTATGTTTCCTCTGCACAGCTGCAGTTGGTTTCAAATATTTGGCAGAGACTGTAGTTGGTGTTTAGATATATTTATGTGGGTTCTCTTTCCCTCATCAGACTGCATTTCCACGAGAGTATCTTCCCTATATTCTCTCTGTAATTGTGCATAGTGGCTTGGAAGCTCTTTCTCCCAAAATTTAACTGATTGAGGTCATTGTAAACAATGCAAGAAGAAAAACTTGCTTAACTTGTTTCATTATTAACATTAATTGGGAGCTAAGGTTCTCATGTTAGGAATGGAGGGGCTTATAGACTGGTTGGGAATTAGGCCCTGTGCCTGAGGCAATGCTTTGTGTTTATGCAGCTATTTCATTTCCTCCTGGACCATAGGAATACCAAGGCCTCTTGCACTGAGGAAGGGTTACATGACTGGTTCTGACAAGCAAAATGGAAGCAGATGTGTGCACCACTTCCAGGCCCCAAATCGTTTTACATATTCCTCTATCAATTCTTGCTTCACCTGCTGTCTGCTGGCTGGATAGTGCCAGGTTGAACTTGAAGCCACAATATGGTAGAGCCACAAGATGGAAAGAACCTGGGTCCCTGAGTTTCTGTTTACAGAGGAACCACTCAAGAGAATTATTTGAAGAGAAATATCTGAAACGAACAGGGTCAGTGAGAAAGATAAGACTCTTATTACATAAAGGCATTGAGATTTGAGGGCTATTTATTCTTGTAGTAACCCTATCCTAACTAACAACAGAAAATTATACAAATGGTAAAAGAATTTAAAATAACATATTTTAAGCGTCAAACAAATAGAATATAATTTTTTTAATTTGCCTAATATTTTACTGTTCTCCCAAACCATTTGCTTCCCTACCTTATTCAGTTCTCTAAGAAACCTTGATGAGTCTATCTTTGTGTCACAATTTAAGAAACTGGCCTTAGAGTTGTTACATTCTTTGACCTAAGCTAGAACCAAGATTTTCTGACTCCAAATACTATACTCTTTGCCTTTAGGCATAAATACTATAAGAGTGACTAATGACTAAATTATTTATAGAAAAGATGTTTTGCCTAAATTGTCTAGGGAGTATTTTTTTGAACATTGGTTTCACCAGCAGCTAATAAATGTCCCAAGAAATAGAGTTCCAAGGCCAAATGAGTTTGGGAAACACTGGGTTAAACAAATGTGACCAGGAGTTTTCTACTTAATGCCAAGTTCTCAGAGCCTTTAACTTAAAATTTGGAGGCTCATAGGGAGCCTACGCAGCATATCCCATACATCTGACCACAGAATCCTTTGATGATGGAGCCATTGTCAGGAGCAGAGTATGCTGAAACATGACGGAGAAAGGTTTTCTAGATAACAGCTCTCATTCTCCATTGCACCCTGGTTCCACTTTAGTTTATTCACTTCTTAGAGTACACTTCTCAGCTAATGTTGGGAACAACAAAATTCTCTAATAAGCTCATGTAACCAAGATCAAATGGGACTTTCAGGAGATTTTTTTTTTTTTTTTTTTTTTTTTTGAGACAGAGGCTCTGCCCTGTCGCCCAGGCTGGAGTGCAGTGGCATGATCTTGGCTCACTGCAACCTCTGCCTCCCGAGTTCACACCATTCTCCCGCCTCAGCCTCCCGAGTAGCTGGGATTACAAGCACGTGCCACCATAGTCAGCTAATTTTTTGTATTTTTAGTAGAGACGGGGTTTCACCATGTTGGCCATGATGGTCTCGATCTCTTGACCTCATGATCTGCCCACCTTGGCCTCCCAAAGTGCTAGGATTACAGGCGTGTGTGAGTCACCATGCCCGGCCCCAGGAGCTTTTTTTTTAGTTGCATTTATTTTTGAACTTATCCTAAAGAAGAGCAGGACACGTTCATTGCACCTGGAAGGTAGAAAATATAAATAGAAGAAAGAGAGGTGCAAATCAACCCACTTCTATTCAACCCACCAGCATAGTCAACCTGTGACATTTACTACCACAGGGAGCTGCTGAGGCAGGGTAGAGTTGGATTTGAGGAAGGATTAGATAATTTTATGAGCATGACTAAAATTTAAAGCTATGTGAGCTAGAACAAAAAAGATACAAGGAAATGAAGTCTCATGTTCCAGGATGTAAATTGATCACATGTGGAAGGAGGGGCAAAAAGGAATTCCCACCTCGCAATCCAGCGTGGGATATTACACAATGGGCCAGGTGCAATAGGCTTGACTTTCCCTCTTTATTTTCCTTTTCCTTTTCTCTGGTACATCTGATTCTGGCTAAACAGGAGGTGGGGATATTAGCCCTGACAAATAGCGATTTGATTCCACAGGGCAACTCCTATTGAAAACCAAGATAACACAAATATTTTCAATTCTTCAAGTTGAACCTAGACTAAGTATTTTGTTTTGTGGGTGATCCCTCTGTTCTTTTATTAAGAGAAGATCATTTTATGAGAGCTAAGAATATTTGCATTCCTAGCATTTAAAATTCTCAACAAACACATTGTTCAAGCAAATAAAAAGAATAGAACAAGTAAGGTAAGATCATCTTAATTAGTTGAGACTCTTGAGCAAGGATGAATCCAGTCTTGAAGTCCTGGCTATTTCAAAATATTCTTTTTACCTTAAACATACAAATGAAATGTGTTTCTGAGCTGCAGTATTCTGAGCTTGGTGATGATTGAAGGCCCTGGAAGAGGGGATGGCAGATTTTATTGGGCTGGGTGGGTTCTCAACAGCCATCTCTCCATGGGAAATTTCATAAAAATATTCAACTCTAATGGTTCAGTGAAAAGCATTTGGGCCCCAGGGAATCAATGAGAGCTAAGTTTTATAGAGTGAATCCTATCTGGACTAGAAGAATTAAGAAACAGAAATATGGGAGACAGGCAACAAGAAGAATAGGAATACCAGCCCCATGGTACAAAAAGTTAGTCTTTCATTGTATAACCAGTGCTATGATTCCCTGCATTAAGATTACAAAAGCAATCAGATCAGAGATTGTGGACTTTTTTCATTATAGGATTTTAGCTGACCCTTTCTTCAACTATGAATTCTTCGGTTGGGGGACAGTCCTAAATTCCAATATGAACACTAAATATCATTTGCCTCAGGAAGGATTTTTCCTGTTGGTACTCAGCAATCTTTCTGAACTTGTGGCAGTGGTAGTCATACAACATTGACTACTCCATTCTCTTATCCCTTCCTCCCTAGCATAGCCCACTTCTCATGATAAAACTTTTTTTTTTTGAGATGAATTCTTGATCTGTTGCCCAGGCTGGAGTGCAGTAGCACAATCTCAGCTCACTGCAACCTCTGCCTCCCAGCTTCAAGTGATTCTCCCACCTCAGCCTCCCAAGTAGCTGCGATTACAGGTGTGTGCCCCCCATGCCCAGATAATTTTTGTATTTTTAGTAGACACGGGTTTCACCATGTTGGCCAGGCTGGTCTTGAACTCCTGACCTCAAATGATTCTCCCGCCTCAGCCTCCCAAAGTGCTGGAATTACAGGCATGAACCACTGCACCCAGCCTATAAAACTTACAATTCTAAATAGGCATCTAGTTTTCCAGCTTTATCTTGCACCTAGAATTGGCTATGTGACTCAGTTCTGGCCATTTCTGGCTTGGAGGATGCTAGGAAATATTTTCCTTTTAGGATAAAAGGAGAGAAATGTGGGAGGAGAGTTGTGTTTTCTGTTTGTTTGTTTGTTTGTTTGTTTCCTTGCTTGCTTGTTTGTTTTTCTGGCTATCCCCTCTCTTTCTTTGACACAGTGCGGAAAGTGTGATATTTCATACTGTGGCAATTATTTTGTGATAATGAGATGACAAACTTGAGGATCAAAGGCACCATGGTAGCATTGACAAGATGGAAGGGGAGAAAAATCTTGAGTTTGTAATGACATCACTGAGCCACTAAAACAACCCTGGGACCATGAGCCTATTGATTTGTTGAAGTCACCTTTAGATGGATATTCTGTTACAGCCCAAAGCCTTCTAACTGTTAAATACACCCAGTGAAAATGTGACTATGTGTTCCAATAGAGCACAGAACCCCAAAGAAACACACGGCCTGTGACTTCTGGTCTTATAGAATCACTGATATTCCCTGATGTAGACTGGCATATTTCTCTTGGAAAAAATAGCGAACCAGGACTTCCTTGATGGTTGTCTGAGAATTCATTGGCTAATGTTGGCAGAACCTAAGGCCATGAACATGTTCATCATTACTAAGGAGGTGGCAATCCTAAAGGTTGCAATTCAACCTTTGTGGATTGTGCTCCAAATTCCACACAAGGTTTCTTTCCCTCTTGTTCTCATTTCCCACAGTCTTACCCTTTTCTTTGTGTCTTACTTTGGCTTTGGAAAACCTCCTTCACATTTTCATTTTGCCAATTCTGATGTTACTTAATTCTTCAATATGGTAAAGCAATAAAAAGAAAGCTGGCTGATAATCTTAGAGCAGTGCCAAAAATGTATGTTTGGAATGTTAGGACTTTATTGAAAAATGCTTTATTGAATAAGCAGAAATTTTGTTAAGCTCCAAAGGAATCTAACCATCTCCCCTCCCCCACCACCACTGCCTAAATTTCACATCCTTTGATAACTAAGTACCTTCCCAGACTGGCATATCTTCTAGTCTGTATATCCTAAACTGCAGATTCAATCCTATCGAGTGACTGGAAATGGTACAACTCAAAAGTCTAGAAAAAATTCTGCTCTATGGAAACACATTCATTTTTAAAATTTCTTTATTTCAAAAGTTTCCATCCTCATTTCCCTTCTTGAAGAGTTTTCATTATACATGAGCAGGGAATTACGATGTGTGTAATATTTTATAACTTAGCTAATTTGAAGATACTTTTTTCTTTTACATCTGTTGGATTTTTTTAAAAAAATTATTATACTTTAAGTTCTGGGATACATGTGCAGAATGTGCAAGTTTCTTACACAGCTACGCGTGTGCCATGGTGGTTTGCTGTGCCCTTCAACCAGACAATCCTGAGCTCAAAGCCCAGAATTAGAGCTGATGAGTAACCAAGGAATTCAGATTTTAGTACTGAAAATAATGTTTAGGAAATTCTGTTGTTCTGGAGGACAAGAATTTAGCATTCATAGCTGAAATGCATAAGAGGAAAACAAGTCTGCCAGAAAAATGCTGTTTGCAATGCTGTGAGGGTCTGCTCTAAACGGTATTTCTTGTGGGAGGGACTTGGTGTGATCTGTGTTGTGTATTTTTTTGGTTTTTGGTTTTTGTCTGGAGGCTTTTTTGCTTTCGTTTCTCAGATCAGGGAAAGGAGGTTTGCCTGAAAATGAGCCAGAGTGGTGGTTCTGCCCAGACTGATGTGCTGGCAATCGGTGTGTACTGCTTGGTGACTTTCAGTTCAGGTGGTAATTTACCAAATGCCGCTTTTTTTCTGTATGACACAGGCATGGCCAAACATAGTCACCACGCAGAATGTTGGGAAAGTTTCTTGTCCCCATCAAACAGAGGGAGCAACCCTTGGTAGTTCAACAATGAAGCCTCCATTAGCTGAGAAGTCTAACTGTGATTTATCATTCCCTACCTATAAAGATTGTAAACAAAGCAGGAAACTTTCTGAGTCTCTTAGTCCTCTACTTCCAAGTAGAAGTGGTAAGAATGCCAACCTTCCCTCACAACANTTTTTTTTTTTTTTTTTTTGAGACAGAGTCTCTGCCCTGTCGCCCAGGCTGGAGTGCAGTGGCATGATCTTGGCTCACTGCAACCTCTGCCTCCCGAGTTCACACCATTCTCCCGCCTCAGCCTCCCGAGTAGCTGGGATTACAAGCACGTGCCACCATAGTCAGCTAATTTTTTGTATTTTAGTAGAGACGGGGTTTCACCATGTTGGCCATGATGGTCTCGATCTCTTGACCTCATGATCTGCCCACCTTGGCCTCCCAAAGTGCTAGGATTACAGGCGTGTGTGAGTCACCATGCCCGGCCCCAGGAGCTTTTTTTTTAGTTGCATTTATTTTGAACTTATCCTAAAGAAGAGCAGGACACGTTCATTGCACCTGGAAGGTAGAAAATATAAATAGAAGAAAGAGAGGTGCAAATCAACCCACTTCTATTCAACCCACCAGCATAGTCAACCTGTGACATTTACTACCACAGGGAGCTGCTGAGGCAGGGTAGAGTTGGATTTGAGGAAGGATTAGATAATTTTATGAGCATGACTAAAATTTAAAGCTATGTGAGCTAGAACAAAAAAGATACAAGGAAATGAAGTCTCATGTTCCAGGATGTAAATTGATCACATGTGGAAGGAGGGGCAAAAGGAATTCCCACCTCGCAATCCAGCGTGGGATATTACACAATGGGCCAGGTGCAATAGGCTTGACTTTCCCTCTTTATTTTCCTTTTCCTTTTCTCTGGTACATCTGATTCTGGCTAAACAGGAGGTGGGGATATTAGCCCTGACAAATAGCGATTTGATTCCACAGGGCAACTCCTATTGAAAACCAAGATAACACAAATATTTTCAATTCTTCAAGTTGAACCTAGACTAAGTATTTTGTTTTGTGGGTGATCCCTCTGTTCTTTTATTAAGAGAAGATCATTTTATGAGAGCTAAGAATATTTGCATTCCTAGCATTTAAAATTCTCAACAAACACATTGTTCAAGCAAATAAAAGAATAGAACAAGTAAGGTAAGATCATCTTAATTAGTTGAGACTCTTGAGCAAGGATGAATCCAGTCTTGAAGTCCTGGCTATTTCAAAATATTCTTTTACCTTAAACATACAAATGAAATGTGTTTCTGAGCTGCAGTATTCTGAGCTTGGTGATGATTGAAGGCCCTGGAAGAGGGGATGGCAGATTTTATTGGGCTGGGTGGGTTCTCAACAGCCATCTCTCCATGGGAAATTTCATAAAATATTCAACTCTAATGGTTCAGTGAAAAGCATTTGGGCCCCAGGGAATCAATGAGAGCTAAGTTTTATAGAGTGAATCCTATCTGGACTAGAAGAATTAAGAAACAGAAATATGGGAGACAGGCAACAAGAAGAATAGGAATACCAGCCCCATGGTACAAAAGTTAGTCTTTCATTGTATAACCAGTGCTATGATTCCCTGCATTAAGATTACAAAAGCAATCAGATCAGAGATTGTGGACTTTTTTCATTATAGGATTTTAGCTGACCCTTTCTTCAACTATGAATTCTTCGGTTGGGGACAGTCCTAAATTCCAATATGAACACTAAATATCATTTGCCTCAGGAAGGATTTTCCTGTTGGTACTCAGCAATCTTTCTGAACTTGTGGCAGTGGTAGTCATACAACATTGACTACTCCATTCTCTTATCCCTTCCTCCCTAGCATAGCCCACTTCTCATGATAAAACTTTTTTTTTTTGAGATGAATTCTTGATCTGTTGCCCAGGCTGGAGTGCAGTAGCACAATCTCAGCTCACTGCAACCTCTGCCTCCCAGCTTCAAGTGATTCTCCCACCTCAGCCTCCCAAGTAGCTGCGATTACAGGTGTGTGCCCCCCATGCCCAGATAATTTTGTATTTTAGTAGACACGGGTTTCACCATGTTGGCCAGGCTGGTCTTGAACTCCTGACCTCAAATGATTCTCCCGCCTCAGCCTCCCAAAGTGCTGGAATTACAGGCATGAACCACTGCACCCAGCCTATAAAACTTACAATTCTAAATAGGCATCTAGTTTTCCAGCTTTATCTTGCACCTAGAATTGGCTATGTGACTCAGTTCTGGCCATTTCTGGCTTGGAGGATGCTAGGAAATATTTTCCTTTTAGGATAAAAGGAGAGAAATGTGGGAGGAGAGTTGTGTTTTCTGTTTGTTTGTTTGTTTGTTTGTTTCCTTGCTTGCTTGTTTGTTTTCTGGCTATCCCCTCTCTTTCTTTGACACAGTGCGGAAAGTGTGATATTTCATACTGTGGCAATTATTTTGTGATAATGAGATGACAAACTTGAGGATCAAAGGCACCATGGTAGCATTGACAAGATGGAAGGGGAGAAAATCTTGAGTTTGTAATGACATCACTGAGCCACTAAAACAACCCTGGGACCATGAGCCTATTGATTTGTTGAAGTCACCTTTAGATGGATATTCTGTTACAGCCCAAAGCCTTCTAACTGTTAAATACACCCAGTGAAAATGTGACTATGTGTTCCAATAGAGCACAGAACCCCAAAGAAACACACGGCCTGTGACTTCTGGTCTTATAGAATCACTGATATTCCCTGATGTAGACTGGCATATTTCTCTTGGAAAAAATAGCGAACCAGGACTTCCTTGATGGTTGTCTGAGAATTCATTGGCTAATGTTGGCAGAACCTAAGGCCATGAACATGTTCATCATTACTAAGGAGGTGGCAATCCTAAAGGTTGCAATTCAACCTTTGTGGATTGTGCTCCAAATTCCACACAAGGTTTCTTTCCCTCTTGTTCTCATTTCCCACAGTCTTACCCTTTTCTTTGTGTCTTACTTTGGCTTTGGAAAACCTCCTTCACATTTTCATTTTGCCAATTCTGATGTTACTTAATTCTTCAATATGGTAAAGCAATAAAAGAAAGCTGGCTGATAATCTTAGAGCAGTGCCAAAATGTATGTTTGGAATGTTAGGACTTTATTGAAAATGCTTTATTGAATAAGCAGAAATTTTGTTAAGCTCCAAAGGAATCTAACCATCTCCCCTCCCCACCACCACTGCCTAAATTTCACATCCTTTGATAACTAAGTACCTTCCCAGACTGGCATATCTTCTAGTCTGTATATCCTAAACTGCAGATTCAATCCTATCGAGTGACTGGAAATGGTACAACTCAAAAGTCTAGAAAAAATTCTGCTCTATGGAAACACATTCATTTTAAAATTTCTTTATTTCAAAAGTTTCCATCCTCATTTCCCTTCTTGAAGAGTTTTCATTATACATGAGCAGGGAATTACGATGTGTGTAATATTTTATAACTTAGCTAATTTGAAGATACTTTTTTCTTTTACATCTGTTGGATTTTTTTAAAAAAATTATTATACTTTAAGTTCTGGGATACATGTGCAGAATGTGCAAGTTTCTTACACAGCTACGCGTGTGCCATGGTGGTTTGCTGTGCCCTTCAACCAGACAATCCTGAGCTCAAAGCCCAGAATTAGAGCTGATGAGTAACCAAGGAATTCAGATTTTAGTACTGAAAATAATGTTTAGGAAATTCTGTTGTTCTGGAGGACAAGAATTTAGCATTCATAGCTGAAATGCATAAGAGGAAAACAAGTCTGCCAGAAAATGCTGTTTGCAATGCTGTGAGGGTCTGCTCTAAACGGTATTTCTTGTGGGAGGGACTTGGTGTGATCTGTGTTGTGTATTTTTTTGGTTTTGGTTTTGTCTGGAGGCTTTTTTGCTTTCGTTTCTCAGATCAGGGAAAGGAGGTTTGCCTGAAAATGAGCCAGAGTGGTGGTTCTGCCCAGACTGATGTGCTGGCAATCGGTGTGTACTGCTTGGTGACTTTCAGTTCAGGTGGTAATTTACCAAATGCCGCTTTTTTTCTGTATGACACAGGCATGGCCAAACATAGTCACCACGCAGAATGTTGGGAAAGTTTCTTGTCCCCATCAAACAGAGGGAGCAACCCTTGGTAGTTCAACAATGAAGCCTCCATTAGCTGAGAAGTCTAACTGTGATTTATCATTCCCTACCTATAAAGATTGTAAACAAAGCAGGAAACTTTCTGAGTCTCTTAGTCCTCTACTTCCAAGTAGAAGTGGTAAGAATGCCAACCTTCCCTCACAACATTGTAAGAAGGAATGATTATTTGAATTGATTGTAAAAAGATACTCTGCAGTATTCATCATTAGGGAATTGTAAATTAAAACAACAAGGAGATACGGCTACATACCTATTAGGATGGTTAATATCCAAAACACGGATAGTACCAAATGGTAGAGCAACAGGAACCCTCCTTCATTGCTGGTGAAAACGTAAAATGGTTCGGCCACTTTGGAAAACAGTTTGGCAGTTTCTTGCAAAACTAAACACACTTTTATCATACCATTCTGCAATCATTCTTGATATTTTCCCAAATGAGTTGAAAACAGGTCCACACGAAAACCTGTGCACAAAAGTTTATAGCAGCTTTATTCATCATTGCCAAAACTTAGAAGCCACCAGGGTGTCCTTCAATAGGTGAATGGATAAATAAACTGTAGTATATTCATACAGTGGAATAGTATTGAGCACTTGAAAAAGAAAAAGAGCTATTAAGCCACAAAAAAGACATGGAGGAAGCATAAAGGCATATTACTAAGTGCAAGAAGCTAATTTGAAAAGGCTATAGACTGTGTGATTCCAATTGTAAGACATTCTGAAAGAGGTAAAATTATGCAGACAGTAAAAAGATCAGTGTTTGCCAGGGTTTTGGGAAGATGGAAGGAGGGATTAATAGATAGAACACAGAATTTTTAAGCCAATTAAACTATATTGAATGACACTGTAAGGGGAGCTACATGTCATTATAGATCTGTCAAAGCCCACAGACTATACAACACAAAGAGTGAACCATATGTAAACTGTGAGCTTTGGTCACAAAGAGCAAACTGTAATGTAAACTATGGACTTTGGTTGAAAATGAGGCATCAATATTACTTCATCAGCTGTAACAAAACATAGTGTGACATATTGGTGGTGGAAAGGGCTGGGTGTGTGTTGGGGGATGGTTATGTGGAAACTGTACTTCTGCTCAATTTTACTGTGAGCCTAAAACATGTAGAAAATGAAATGTATTAATTCAAAGTAGATTTTAAAATCTAAATAAAAGTTATGAAGCAGAAAGTGAATATAATCATATAATTATGTAAATTAATACAAATAATTGTTGAATGCATGCTTAGGATTAAGTTCAGTTGTACACAACATGAAAAACAACAAATGTGGTTTAGACAAGAAAGCAGAATATGTTTCTCATGTATGGAAAATACGCCTAGAAGTAGGCAGTCTGGAGCTGGAATGGTGACTCCACAGAGACTTTGTGGACTAAGGCTTCTGGCTTTGCTAAGACTCCCATCTCAGCATCTGACTCCTATCTCTTGGTCTGATACAATTGCCAGAACTCCAGCCACTACATCTGCATTCTAAACAGCAGAGAATAAGGAAGGAGGAAATACTGGCATGCCTCCTCCCTTAAATGCAGACTTACAGGAAGTTTCATATTATATTTCTGCTTTTATCTTACTGGTCTGGAACTTAGACAAATTGTCACATCTACCTGTGAAGGAGTCTAACAATATTTTACCTATTAAATTTACACAAAATTTTAAAAATCTGCAGAGAGGTCCAGCTACAAATCAGGGCTCGGTTTCTAAATAAAAAGAAAGAAAGGGATGTTGGAGTAGGCAGCTAGCCATTTGGGACTTTGAGCAACTGTTGCTAAGTTAAAAATACAGTGCTAGAGACAGAGGATGCAAAAAGACATTAGATCAATAGGAGAAATAAACATGCAAGCACGCGGCTATTATATATGGTGGCAATTTGTTAATGGCACAAGGATTTCAAAAGAGGATGTGAGTATGCCCAGTTGGGGTTGAGCAGAGAAACCCTCCGAGAGGGAAGGATATTTTACAAAGACCTAGAAGGATGAAGAGAATTTGAAAAGTAGGAAGTGATGGAAAAGAAGCCAAACTTGGCATAGGAAATGGCATGAAAGAAAGCAAGTTGTTGTTTGACAAAGAGGGCTATGCCTGTTATTGGTGCATTTTATAGTCTGCACAGATACAGAAAGTGCCTAGGCAGGAAGAAGTTTATGTCTGTAGTTTGGACATGTACCCTAATGACATCAGTTTCTCTCCTCACAATCTGTCCATCATTCCCATGGGTGGGAGGTGAGGAAGAATTCCATTCAACAACACACACTTAGAGTATCTCAGGCAAAGAGACTCTTTTTCTTTTGTATTTATGATAAAACACCCAAATATGTATCCAAGTGGGATTACCAGCCTGGGTTGGATCCAAGAGACTTTGGTTACTAGAACTATTTCTCATCATAAATCCCCAAACAAGTTGAGTTTTTCACTTCCTCTCCTAATCTGCCATGGAGCACAGCCGAGTTGCTTGAAGTCATCTACTTCTTGGCAGTGGCTACAATTCCAAGATGATGGAACGATTCTTTTCCATATACATCATTATTATTTCTAGTATAAATATTTATCAAGCACTCACTGTGCAATAGAGAAGAGCTCCTGCTTGGTGGTCTTTCCAGCTGAACAAAACAAACATGAGGAGAGGTCGAGGGAAGAGGTGGGAAGAGAACCTCAGCTGGTGGGAAACAATAGGAATTGCTTCCCCACCCCACCTCCTTTTATTCATGTTGGATGTTATTTGGACTTGACTGCCATATTTCAGATACGTAAAATGTGTTTTTATTTGTTTAACATATGCTTTATAGGGCTTACCATGTGCTGTGCACTGTTTCTAAGCTCTTTACAAATACTAACACATTCAATCCTCATAGAATCCTGTGAAATAAGTTGTTTTATTGTCTCCATTTGCAGATGAGGAAACCAAGGCACACAGTAATTTGCCCAAGGTCACTCACTGGACACAATGACTCTAGAGCAACACTGTCCAGTAGAACTTTCTCTGATGTCAGAAGTGTTCCATATTTGCGCTGCCCAATAGGGTAACCACTGGACATGTGTAGTTGCTGAGCACTTGAAATGTGGCTTACATGACTGAGAAACTGAACTTCTGAAAGTTCAGAAGGCTGCCCACCTAGGCTTCCCGAAGTGCTGACATTACAGGCATGAGCCTGGGCTCATACAAACCTGGGCATACAAACCCAGGCTGCCTTTCTTTCCTTTCCTCTCCCTTCCTCTCTCCCTCCCTTTTCTTTTCCTCCCTCCCTCCCTCCTTCCCTCCCTCCCTCCCTCCCTTCCTTCCTTCTTTCCTTCCTTTCTTCCTTTCTTCCTTTTCTTTCTTTCTCTCTCTTTCCCTTCCTCCCTCCTCTTTCTTTCTTTCTTTCTTTCTTTCTTTCTTTCTTTCTTTCTTTCTTTCTTTCTTTCCTTCCTTCCTTCCTTCCTTCCTTCTTTCCTTCCTTTCTTCCTTTCTTCCTTTCTTCCTATTCTTTCTTTCTCTCTCTTTCCCTTCCTCCCTCCTCTTTCTTTCTTTCTTTCTTTCTTTCTTTCTTTCTTTCTTTCTTTTTCTTTCTTTCTTTCTTTCTTTTCTCTCTCTTTCTTTTCTTTCTTCCTTTTCTTTTTCCTTCCTTCCTTCCATTTTATCCTTCCTTCCTTCCTTCCTTCCTTCCTTCCTTCCTTCCTTCCTTCCTTCCTTCTCTTCTCTTCTCTTCTCTTCTCTTCTCTTCTCTTCTCTTTCTTTATTTTTGGAAGGAGCAAGGGCCAAGAATATAGAAATTCTTTTATAAAACAGTGATCCTTTCTGGCACATTTGGTGTTTAATTATGATAAACAACATGAGATATAAGTTTATAGAAAAATATGAGCAAATCACTCAGGTGGTGCCATTCTCTATTCCCTGGCTGTTAAATGGGACTACAATAAAGCTCTATCTCCAATGCAAGTTTTCTCACAATTAGTAGTAGATGAGGAGGCCAAAGGGGAGAAATCAAGGGCTGGTTAGGTCATGCATATTTGGTAGCACAGACCATTGTTAAAAGTGAAAAGCAACGTTATAGTATCTGGTGCCTGCTTGGGAAAATGAAGAGCAAGACAAAGTCACGTGTGTTATCCTGCTGTCATCAAGACTGGCACTCCTTCTTCTCTCTCTTTGCTGCCCATCTTAACACATCTCTACCTTATTCAGCTTTCGTGGTTAAACTCAAATTCCACTTCTTCCTTGAAAACTGCCCTCCTGTCTCCATGTGAAAGCATCCTCCCTATAATATGACTGTATCTTTCTTCTGGTACTTAATGGGTTCTATACTATGTAATAGCTAAGTAAGTACAAGTCCTAACTCTCCTACTTACTCTCAACTCTTAAAGGTCTGATTTCTGTTAGTATTAATTTTCTGTGAAACTTCACACAAACCTGGGCAACATAGTGAATGAGACCCTGTCTCTACAAAATAATAATAATAATAGTAATAATAATAATAATAATAATAATAATAATAATAATAATTAGCTAGGCTTGGTGGCACACACCTGTGGTCCCAGCTACTCAGGAGGCTGAGGCAAAAGGATCACTTGAGCCAAAGAGGTCAAGACAGCAGTGGGTCATGTTCACGCCACTGCACTTCACCCTCTGCGACTGAGTGAGATGTGCTCATATTCCATAGATTGTTTCAACTTTCATCTCTGTTTCCCTGTTTCTAGCAGGCACTTCTATGATAGCATTAACTGTACTGTATTATTGTATTGTAAAATTCGATGATCATATCTCTCCCCAAGACTGTAAGCCCTTTTAGAGTAGCACCTACCTTAAAATAGATGCTCTATAAATGGCAAGCAACTATTTTCGGAATGAACGGTCATTCTCAGAAATTTGTAGTATATGTAGTATGTTTGTCTTTTGTCTAAAACAAAATGGAACCCTCCTCCAATGAAACTCTTCTATATTCGTATTAGATTAAGCATTAGGTGATACCAAACTAACTTCACCATTTTATAATAGTCCTACTGCAGGGAAAGACAATGCATAATTGTCCTAGAGGATGAGGCCATTTTCAGCCAGCTGCGGTGGCTCACACCGTAATCCCAACACTTTGGGAGGCTGAGGCAGGCTAATCACTTGAATTGGGAGTTCAAGATCAGCCTGGCCAACATGCCAAAATTCTGTCTCTACTAAAAATACAAAAATTAGCCAGGCATGGTGGTGCACGCCTATAATTTCCAGCTACTAAGGAGTCTGAGGCACGGGAATTGCTTTAACCTAGGGGGCGGAGGTTGCAGTTAGCAGAGATCACACCACTGCATTCCAGCCCGGGTGACAGTGAGACTCTGTCTCAAAACAAACAAACAAACAAACAAAAAGAAAGAGAGAATGAGAACATTTCTTGCTTAACCTTGCCCAAAGGACATAGGTCATCCGAAGAGGGTTGAATTTTAGGGTACTGCACAGAACCCAGAATAGAAAAGAAGTGTGAAAACTGGCAAGACATTGCAATTTTCTACACGTATGTAAAGCTCAAACTAAAAAAGAACATTTTTGAGAATTTTAAGAAGTACATGTGAAGGATGCTCTGACATTAGGTTTAGTGAAGGAAGGGTCAGAGATAGACCAAGATCACTTTAGCAACCTATAATTTGGTTTAATTGATTGAGCAGGGAGAAAAAAAAAGGAGAAACAGAATGAGGAGATGGTGACATTGACAAATATAAAATACTGTAACATAAATTTCTGTAGCTTTGCTTTGAGTAGTACTGGAAAAGTTTGTTATACTAGGAAATAGTCATATAAATGGAAAGATGGTTTTTCATGTCTTTTATGACTTGTTGTAAATGATTAATTAAATACTCTGAGTGTTTCATTAAATATATGCATTCCTTCCAAATTAAAGTGTGCAGAGACTCGTTATAAATAAATTCATTGGGTGAATGAAAGGAGCATTTACTTCTAAAGGAATATTACTGGCAAATTTCATTCTTGACATTGATTAAATAGACTAAATTTATTTTAATGGCAATACGAACAAATTACAAGTCTAATTAGTTTTCTACTTTAGTATTTTTGCGTTATTTAGTGTATTTATAAGCGATCCAACAATTTTAAGAATTTTACTACATAAAAGTATTTTGTAATAAAATGTGAAAATAAAAGAATGAATAAAACATGGCTCTCACTTCACTCATTTTCTACTTTCACACTTCATGGAACAATTTTAAGTGCCTACTCTGAGCAAACCCTTTTCCTGAATGTTGCAGGCAATAGAAAGGAAAAATAAGACTTGTTTCTTCCCTCTAAAAGCTTGAAACGTCATGGGAAAAACATATGCACAAAATAACTTTAATGTAAGACAGACTTTGGTAAGTAAGTGCTAAAATAATAGAGGTACAAAGTGCTTGGGGAGTGTAAGAAATGGAGGGATTAAGACTGATGAGGAGGGGATCAAGAAAGGCTTCTCGGAGGAGGAAGGGTTTGAGCTTGACCTTGAGAGATGGCTGGAAATTTAACAGGAGGTTCTGGGTCGGGGAGGAGAAGAGAAAGGGGTTGTGTGGTCTCTGGGTTGCTGGGTTGTTCTATAGAGGGGTTTTGGTGTGTCTCTGGACAATTTTGAACTGTCACATGGAAGAGATGTGTCACACAGAAAATACACAGAGCAACTAGTAACTGGTCTGAAAATAAGCCATGTGACTTCAGAGAAGAAACCGTATCAGGCCTGAAGTGTGGGCAACAACAGTGACAGGTATAATTAGACATTAAGCAGATCAGTGTTTTTTGATTAATAAGCTTGTTCTTCCTATACATTAATTCATGGGCCTCAAAGGAACCTCAGGAAGTTACTTAGGTCACCCCTGACTATGTTTTTTTTTAAAAAGTATTATTATTGTTCCCTTAGCCTCAGCCCTATAATATGAGCTCTTCAAATGCTCAGACCCTTGGGGTCTACATGAGGACCAGTACAACTAATAAAATATAGTAGTGGCAGCAGTTGAAGCCACCTTGTGATACCACGATTTTGTAGCCATATTGATAACATTGTGTGGGAACTGAGGCAAGGGTTTTGTGAGTCTTTCAGGGCTGCCCTGCTTTTAGTCAGCCCTCAACAAGTTACAGCTTCTGCTTGGGGTAAAAGCTGACCACAGAACTTATTCACAATGGCTTCCACTGCCTTGCCTTAACAAAGTTGATCCCTATCTAGCTACCAATTAGAAGTCTAAAGTTACAGAATGCTGGCACTGGAGTAGTTGTTAGGATTAATCTAACCCAACCCCTTTGTTCTTCATTTTACAGTGGAGGGAAGAGAATCTTAGGGGAAGTGATATGCCCAAAGTCACACAGTTAATGATTGGCTTACCTGAACCAGAACTAGAATGTAAATCTCTAAGTTTTCTAACTTTCAAATTAGTTTCTCTCTCCTGCAGCGTAGCCTTCTTTATTTGCATCAATAGATGTAGGTGTGCCTGTGCATTAATATTTCTAAGAGTTTGGCTTAAAGCATTCAGTAGGTGCCCAGAGAATAACGTATGTTAAGCCAGAGAAGTAAAATGCATTGGATCAAAACATTCTCACTTGGAAAAAACATTAGAATCCTGGGAATTTCTTGAAATGCAAGAAAGCTCTGCATCCAGGACTTGCAGTGTAAACACTGTGGCTAATTTGTTGAAGTGAGATGCCATTGATGATTCTCCCTGCCTT
The DNA here is from genome assembly GCF_001698545.2 of Rhinopithecus bieti. Taxonomy (NCBI): domain Eukaryota; kingdom Metazoa; phylum Chordata; class Mammalia; order Primates; family Cercopithecidae; genus Rhinopithecus; species Rhinopithecus bieti. Next base: position 1,898,874 of record NW_016805189.1, on the reverse strand, counting down.
GAGAGATGACAGGGCTCCTTTGCAGAACAAAGCCAATTGCTGTAGCAGATTGCTAGGGGAAGGCAGATTGCAAAAAGTGATCAGGAAAAGATAAGACATGTTACCGAGACAGATCATTTTTCTTGAAGAGGAGTTAAAAAAAGACACTAAAAAGGAATTCCTCCCATAAAGTTTGCCTTTCAGAGGGCAACCATTTCCACAACTCTGTTCCTGCCTAAAGAAGCAGGCTATAACCTGGAGCAAAGCTTGGAGAGGCTAGTACATCAATTTTACAGAAGCAGTTCGGAGAATAGTGAATATGGATAATACAGATAGCAACCCAGACACTTGATCCATGAGTTTGCTACGTCAAAATTGGACAAGAATAACTTTCAATAAATTTACTTTCCAGTGACTTGTTATTTAAAAAAGTGTATCCTTATTAATAAAAATGATACTTTGATACTGGGTATATAACCAAAGGAAAATAAATCATTCTACCAAAAAGACACATACCCTTGTATGTTTATCACTGCACTATTCACAATAACAAAGACATGGAATCCACCAAGGTGCCCATTACTGGTAGATTGGATTAAGAAAATGTGGCACATATACATCATGAAATGCTACAAAGCCATAAAAAGAGAATGAAATCATGTCCTTTGCAGCAACGTGGATGCAGTTGGAGACCTTAGTACTAAGTGAATTCACGAAGGAATAGAAAGCCAAATACCACATGTTCTCACTTACATGTAGGAGCTAAACATTGAGAACATATGGACATAAAATGGGAGCGATAGACACTGGGGACTACCGGGAGGAGGGCGTGGGTTGAAAAACTACCTATCAGGCACTATGTTCACTACCTTGGTGATGGGAGCTGTACTCCAAACCTCAGCATGATGCAATATTCACATGTAACAAACCTGCATGTGTACCCCCGTATGTAAAATAAAAATTGAATTAAAAGAAAAGAAAAGAAACCAACACCATGAGGTTTTCAGCTCCCCATAATCTCCATGACCCTCTTTAGTCCTAAATAAACATAAATGTAAGTAAAATAAATAAGTAAAAGTAAAGATGACACTGTTTCTCCACTTATTTTCTTATCAAAGAAAATGGCCACAAGCCATTCTGTAGAATAAGCTGCCTTATAAGAGTTTTATCCTTTTGACATGATTTGATTTGAGGCTGTCCTTCTTTTCATTTGTTTTTAAATTCTATGTACAATAGAATCATTCAATTCCATGGGGTATTGTAAAATTCTTTTTAAAATTCTTGTTCCCATCCATCAGTAGAGTACTTTTCTTCTATTGCTATGAAATAATTTTATTCTGATTCTACACAAAAATGGCAAATCAGACGTTAGAGCAGAAAGCTACCTTAGCAACCATCTGCTGCAATGTCCTCATGTTCTAGATGTAGGAATGTCCAGGGATTTCTTGATTTTTGGTGGCTCACCCAGGGGAAGAAGGGGCATAACTCTAGGTAGGACACACCTTCTGCTCCTACTCCTGTGCGCTTTCACTGCCAGAACATTCCACCTTCATTAGAACAGCACCTTAAATCATGTTTGTCTTAGGAAATATGCCTCACTTTTCATATTTTAATGTGCTCACTTTCAAGGAAGTTTCAGAAAAACCGTGAAATGCCTTTTAATTTTAATTTTAATGAAAGGTGAAAATTTCTTTCTCTATTAAATTCTAGTTAGGAGAGCTACTATTAATAAATTAGTTATGTTTATTTGTGGCTACATTAGTCAGATTTCAAATATACTAATTCTGGGTAGTAAACAACTATGAAATCTTAGTGGGTTCAACAATAAAGTTTCACTTTTTGGCTGAGGATCTGTACATTGGTAGGCTCTAGGTGAGTTCAGGTTTGGTCCACCTGATTTCTCATTCTGGTAGCTGACTGGGACTTGCTTTTTTCGTGGCAGATGGCAAATGCCCAAGAGCACAAACCAGACCATGCAAGTGTAATGAAGCCTCTGCTCAGAACACATCTGCTCACATCCCATTGGCCAGAAAAAGTCACATGGCAAAGCCCAGCCTCAGGGATGAATGCCTTGTCTGCTCTACAGAAGCACTGCAAAGTTATATGACAAGGGGGGTGGATGCAAACACTTTTGTAGGGTGAGCATGGAGAATTGAGCCTAGTATTCCAACTTACTACTTGTGAAAATTAAAATGGAAATTGTTACTTTTCTCTAGAATTGGAAATTAAACTATTGAATTATCCAAGATGCCTAGATTAAGACAAAACTTTATTTAAAATTTAATTTTCGGAATGCCTTTGGTTTTATTGTATAATCTAGTAAAGTTTAGGTTTTTTAGATACTCAGTAAATATTTGAGGGATACATAAATGCTGTGTCCACTAAGAAACTGCCCCTTTTGTAACATTAGTTCATTCATCCATTAAGGACTATTTATTGAGTACCACTATGTGCCAGGCACTACAGTATTTATAAGTAAGTGAAACACATCAATGTACAGAAAATAAAAATGTTTCCTGTGTGGAGCTTATGTTCTGACAACATATTTTTCTTTAAAAAGAAAACACTAATAAGCAAAACATATTGTATGTTAGTATCTGATACATGCTTTATACAAAATCAGGCTAAAAGAATTAAGAGGACTAAGGTGGGGTTAGCGACAGGCTGCAATTTTCTGTAGTGTAAAAAGGGGGTACAGGGTAGTTCTTACCAAAACTTGACATTTGAGCAGAGACTTAAAGGAGGTGAGGGATTTTTCCCTCTGTTCCCCATGTAGCCATAGAGATTCATGAAGGGTCTGCAGCCAGAGAGCATTTCAAGTGTAACTCTTAGAAAGCGGGTGGTGGAGGGGTCCCTAACAGGGCAGGGCATGAGAACAGCCTCCACCCCTTGACACCCCAGCCAGAGTACTTCCAATTTCAGCTGTTAGATTTAGCCCTAAGATTTCTTTTGAGGAATATCCTACCTTTAAAAAATAAATAAATAAATGCCTTAGAATACTATGCTAGATTATGAACTCATCCAAAGTCAAAGATCTGGCTTAAGATCTTGATTAAGAACATTGAAAGATGTATTAATAAAATTTATTTATTTATTTATTTATTAGTGATGGCTCAATTTCTCAATAGTCAACTGCCCCAGGCCTTGGTCTATAGCCCTCTCTCCTGCTTACATTTTTTCCTTAGATATTTTATTCAAGCCTTAAACACCATCTATATGCTAATGACTCCTAACTTTACATCAGTACTGGCTCTTCAACAGGACTCCAGACAGTTCCCCTTGGATATCTGATGAACAATCTCAAACTTAACATGATCAAAACAAAACTCAAGATTCTGCCTCCGCCATCACACCACTACCTTTTTAATTGTCCTTATCTCAGCAAATGGGGCCATCACTCCTCCTATTCCAGCACATGCATCTCCATGTCCAAAATATGTTTTATATCATCTCACTTCTCTCCATCTCCACTCTTGCTTAAGCCCCATTATCTCCTGTGACAACTACTGTTATGACCTCCTATCTGGTTTCTCTGTTTGACAATTGATTATTTATGCTGCAATCAGTGATCTTTTAAAAATATATATCACATCAGTCCCCTCTAATGCTTTCTATGACAATGAGGATAAAATCCAAACTTCTTGCCATGGTCTACAAAACCCAGCGTGATCTGGCCCCTGAATATGCCCTGCTTATGTCCCTGATCTCTTTCTCTTTTATTTGCCTACAGAGGTTTCCTCCCCCACCAGTCATATTTTGAGATAGTTGGTCTCCACAAATGATCTATGTCTCAACTTAAATGTCCACTTTTCAAAGAAGTCTTCCCTGACCCCCCAGTCATCTGTATCACCTCACCTTTCATACTACTTATCACTGTCCCCAGTTATTTCATTAATTTGTTTATTTACTTGATTTTTGTCTATCCTTGACCATCAGAATATAAGCCCCACTGCAACAGAGGGGCTTTATATTTTGCTGACATATTCCAAGCACCTGGAACAATAACTGACATATAATAGGTGCTCAAAAAGGATTGACCAAATAAATGATGACTAGGATCGGTGCTTTTCAGAGACTAGATGTTACTAGGAAAAGGAGAGGGCGCCATGGCATTGAGTGTTTGTGGAGGTGGTGGTATGGTGATAGGAATTTTTGGTTTCAAAGCAAGGCAAAAATGGAAAAGAAATGGAAAGTTAGAGAAACAAGTTTTCCCTACTGTGCAGTTGTAACTGAGTCTGGTCCCAGATTTTGGTCTTCTTCACAACTCAGGCCCATTTAATATATTACTGTATCTGCTAGGTTCTTTGATTGCAGACAAGAGAAACTCACCTCTAGACACTTAGGAAAAAAGAAAAAAAAAGAAAGGTTTAGAACTAACACATAGAACAGAAATGAAAACACAAGTACCAGGTCTTAGTATAGGAACTTGAGTAGTTTCAAGGAAGTTGGGCCAGGAACAAATGGGACATTTTCTTCAGGCCACCGAGGTGGGGATAAAAGAAGTGCACCAATATTCACTTTTTCACACTTTACCCAAGTTTTATTTGTGGGGCAAAAGTATTTGACATGGCTTGAGTCCTGAGCCTACCCCAGGATCCAGGCATGGAGTGAACCCCCACCACCATAAACTCAGTGGACTGTTATCAGAATAACAAGTAATGGATACTAGACAGGCAAATACAACAGCTGTCCACTCCATTCCAGGAAATAGCATGGGGTGAGGTGTTTCATTTTAGAGGGTTATAATCTAGTTTGCAAGGAAATAAAACTAGAGGTCACTTATCTCAATGAAGGAAATGTATTATTACTGGGAAAATAAGGCATCCTTCCTGTTAACCAATGAGAAAACTAACAGAGATGTATTCCTAGACATGCATTTTCTCTCCTGAGGCCCATTTTAGGGATAGTGTTTCTCATCTTCTGCAAACCGTCAGCCAGAACAGGACCTCTCCTACCTTCACAAGGGCATTGCTTATCCCTAACTGCAGAATTTCCTCTGTTCTCACCAAACTGCCAGATTTCACTTGGCCAGCCACTTGGCCAACAAAATTAAGTGGTAAATTACATAACTCTAACCATAAGCCTCCAGCAATTCACAACCAATTTCGTGTGTGTGTGTGTGTGTGTGTGTGACTGTGTGTGTGTGTGACTGTGTGTGTGTGTGTGTGTTTTGGGTGGGAGTGGGAGGCTAGGGCAAAAGGTAGGGGAAAAAAAGAGAAGAAAACTTAAGGATAAGTCTCAACAATGTAAAAGCAAAGAAGACATCTCTATGGTGAAAACATATTCTTTCACCTAAAGTTCGTGAATTAGGGGGCAATCTGCCTAGTCAGAGCTAGATTTTGAACTGTAAGTTATGATTGATCACATAAAATTCATCTTTATGGGAATAGATATTAATTTATATACCTATTTGTTTCTTTAACAAGCATTCATTGTGTGTCGGCAGTGTTTTAAGCATGACTGAGGGAGATGGATGTGTTTCTTGCTCTTTTGGGGCTGGCAGGGTAATGGTGGTCATGAGGCAGGTGAAATAAACAGCAGCTTGGAAGGATCCTCCTTGTCAGGGGATGAGTTGGGGTTGCCACTGGCTTCTGTCAGAGAAAAAGAACATGAAGCCTTCAAAAATAAACTGAGCTTCAAGGAGAGAGAATGCTATACTTGCTAACCAAATGGAAGCATTCATCCAGAAAAGGAAGGGTTCAGAACTAAAAGGAGTCAGAAGGTCTTATGAGACTGGCTGGGAACAAGTGCTGTGTGAGTGACAAGAGGAGAGCAGCTTAGCGCAAATCCAAAGCCAGAGTCGGGGAGCATAGAAAAGAAGGAATCCTTCCTACAGAGATCTAGAACTAAATGGGACACAGCAGGAACAGGGCCAGGTTTGATGGGCAAAATCCCATGCTCATGACCAAATTATAAATACAAAATCAGGTTTGAAAGTGTGTGTTACTGTAGAAAGAGAAATCACAATGCATTACACATTTTTAAAAGCTGACAAATACCCAAAATATGACAAAACCCAGAAAAAAATATAGTAGCTGCTTTAATTAAATGCCTAGCATACCCCATTACTGCTTGATGTGCTTTTATACTTATTTTGCTAAATTTTTTTTTTGGTTGTGAATTTATTGGCCATTCACTTCTTTGCAGGAAAATGACTTTGTAATGTAGTTATCTATACAGTGAACAGAACAATAATTCATTTTTATTCTGGCATGAATGATTACAGTTTGGATTTTTTTTTTTTTTGGTGGTGTTGACTAGGTATAGATCTAGTCACTCTACATATCTGAAGATTGGAAGAACTTTCACAGAATAGCTTCTGGCTTTGTGTTTTCAAACCTTGTTTCTCCTCCCCAGTCCCTATACTCCTGGTGCAGGGTTGGTATGGTGCAAGATATATACTTACCATAGGACTTCTGTTTATGCACCTTTGTGTCAGCAAAGTAGGTAGTAGGAAAGTTGCTGGAAACCATTCCAACACCGAGAAGGATAGAAATAACTTAAATCTACACACAGAAAAGTGCCTGTGAACCACAAAAATACATCCCACTAAGCCTAAATTAAAGTAAACTTCCCCTTAGCTGAATGCTAAACATGCCCATGGCCACTCCAGTATCACTGAACGTTAGGGAGAGTAAGACAAGAGTGGAAGTTGAAGTAGAGAGACAGTGATCTTAACTGATTATAGTTAACTACTGTTTTTTCACAAATGTTCTTATCCATGTGATCATGTGAACACGTTGCATGAGCCCCTCTCAGGACCTTGGAAAATCACTGGTCAAGGAAAGGGCTTTGAAACTTGTCAGATTCTGGAGCAGGCTTTTGGTATTCAAGAAACCTCAGAATAAGGCTTGGAAAGAAAAAAACAGCAACAATTCAGAATAACAAAAGGGAACTGTCATGCAAAGTGTTATGATCTGAGAAAGAGGCCTGCTACCTAAAAAGGAGGAGAAATGAGTGAGATTTTGGAAAGGTTCATAGGGTTCCCACCAGTGCCAAGGTTAGCCAGAAGGCCTGAACTTGGGCTCAGCTGTGCATAACATGTTACCAGGGAACCCTGTATCAGTTATCCGATGCTGCGTAACAAATCACTCTAAAACATAAAGGATTAAAACAACAATAAGCATGTATTATCACAGACAGATGATACACATATTATAATTATGAGGCTTAGGTTCTGGGAGTGGCTTAGCTGGGTGGCCCAGGCTCACTCTCACACCTGGCAAGTTAGTGCTGGTTGTTGACCAGGTTCCTTGCTACATGGACCACTCCACAGGGCTGCTTGAGTGTCCTTATGACATGGTAGCTGGCTTCCTCAAGAGTGAGGGATCCAAGAAGTAAGGTGGAAGCCTCAATGTCTTTCACCACCTAGTCTCGGAAATTTCCTGTCATTTCTGAAAAATTGTATTCGTTATATTATTCAGCTCCATTCGTTGTGTGAGTGGACAACACAAGGGTGTGAATACAAGGAGATGGGGATCAACGAAGGCCATTTGGAGACTGGCTTCCACTGACCCTTTGCACTGTAATGTAGTTTAGCTTTATACACAGCAGACAAACATATGGAAATATTGTTCTAGCAAAATGTGGAAAAGACCTAACATCCCAGGAGCTTGTGTGTGTGGTTGGGTGTTGCTGGGGGTGGTCAGGGAGAGGTCTCCAAAGATAGCCCTTGGCAGAATTCTGACTTATGAGCAGCATATAAATATAAAGAGCAACTTTATTTCATAGATGAATATCTTGGACATAGGAAAGGAAAGTGAATATTCCAAGGCCACATTGCCAGTCAGATTCAGAGATGGTAGAACCTTGACTACACCTAATAATGATAATTGAAGTACTAGAGTGTTTCCCTCTGTACCAGGTACTAGCCTACATTTTCTGTGTATATCGTCTCATGTAATTACTATAGCTAAGGAAGTGGAGGCACCAAGCGGTCTAGCAAATTGCTCATGGTCATGTAGCTAGTCATGGTAGAAATGGCATTTCAACCAAAGTCTGTCAGGTGTCTAAATTCCCTTTCTCCACCTCCACATCCCACTCCTTCCAAACCTTCCATTCTTTTAAGTCTGTCAAGTTACCTCCTTTCTATAATCCTTCACCCTGTCTTCCCTGACATACCTCATTCCCAAGGAGAAGTCTTCTGTTTGGGGATGCCCTAAGTGGCCCTGCTTTACCAGAACTCCCAAACACCTTACAAATTACTCAACATAAGTATGAACACAGTGAGAACATAAGTAGAACCCAGAAGTAAAATTGGGTTCTAAACATTTCAGACAAACAATGCCAAAATGTGTGCAATATACGGAAGTTTAGCTTTAAGTTTTCAGAGCAAAACTTGGAAGGAGGCTCCTCACCAAACCAAGGCCCCCACCCCAAGCCAAGTATTCTAACACCTAATAGCCAAAACTGATGGAGCACTGTATGCTTGCCATTGTTCTATGTGCGCTACCTCTACTAACTAATTCTAACTTTTTTAATAGCCTCATAAGGTAGGTATACCATTATTATCTCCATTCTCCATTTTTAAATGCGATTTATCTGCAAGGTTACACACTAGGCAAGTGGTAGTTCTGGGATTTGGACAAAGTCTGGGTGAAGAATCCATGCTTCTGTGCAATTTGCTCATCTTTGTCTTTTTTCTTTCAAGTCTGCTGTTGCCCTGGAGGTGCTGTCAGTGGAGTCTAAGATTTGGTCCCCTTGTTCATCAGCGTTCATCAGTCAGAATTCTTGAGCGTATGTCACGGTGAGATACTGCGCTAAGCACTGAGCTGAAGAAAACAGACGCAGTCCCTGTCTTCCTTGAGTGTGCGCTCTAGTGGGAGCAACAGACCTTAAACGAGGTAATCAGTATATTTATTTAAAGTTAACAACTCAACAAATAAGGATAGCTTAAAATTATAAGAGATGCTATGAAAGTAAAAAACAGGGTGCTCTCACAGATGATCCCAGGAGGATCTATTTAGACATGGTTTGGTCAGTGAAGTCTGATAGCGAATTTAAGCTGATAGCACATTTAAGCTGATACCAAAATAATGAAAAGCTTTAAAATGAGATAAAGGAAGAGGCATTTCAGTTAAACATGGAAGACACAAGACATTCTTTCTTACCTTTCCACAGACCCTTCTAAAATTGAGTATAAAAGGAACTAATGAGATAGAAACTCAGAAGGACAAAGAAAATGGGTGATAAGAGAGAGAACTGTGATTGCAAAGAGTGAACATATTTTTGGAAGATAAAAAGTGGAAGGAGAAGTGAGCAAAAGTAAGAATGCCATATACCAAGTGTGAACAAGCTGGATGCCAATGTCAAAAGAGCCAAATCACAGCATCAACCCCTCCTAGTAAGTATCAGCCATTGATGGTGCCTAGTTTGTGGAAGATAAGGGTGGAGTTCTGGGGAGAAATCAGGAGAATGGTTTAAAAGTCAGTATAAAGCACATTGAAACCCCTGGACCCTCTCCTCCCTCTCCTCTACCCAGGTCCAGGCAAGTGTTCCTCCTCACCCTGCCAGGATGCCAGAATCTTACTATTCTGTGGAAAAATTGAACTGGAGTGGCTCCATACCCAGGATGCTGGCCCCAGAAGAAGTGGAGGTGCAAAGGAATAGGAGGGTCTAAGCACAAGTGTAGACATTGAAACATATAATTTCTATTCCTTCCAGCTGCGCCAACCCTATGGGTTTGGGTTATAATCCTGTGGTAGTATCATTTGACTTTTTAAAACCGTATTTTATTCCTTTTATAAAATTTTACTCACACATAAACATGCACACACATGCACACATACACATTTTTTTTTTTTTTTTAAGAAAAGAGGAAAAGCGTTTCTTGTGGAGGAAACAGCCTGTGTGAAGGTCCTCGCCGTTGCATTCAGGGGAATGACAAAGAGGACCTGGCAGTGCAAGAGCAGCAGTAGGAGGAGGACATGGGGAGGATGAGGGTGGAGAGAGCCGGGTAGGAGGAGGACATGGGAAGATGAGGTTGGAGAGTGTGAGGTCAGACGCTGCAGGACCTTGTGGGCCATCTGAAAAGTCTGGGTTTTCTTTGAAATGTAGCCATGAAAAGTTTTTAAGCCATGGGTAACACGATCTTATTTAGGTTTAAAGAGTTATTCTAGTTGTATGAAGAATAGTTTGTCATATATTTAGCTGGGTCTTCGCATGAAAAATTATGTATCCCAGTACTTTAGAGCGGAAAGGACCTTCAAGATCATTTAGTTCAACCCTTTCTTTTAAAAGATAAGCAAACTAAGACACAGAAAATTTATGATTTGCCCAAGGTCACAGAGCTAATAACTATGTGAGGCTTTTAAACTAGGAGTTGCAGGGTAATAGATTTTACTTTTAAGAAATCTTTCTACTCTATATTTCCTTTGGCCAGAAGTGATGTCTCCCTTTTCTGAACTTTCATCTCACTTTATTTTTCTCTTCTGTGGTGCTTATTCATTTATTACCTTGATCATAGTTCTTTGTGTTCTTCTCTTGTCTTATCTTCTTTATGAGACTATAAAAGCAATCCCTGGAGAGCAGGAAGTATGGTCTCTACCTTATGCATCTCCATAGGACATTGCCTATGGTAGGTGTTCAGTCAATGTTTGTTAAGCAAACGGATCAATGGACAGGTGATGCATGAATGAATGAATGAATGAATGAATGAATGAATTCTCCATATGCTATAAATACTGAGTGTTTACTGACTGAATATGCACATGTAGATTATACTCTCCCTGATTTATCATTCTAGGCTACCTCCTAGATATGTTTTCATTCATTTTTCTCTTATATGAACATAATGGAAAGTGGTTATTTTTAATCAGAAGAAATGAGGTGGCCTAGAAAAATATCACATTTCTAAGTCAGATAATTCTTTCTTCCAAGATTATCAACAGAGAGAGTCTCTCCACACTCCCCACTCCCTTCCTCCCAACCCCACTGGCTGGGTTTACATTTTCTTTCTCAACACATGATCCTTTGGGAGCTTATTTCTGACCAGAATTTTTTTTTCAAGAGCTGACTGAGACTGCCCATAAGAAACTAACCAAGTGTCTGGGGTAAAACAGTGATATCACAAAGGAGAAAGATATTTTACTTAAGGTTTAAAAAAAAGAAAGAAAGCACAGCTCTAACTACGCCCTCTCCAGCAGAGCAATATACATACATTCAATGAAAACTAATGCTGCCAATAGTGGAGAAAGCCCTGAAGGAGATTTGGGAGCCATGGGTGATGTCCCTGCCTTCAATATTGACTTGTTCAATGGCTTTCTCTCTCTCTCTCCCCCCTTGGTTTGCTCATCCATAAAATAGACATAAAATTTGCAACAATTGATCATAGGTCCCGTTTCTTCTATCACAAAATGCCCCATTAATTCTGTCCATGAAATCAGTCAGACTGGTTTTGGGGATAATTATTACATTTTTGGACTCACCAATTTGGCATCTTGCGCATACATAGTCAGGCGCATGTTGAGAATCCTTGCCGGAGATGAGGTTATACAATGTATTTTGGCTCCCTGCATGAAGAAACAAGCTTCAGGGCATGGGGTTTGATGATCTAAGGTCTCCACTAAGGCAATCGGCACTCAGAAGACAAACATGACTCATTGTGTATGGGACCTCAATCCACTGTTCACAAACTTCGGTTTGAGGGTTGGGAAGGTCTGGAAAAGATTCTAGTGTAAAGCCTAATTCAGAAGGGTACAGATTGTTTTCTTTGTAAAGTGACACATGTCAGTGTTGTGAAACAGTGGAAACTGGAAGGAAAAGAAAATCTTGTGTCGACTCTCACGGAGTCATCCTGCTGCCCCGGCTACAGACATCGCTTGCTTTCTGCTGCTGTGCTCCACTATTACAATGAAGCCACTGTCTTCAGATAGTTCCAGCTGCCTCACCGTATTAGTTATCTATTGCTAGGAAAGAAGCCACCCCAAAAGTCAGTAGTTTAAAGTCACACCATTTTATTATTTGTTCATGAAATCTGTAATCTGGGTGGGGCTCAACGGCAATTCTGCTGGTCTTGCCTGGAATCACTCATGCAGGTGGCATTATCTGGAGTCTCAACTGGGCTAACTCTCAAATAATACAGAATGATTTCATGACTTCATTCACATGCATGTCACCACAGCTGGGATGGCTGAAACAGCTGGGGCTGGTCCGGCATCTCTCCCTCCCTCTCTCTCACTCTCTCTCAGTGGTTTCTCCAGCAGTGCAGCCGACTACCATTACATGGGGACTCCAGGCTCCCAAGAGCACAAAAGCAGAAACTGCCAGGTTTTCTTAAGGTTCGTGTCTCAAACAGCCACAGTGTCACTTCTGCAGCATTCTATTGGTTACAGCAAGCCATAGGTCAACCCAGATTCAGGGAGAGGGGAACAGATTCCATATCATTACGTAAAGAGTGGCAAAGAATTTCCAGACACCTTTTATCTGCCACAACCACAATTACATGGTCAGGTCTTGCAGGATAAAGGAGCATCTAGTGACTTGCCCAACCTTCTCCCCAGCCACATACTTCCCCTGGTTCCTCCTTGGATACTCCCCTCTTACAATGCAGCCTTCACTCCAGGGCTCTAGGCCTGTTGCTTTTACTTTTCTGTCACTACCAGCCAACTTCTCTCTACTGACTTTCTCTCCACCTCATAGTTTTTGATTATGCATGGTCTACTGCTCCATGGCATTATTGCCATATGGCTTCTACTGCTATAAAAATTAGTAGTGTGCAGAAAAGCTTTAACAAAGCAGGCCAGAGACTGCTAGCCTTAGGAAGACCTGCTTACAAGGCTGATCTTTGGCTGGCATCTAGGAACTTGGATTTTGAGGTATTAGTTAGGGTTCCCCAGAGAAACAAAACCAGTAGGATATGTGTATGTGTATATACATATACAAATATATGTGCATATTTGTATACACATATACACATATATGTATATGTATATACTCACATATGTACATATATGTGTATACAAATATTTGTATACATTTGTATATTAGTATACATTTGTAAATATATGTGTATATTTGTATGCATATATAATATGCATGCATATGTGTATATTTGTATGTTTGAGATCCAGGAGAGTAGATAGTGCATTTCCAGTGTAAAGGCTGGGGGTGGTCAGATGCGGTGGCTCATGTCTGTAATCCCAGCACTTTGGGAGGTCGAGGCAGGCAAATCGCTTGAGGCCAGGAGTTCAAGGCCAGCCGGGAGCACACCACTGTACTCCAGGCTGGGCAACAGAGTGAGACTCTGTGTCAAGAAATAAATAAATGAATAAAATAGAAATAAAACATAAAAATAAAGACTGGCAGGTGGAGACCCAGGAGAGCCAATTCAGTCCAAAGGTGGCCTGCTAAGAATTCCATTTTGTTCAGGGAGGCCAGTATTTTTGTTCTATTCAGGCCTTCAACTGATTGAATGAGGTCCATCCACATATTGGAGGGCAGTCTCCTTATTCAAAATTCACTGATTTAAATGTTAATCTCATCCCAAACCCCACTCCAAGTGAATACATAAAATTAACCATCACAGGAGGGTTTCCATTATTCCCAGAAGTGATAAGAAGGCTCACTGTGCTTAAACTGTTTGTACAAGCAATGTGATTTGTGCTGGACACCTGCTTTCATGATTCCCATAAGGAATAAGGAAAGGAATCCCCATTCTGGAATTTTATTACATGCTAGGCAGAGAGTGCCTATGTAATCAGCCCCCAATAAAAGCCTTGGGCACTGAATCTCTAATGAGCTTCCCTGATGGACAACGTTTCATACCTGTTGTCACAACTTGATGCTGCAGGAATTAATCGCATCCTGTGTGACTCCAATGGGAGAGGACTCTTGGAAGCTTATGTCTCGTTTCCTCCAGATTTTGCCCCATGAACCTTTTCCTTTTGCTGATTTTGCTCTGTATCCTTTTGCCGTAATAACTCTTAGCCCTGACTAGGACTCTGTGCTGAGTCCTGTAAGTCTTCCTAGCAAATCATTGACCCTGGGGATGGTCTTGGCAGTCCCCAATACAAGTAGGAAAAGGGAAAATTATATCACTAGCACAGGTCTATTCTCAATTGTTAATACAATTGAAACAAAGATGGAGATTATTTCATAATAATTAGAAGTCTTATCTGAAGGTAAGGGACTATCTATATGAGTGTGGCACTCTGCTACACACCACAGACTAGTCAAAGGGTATGTTAGGAACACAAATGAGTGACCAAAGCTTTCCAGAGTGGGAGGGTTATTTGAGTGAGTTGGAAAAAGGAGGAAAAGGAGGTGGTGGAGCCCAGTGTTTGAGAGTTTGGACTCTGGAGACATGGCTGAGTCCTGAATAACTGCACTGGCTACTTCCAAGTTGTTAATCAACATGAACTTAAAGGTCCAAAAGTATAACGTGGCTTAATAAAAATAATGACTAATACTTGTCAAATGTTTATCACATCCTAGGAACTTTGTGTATTTACTCACTTAACCCTCATAACAATCTTATTAGGTGAGTGTTATTTTAATCTCTATTTTGCAAATTCAGAAACTGAGGTCAGGAAAAAAAGGTCTTGCAAATACTCAAAACAGAAGGGTTTTGAGACACTTAGCTGAGTTAACACATGTAATGCCCTTAGGAAGTGTCTAGAGCATTAGAAGCATTCAATAAATATTAACTATGATCTTTTAAAACAGGGGGGAAAGAGAAAAAAAGGAGAGGAAAGAGAGAAGTTGGGACCAAGGGTCACTATATGAGCAAAGCAGAGGAATGGACCGTAGCAAAGTACGCTTCATGAGTAATGAGTGGAACAATGGGCAACAAGCAGTGAGTGAATCCTCCTGGCTGCCAGGTATTAGGCTAGGAACTTCAGCCCTGGGCAGCCAAGGAAGCATGCTGGATTGAAGAGTAGTAGGAAACAGGGAAAGATTTAGAGGCACCTGACTGCCATTTTAGCCCTTATCATCTACGGCTGTGATTCTCAAATTCACACAACAGTGTCTTAGAAGCTGTAGTATTATTTGCAGGCAATATGAAATAAACATATATACTCACGTTGGCTTGAGGTCAGGATAAGTCGTTTAAGAAAAAAAGGGAGAGGTGTTTAAAATAGAGTATAATTTAAAGAACTAAACTTTTTTACGTAAATAAGTGACACATCACTATTATTTGATTTTTAGTAGCTTGAGAACTACTGTATTAGGTAGTGGAGAAAGATGAATGGTTGGGAAAACAAATCTGGCTTAAGGCATAGAGTTAGGATGGAAGTTGGGGAAAGAAAAATGGCTACCAAGCTGTAGCACTCATTTGAGCATTTAAAAATGCAAGTCAGTCTCAAGGTGAGTTCATGAGTAATGAAAGGAAATAGATGAGTAGAAGATGAATGATGTAGGAAAAATGAATAATATTTTATTGTATACAAAGACCCAGGTTCAAATCACTTCACTAATTATCAGCTTCTGACTTCTCTGAGGTTGTCCCTTCATCTACCAATGGAATTGATAACAAATACTTTAGCGTGGCTGCTATGAAGATCAGATCAAATAAAAAAGTGAATGTAAACTGACACTTGATATACGGAGGCCATTCTCATGTGATCATCCCACCTCAGCCTCCTGAGTTTGTGGGACCACAGGCATGCATGACCACACCTCGCTAATTTTTGTATTTTTTTTGGTAGAGGTAAAGATGGGGTTTCACCATGTTGTTCAGGCTGGCATTCTCATTCTTAATGATACTTGCCTGAATGTAGGAGAATGAGGAGAGAGGAGTCAAAGATGGCTACAAAGTTTTGACCCCAGGTGCTTGGGGAAACAGATGATCCCATGGAAAGCAATAGGAAAGAGGCAAGATTAATCCAGTCCTGAAAGAAGATGTATTAGTTCTACTTTAGGCACATTGAATGAGGTCCAATTTGGCAAGTTTACTTTGCTGAAAAGAGAGCTTTTAATAAGTAAAGTTTTTTTATAACCTTAGAAAAAGTGAACATATATTATTTTTTCCTGTCTGTGACACGTTGAATGCCCTTCATTGTCCTGTTATCTTTAACTGTAGTATATGGAAAGAATTTTAAAAACAGATTTAAGGGTTCTAAGAAGGGAGTCTTAGAGCCCAGGATAAATTGCACATAACTTGTGACATACAGACTACAATGGGGTTTTTATGTGCTAAACTGTGATTATCATATGACTATTTAGATTTGCAGTGGTTTATTTATTTATTTATTTATTTAACTTATTTATTTTGAGACAGGGTCTCACCTTGTTGCTCAGGCTGGAGTGTAGTGGTGTAATCATGGCCCACTGCAGCCTTGACTTCCTGGGCTCAAGTGATCCTCCTGCCTCAGCCTCCCCAGTAACTGGGACCACAGGCACGCACCACGATGCCTAATTTTTGTATTTTTTGTAGAGACAGGGGTTTTGCCATATTATCTAAGCCTGTCTCATGATTATTTAAATTAAAATGTACCATGCATGCATGGAAATATACTTCTTTACCCTTCTGCAAATAGATCTTTCATGCCCAATTGGGAATACCATTTCACATGGTACTACCATTTGGAATCAGGTAGTCTCAGCTTTGAAAATGAACCCCGGTGTGCAAAATTGAACAAATTTTTTCAAATTCTCTGGGCCTTAATTTTCTAATATCTAAGAAGAGATAAAAATAAGACCTATTTTACAGGGCTCCTGTGAGAATTAAATGAGATTACATTTGGCACTCACACATAATTGGCTATCAATAAACATAGAGTTCTCCATCCGTTTGACCCCTCTATAACGGCATTGATGCTATTGGCTGCAGAAAAAATTACAGATATAATTTGAGAAGTTTTAGAACCACATTTGTATTCTGGCTTTTGTCTTAGTTAATGGAAGATGATGTACAAAGAAATAATCTACTTAAGTCTGGACTTGGTGACTAAGTTCAGAATAGAAGTTTTAATAAAAAGCATGCTTTGTTAAGTTTTGGTAAAGCACATACCAGGTTGTACCTGTGAATTCATTCTTTTAAGTTTTGATACTTTATATGTCTTTTTATCAATAAGCATAATATTCAAATCTTCTAATTTAGAGACATTTTGCCACTTAAAATACAGAGTTGGAAAATCATGGATTTGATTGATATCTCCTTGGAAAATGCCAGCCATGCCTAGCAGCAACATAATAAAAAATGTTGTTGACCTAATGGCAGCCAAGTAACTTACCTTTTTGAAAATTAGCTTCATAAATAGAAATTCATAACACACTGGTCTCCCTGACCCTGCAGGTCTCCACGATCCATGAGCACTACCTGTAGCACCTAGAATTTATCCCTGGTTCTAAGTAAACCTGGGTTTACTTGCATAATACCTGTCTTTCTCCCTGGGACATAAGCTCTGTGATGGAAGGAAACATATTTGTCTATTTCACCACTAGTTCCAATGCGATGCCTGGTGCCTCATAGGCACACAATAAGTGTTTGTGGAAGGATGAAGGGAGGTGGAGGGAGGGACCTAATGCAGTACTTGGAAATGCAGTCAGTACTTTTGAAAAGCTTGTTCAATGGATGGAGTAAGTCACATTTCCTGTTTTTCTCTTAGTCATATACTTTGTAGGACAGAACGAATATATCTTAGGCCACAAAGAACAGTCTCAAAGTAAATGCATGAGTATTAATGAAAACTATATTTACACTATAATACTAACATTTCATTGAGTGCTTACTATGTACCAAGTACTATGCTAAGCCCTTTGTATGCATTAATTCATTTAAATATCATAATAACACTATAGGAGAATTTCCACTGGACACATGAATAAACTGAGGCTCAATGTAGTTTTATAAGTTTTTATAATATAGCTAATAGTGGGAATGGGATTCAAATCCAAGCCTGTCAGTCTCCACCTCCATAAAGATTTGAGAGTACCTTACAGTGGTATCTAAGTTGTCACTCACAGCATGAGAACCAGATTGGTAGGGCCTCCTGGGTACCCATATCTGCTAAGGGAGGCCACACCTGCTTAAGCACATAGGGACAGCCCTCCTGGGCCCACACAGCCCACACATGACAGGTGTCCTTCCAAGTGTCTAGTCACAGCATAGTACAGAACTGATATGGGTTAGACTCGGTGTACTCACCCAAATCTCATCTTAAATTTTAATCCCCATAATCCCCGTGTGTCAAGTGAGAGACCAGGTGGAGATAATTGGGTTATGGGGGTGGTTTCCCCTATGCTGTTCTCGTGATAGTGAGTTCTCATGAGATTTGATGATTTTATAAAGGGTTCTTCTTCCTTCGCTTGGCACTTCTCCTTCCTACCACCTTGTGAACAAGGTGCCTTGCTTCCCCTGCACCTGCTACCATGATTGTACATTTCCTGAGACCTCCCCAGCCGTGTAGAACTGTGAGTCAATTAAACCTCTTTCATTTATAAATTACCCATTATCAGGCAATTCTTTATAGCAGTGTGAAAACAGACTAATACAAGAACCAAAGAGGTATGTGGCAGAAATGAATGGTTAGCCACAATAAAGAAAGTTTGCCCTCAAAGAAGACCAAAACAAACACAAATCTGGAAAAACAAGCTGGATCCCAAGGGTCAGGAAAGTGCCGGGGGCAAGTGCATTGCTATAAAAAGGGGCCATGGCAACTCGCTACTGCAGTCTTAGAAAGCTAAGGGAAGGCATCTTGGGTCAGAAGATGATTGAGAAAACACATCAAGAAAGGACCTTCTACATAAGGCATGACCATTTCTTTTTCACCCCCATCGTAATCCTATCCCTATACTAACATATGCTTTATCTCCTCCTCTCTTTCTTGCTCTCTCTCTCTCTCTCTCTCTCTCTCTCTCATACACACACACGCACACACATGCACACACACACACACACACACCATTGCTGTTAACGTGTTCTTACATGCCTGAGGTTGCTGGCTTTTGCTCTTCATACAAACATCTTTAGAAAACAAGGTTAAAGTGTCTAGATCTAAGACTGAACTAACAGTGCTTATGTTTCTGTCTCCATCTTGAGAGCAAGAACATGTACTCCATGTCTTTTCTCTGTCCCTCACAGCACCTATTACTAGATACCATATGCTCTGCACATACTTGGCACTCCATAAATGCTTGCTGAATGGCTAACTTTTCCCATCTCCCCCACCCTTTCCTTTCCACCCCAACAGCATGACTTTAAAGATCTGCTGCAGAGCTGTGGGGAGAAGTTTAAGATCCGTTTTGACAAATAACCCTTATGGGTGTTTAAAGCCAAAGGATCGAATATTTAAAGCAGAAATATGAGCTGTGACTTCATGGGTGTTCTGTGAAGAGATGCATAAAGCTGTACAAATAGATAGCCTTTCAGACAGGACATAACAGACCCAGCTTTGTGCGTTTGCAAATATACAGAGGAGAAGAGCCCAAACTTAACTTTCAACCCTACATTTCCTTCTGAATCAGTTTAAATAGGAGAGTGAAAGTAGTTAAATCTTCTATCATTTTAAAAGATCTTACAAATACTTTCGGCTTTAAAAGCTTATGTCACTGATTCATAATGTAAGAAGTGACATTAAAACTATCCTCCACCCTCTCACCACCATCACCACCCCCAGAGAGGAAAATACAGGCAAAAATGAGACTGGATTCCCTGGGAATGGTGGGAGCAAATTGATTGCTGTTAAAAAAAGAAAAAAAAAGGGTTGGGGGAGGGTGGTGCTTTTAGACTCCCAGGCGTGAGATCTTGGTGCTGGGAAGTGTTAAAGAACTAAAGCAAGGATCTAGAGTCAGCAGATGGTTGAAGGAACACAGAGGGACACGAGCACATGATGGCTCTGGTGGATGACTTCATGAGGGTGTAGAGCGTAGAACGGAAGAGAGAATTAGTCCCAAGAGAGAAGTCAGCATGCTCTGAGCAGGCCTATTGCTCCATTGGTCGCACTTCCTCTAAAGGATGTCCAGAGTTCCCTGGCTGCTTAGGTTAAAACAGCAGAAACAAGAGCACACCCTGCCCCTGCTCCAGCTCCAGCTCTGACCATCCTGTGTTCTCTTAAAGCAGCTGACTTGAAGAAAAAGTGAATGTCTTGAGTCCTTGGCTCTTACACCTATTCTACGATCCAGAAGTGATTTTGGCAAGTGGAATCCGCTTGATACATATCACTTTTGTTTTAAGTACAACTATATTAAATGGTGCTATGTTTGTCCAGTGGCCGAAGAGGTTACCTGGAGCTAAGGGTTTGCAGGATAGTTGTACTCAAATATATTCAAGTACCTAGCAACAGAAATTATATTGACCTTAAGAACCCTTGGTTATATTACTAATTTTTACATGGCTAATATCAGAAGTGTGTCCTATTTTCAATTCATCCTTTGTTTCCATTTCATGTAGATATAAAATAGATCAGTAACTCTGAATTCTATAGAAAATATATTTGTCTAAGGTTATTGACCAGATAAGAGAAATTTAGATAAACACACAATGCCTTGGTTTTCTTGATAATATATGTTTACAGAGAACCTTCTCATTCTCTTCTCATGTGACTCTCAAAAATCTCTACAATGGGAATTATTATGACTCCCATTTTACAGAGGAGGAAATAATAGAAACTCAGAGAATTTTATTCAATTGTTCATTTGTGCAACCCTATTTTTTGGGTCACAATTTTATGCTAGGCAATAGAATTGTAAGATGAAAAAAATAAAATAAGCATGACCTGTAGGAGTTCACCATCTATTATGTAGAACACATAGGTAAACAAAACATAAGCACGTGATCAGTACTAGGTTAGGCAGATGGACTAGATACAATGATGGAAAATGGAAAGAATCACCAAATTTGCCTGGCTGTGAGTGAGTAGTCTTCACAAAGCTGGAAGCCCTAGAGGTAGATTTTTTTTTTTTTTTTTTGAAATGGAGTCTCATTCTGTTGCCCAGACTGGAGTGCAGTGGCATGATCAAGGTAGATCTTAATGAGAAAGAATTTGCTAGAAAGACAAAGCATTAGGTGGAGGAGCAGCAAGAGGCGAGGCATAGAAGCACAGAACTATGTGATCAGTTGAAGGAATAACAAGCAGTTCAGCATGGTTGTAAAGTAGAGAAGGAAGGAAAATGAGAGCATTTGCTTGAGGAATAAGTCCGCCTGTGATGAACAAGGAGGTTCTAGGTTGGTGAAATGAAGTCTTCAGGAACTTGGAGTTGTTCAGTCTTTATTTCAATACACGTGGCCTCTATTTCCAGGATCTCTTCATACCTCCAAACAGCTGCTCTAGATTCATTCACCATATCCATATTTGGCACAGCAGGAAGGAGAAAGGGAAAAAAAAAGGAAAAAAAGACATGCATCAGCTGTCTTTTAAGATTTACAGGAGCTGCTGCAAGACACTTCTGCCTATAGCTCCTTGGTCAGAGCTGGTCACATCGTCACACCACCTGCTGAGGACTTTCAATAGACTCCGTTATGATGACCAATGAGCTCAGTTAAAAATGTGTGGCTATATTAATAAAGAAAAATGAGAGTATGAAATTTGGAGGACAACTGCAAGTATCTGCCACTGAGTGGAAAGAGGAAGTTGATCATAAAGGATTACAAAGATCATTGAATTAACTATGAATCATTGCTTTGAAGCTCCAACTTTGCCCTCTGGCCAACAGGGGGTCATTGAAGGGTTTTGATGGAGGACTTTGGATGACCACATTTCCATTTATCATTAGGATGGATGACAGACTGGAGAGGGTAAGATTGGAGACAGGGGGACCAGTTAGGAGATTGTTACGTTGATCTTGGTGAAAGATAATGGAGGTCTCAACTAAATAGTAGTAGAGAGATGGGGTAAAGGAAAGAAAGGGCGAAACACCAAGATTGTTACTTATCATGCTAGGTAAGTAGTAAAGGGCAGAATTCGAACCCCAATCTTTAATGCAAGTCCATGTACCATGAGATTCATCTGTTTTTTAAAAAATGTTTTAATTGACAAATAAAAATAGTATATATTGTGGTGTACAGCATGATGTCTTAAAATATGTATGCATTATATAATGTCTAAATCAAGCGAATTAACATATGTGTGACCTCACAAACTTATTTTTTTATGGTGAGAACATTTTACTACTACATTTACATCTACTTTTAGCAATTTTCAAGTATACAATACGTTGTTATTAACTATTATTACCATGTTGTACAATAGGTCTCTTGAACTTATTTCTCTTGTCTAACTGAAATTGTATATCCTTTGACAAATATCTCCCCAGTTCCCACTGCCCTCATCCAGCCTCTGGTAACCACCATTCTACTCTTTACTTCTATAAGATCAACTTTTTTAGATGCCACATATAAGTGAAATCATGTAGTATTTGTCTTTCTGTTCCTGGCCTACTTCACTTAACATAATGTCCAACAGGTTTATTCATGTTGTGCAAATAACAAAATTTTCTTCTTTTTAAAGGCTGAAGAGTGTGCCATTGTGTATATATTCCACACTTTCTTTATCCATTTTTCCATTGAAGGGCGCTTAGGTGGATTCCATGTCTTGGCTATTGTGAATAATGCTGCAATGGACATGAGAGTGCAGATATCTCTTTGACGTACTGATTTTATTTTATTTGGATTCACACCCAGTAGTGAGATTGCTGGATCATATGGTAATGCTATTTTCAGTTTTTTGAGGAAACTTCATATTGTTTTTAATAATGGCCATAGTAATTAATAGTCTTACCACAAGCGTGGAAGCGTTCCCCTTCTTTACCTTTTGCTAATACTTATTATCATTCATCTTTTTGATAACAGTCATTCTAACAGGTGTGTGGAAATGAGACTCATGTTTCTTAATCAACATTATAGTAAGCAGGATTTCAAACTCCCATAAGCCCTTTGTATCTATGTCATGTTATGGAAATCAGATTTATCATGGTCCAGACCCAGGAACTAGAGTCCAAAAGCAAGACAACATTTGTGACATGATAACATTTTGAGACATTTTCTATTTTCTCTTCCTGCATTCAAGCAGATAGAAGACTCTGGGCTTCCTTGCCTTATGGGAGGTCTGAAACAGGACTTCCTGAGTTTTATTCCTAAAAGCCTAAGCACATGCAAGAGGACAGAGTTTGAAGAGAGAAAGATTTTAGCTAGGCTAGCAAGACAGTTTTTCTTTTTCTTTGCAAGACAATTTTATTACTTGTAACAAGTATGGAGAACACAGGAGATAGTTCCCAAAGCAGTATCTCTCTGAGCAATGGACTGGGTCAGGTTTTATAAGTGTAGGGTAATGAGGCATGATCTGATTGGATCTTGCAATGAGGTGATGCCAGAAGCATGATCTGACTGAATCCTGCCATGGGGCGATGCCAGAGCTCAAACTGATTGGATCCTGGATCTTGCCATGTAAATCCACCCTTTTTTCCATTTTATTTTGAGTTTGAGTTTGACAAATTTATTGGTATTTTAGCAAGACATTCATCTTAGTCATTTCTCTCTCTCTGCTTGACCTTTAGTTAATATTTCATTTGGGTCAAGAAAAGAATATGTAGGAGAGCTATGTTGCTTTAACAACAAAATGGAGAAAAATGGATAGTTTGCCTCATTAAAGTAAGTTAAATTCATATATCTTGATATAATTAAATCATGTAAGAACTAAGAATTCTATATATATTTCCATTGCTTTACTTGGGCCTATTCTAAACTTCAATGCTAGTGAACAAAGTGTTAGGAATATACACGGGCTGCTTCTCTAGAGTTACTACCGATTACAAGAGCTCAGCAAGCGGTTACCACCAATAAAACAGTCTGAAGCTGCCTCCAAACATAATATTGTAGGAGTTTTCAAGGAAATTTTATACTGGATGTTCTTTTGAGTCCTGTAAAGGATATGGTCTAATTATTTAAATGATGTGTTAATTACTGTTCACATTTTATATTAATAAAGATTTCATATTATTCATATACAAATAATACAAAACAAACACCCTACACTACCAAATTAACCAAAGTTCATGTGGTGAGATTCCCCAAATGTTTGAAGATGCATTTTTTCTTTCCTTCCCATTCAGTATTCTTAAAATGTGCTTTTTCAGAGGCCGCTGGTCAATACGTACGCGATTTAACAAAACCTACAATTTATACTAGTAAGAAAGCGATAGTTAGTAGTTCAATTCAAACTGGAGGTTCACAGTTAGTAATTTAATATCCTAGACAAGGCTTAAGAAAGTGCATCTTCTTGTTTCCATCTTCATACAATGTTATTATTATTATTTTTTTTTTGGTGTTTATACCTTTTAAAAATATTAAATTCATGCCATAATTATTTAAGCAATATGTAATTTAAATTTTTGGTGGTGGTTTTGGTGTTTAAATAGAAACAGCTTCCTTATGAATTTGCCTCAAGTTTCTGGTGGAATGCTTACAGGAACTAGCTAATAAACAAAAAACAAGAGAAGCACATTCAAAATATCTGATTTACTTGGTAGGGGCAAATGGTTTTATTCTTTGAAGACTAATGAAGATAAGACAAGACCGCATTAAGGTGAAGTGGCTATTTCAAATATTCAACAGTTTACAGCAACAAAAGAAATTCTTTAAGAGCTAACATCTGTATCCACTGATAGCAATGCAAATACTAGCGATTATCGATGACTTGTAAACAAAACAAATGCCCATAAGGAAAAAAGCTGTAAGTTTATCTAAATTTAACTTTCAGTGAATAGTTTCTAGTTAACATGTATCCCAATTACTCAATACTCTCCTCTCTCATGAAGGCCGTCTGTTCTGCGGAGCCAGACAAGTTTGGGTAATAAGGGAGTTAAGAGAGTGGACTGCTTGCAGTTTTAAATAGACAATAACTTTTTGCTTCCCTCCTTAATTTGACTAATAGGTTGTGTCTTATAAAAAATTATTGTCAATTCTTAAAAAGGTACCATTTCTGATTGTCTTTTTTATTATCTGTACCTTTGGAAAAACTAATCAGCCCTGCCACTACAAAACATTAGCAAATGTCTTGAAATCTGTATATAAAAACATAAATTTACGTCGAATTTCAAACTCTCATTTATTAGTGGTACCACTCAATCTTTTAGAAAATGAAAAGAAAGAAAAAAAAAAAAAGCGGCTCCAAAGATAGTCTGTCTTACACCATTCTTTAAAAAAAAAAAGGAAACTGTTCCTTTTAACTTTACACCCATCCCACACCCCAATTTCAAAACATCATTTAATTGTCTTGGTCATGGACATTTCCAAGATGAGATTTTACATTTCGCTCCCACAGTTTCTGGTTATCAGAAAACCTATGCTTTCCTTTATTGAAGGAGTTTGGTCCAGCTGATGTGTATCCATCTTAATCTTCATTAAAAACTGCTGCTACTGAAAGTTTTTGGAGCAAGAGTTGGAACACTTTCTTTAGGCTTACTTGATCCAAGTTTGAGGGATATGGCTGACGCTTTATTTGTCGTCTGACTACCTATGGCAAATCCAAAGTTGGGGATCTTTGTAGGCTTGTTGGGAGGTCTGCAGCTTCTTCACGGATCGCTTCTCAGCGCTGCGACTGGAACTTTCCCCTCCATTACTGGAAGAAACAGTCTTAGATTTCACAGGTTTTTCTGCTTCTTCCTCAGGTCCTCCGGCCGCTCCAGCTTGCTGCGACTTTTCAGGCTTCTTACCTCCCGCCTTCTCGGCCGCCATTTTTACCGCTGCGGCCTCCCGGGAATCCACTTCTTAATTGAGTCCACTAGCCTCACTCTGTGTACTTAGGTTTTGCCTGTGGTTGCATACCTGGTTCATCTGGGCCACACTCAGGTCATGTGAGCTTTAACCTGGCCAGGCTCATCTCTTCAGCAGCCGCACAGAATAGTGAGCTAACCAACTGCGGTCAGTTAATTGGGCATGAAGCTTGATCTTACAGAGGTGCTCTGCTTTTAGAACACCTCTAAGGTGCCTTTTCCCGGCTTCCTTTAAGGAACACGCATGCTCGCGGAAGCCATTACAATCCCGTCATGGAGCAGCCTATGCTATTGACCAGCCTGGAAGTCATTTTTCGACTCAAGGGGAGAAGGGTGGGTTTCTGCTCTCTCCTTCACATCTGAAGGATAAAGCAGAAGTTGAGGGAAAATGATCATGAGATGCTCCAGGGGAGCTGGGTCCAAGGCCTGGTGCTCACCAAAGATGGCAATACTCTCAGTACAGGAAGGCAGTTGATGGGACAAGGTGAGCTGGGACGATCTCCAGCCCAAAGGGTATCTCAGAAAACAGCACTACATGAGACCATGGCACAACCCCAGTCAACCTTTAAATCAGAAAAGGAGCTGGAAGATGCAATTCATTGATACATAGAAAGTTTTAAAAGTAAAACAAAATACAGAAAACAAAAGTTTGCAATGTATGAGAAATAAAGGACTGAAATTTGTACCTACAACTCAGCCCAGTAGTGGAACCCTGTTTGACAACGAGGTTTTCTTTGCCTCAGAGAAGCATAGAGAAACTATGGGGGAAGCAAGAGAAGCTCTAGAACGTGTTTTGTGACTGTCCCCTTTCTTTAATTTTGGTTCTGTACAGAAAGAAAAGCAGACTGAGTCTATGTATAGCCATATCCGTTATTCACTTGTTCCAAATAATTCAGGTAGCCTCTCAGAAGACACTCCAGCATCACTTAGCTGGATATTTCAGGGTTAACTCATGTCATGTTTGGAAATATCCAGATAATATTCTAGTTGTCATCTAGTTTTTTCCTTCAGTAAAAAAACGCTCAGCTGGACGTGGTGGCTCACATCTGCAATCCCAGCACTTTGAGAAGCCGAGGTAGGAGGATTGTTTGAGCCCATAAGTTTGAGACCAACCTGGGCAATATAGTGAGACTTAATCTCTACAAAAAATTTAATAATTATCTCAGCATGGTGGTGCTTGCTTGTCGTCCCAGATACTTGGGAGGCGGGAACGTGGTTTGAGCCCAGGAAGTCAAGGCTGCAGTGAGCTGTAAAGGTACCACTACACTCCAGCCTGGGCAACAGAGTGAGGCCCTGTCTCAAAAAAAAAAAAAAAAAAAAAAAAAAAAAAAAAAAAAAAAAAAAAAAAAAAAAAGAAAGAGAAAAGAAAAGAAGTGCTCAAATTAGAATCTCTGTATATAAAGTATTTATCTAAACATTCTCATATTTGTAAAATTCCAGGGATGTTGGCATCATATAGAACAAGCATAATTTGCAAAACCAGCATGTTTCTTCTATTTAAAGCAATATCCCCTGGGTGTGACCTGAGCTTGTAAAACAAGTTCATTATATTTCCTTTCTGGAGACAACATGTCAAACCTTAAATATGGCTGCTAATCAGAAGGGTAATTAAAAAACTTCAGCTGTGCAAAGAAGGAATTTATATTCAGCAGGGTTGAGAATAAATGGTAATGTTTTCAAAATTTGAGAAAAACCTATGTTATTTACCTTACTCATCTACTTTGCTTACTACAAGCCCCTTTTATCTTATTTTCATATTATTTAATTTTCTCCCTGCCTGAAAGTAGCTTTAGTCTATCTGAAAAAAAATTATAATCCAAAAAATGGCAAGGAGAATTCAACAACAACAACAAAAATAATCAAAACCATTCAAGGTTCATGTGCCCAGACTAAGCTGTATTTATGGAACAGTTTTTTTTCTGGAAGTACAATGTGTAAATTAAATTGCACCAAGGCAAGTCAAATTATTCCCTGACCGTTTGTAGTATGCAATGTTTTATGTGACTTTTTACCCTCTTATTCAATAAAACAATACGTACTTGTATAGCAGCCAGACGAAGCGGTGAGTCACAACCATCTAAGAGATGCCAAGTACTGTACCTCCTTGAGGAAACACACTCACCATGTGTAATGAGGACTCTCTGGATTTCCTGAAGTGATTCAACATAGACTGAATTCAACATTGAACTGAATAACCGTAGATGTTGACAATCACAAGATCGGATGTACTAGAGTACCACTTGTCTTTGGGTAACTCCCACTCATTTATTACCAGTTAAGAGATGCACCCCTGTTAGATTGGAGTGGAACACTGTCACTCAAGCAAAGAGATTACAGAATGTGGCTAGTTCCTTGTGGATATAAAATAATCAAGACTTTTTGAGGAAATTGTTGCCAGCTTTGGTTTTGTGCTAGAGACCTCCCATTGATCTCTCAAATTATTCAACTTTTAGCTCAAGAGGGATGCTAAGCCAGGCTGGCCACCCAGGTATTCGATAATATAGGTCCTGGTGTCTATAGGAAAAGGAGCGTATAAAAATCCACAGCATGCTAGATGTCATACCAACAGGAATTATTGCTTTTAAACTCAGGCAGAATAGGATAGATTTGATATGGTTGGCATTAGGGAGCCAATGCGGGCTTTTGAATGAGGAAGTAAGGATTTGATTGAAAATTCATTTTAACTCCTAAATTGCATAAACACTAATGCTTAGGGAAATTCAGCTTCTTTGTCAACTTTGGAGACAGTAACCAAAAGCAGAGATTTGGGGGTACAAGAGTAAAATGATAAGAACAGGAGTGGGGGTCAGGGAGAAAGGTACAGTTGCCAGAGCTGTAGTAGGCACAACCACTGGAGGGCAAAAAGGGCTTTATATACAGCTTGAACCAAGTTCATTAAAGAATAAGGCCATTTGGACTTAGCAAAAGTCCAACAATCACCAGAAAACTTGGATTTATTACCCAAAACATCTAGGTCCTTTAATCACAAAGTGTTTGGAAAGTTGGAATTTCAATTTAAATTATAAAAGCATCACAGCAAGCTTCCACCTGGACTAAAAGTTGGAGAATCAACTAACTCCCAAAGAAGAAAGACTAGAATGTGCCTCTTGAGGAGACACAAGGTGACTGCAGTGCAAGAAAGTGGCAGGCCACTTCCAAACTGCCCATTTGATAGGTTCAAATGGAAAGCCTCTCTCAAAACTCCAGTTTCAAGATGACACCTAATTTACTTTTTAACTTTTATTCTTTGCCTAAAATAAATAAGAAATATGAGTGTTCTTTCATTGTAATGATGAATATGATGCCTTGTATTTACAAGATTCCTGTTCTGTAATAATTTTAATGATGTGCATATAAGAATCACCATGAATGCTCCAGCACAGTGATTCTCAAAGTGTGGTCCCTAGACCATCAGCAAGGTCTTTGGGAACTTGTTAGAATGCAGTCTCAAGCCCCACCCCCAGACTTACTGAATCTGAAACTTTGAGAGAGGAGTTCAACAGGCTGTATGTACTTTAACAAGCCCTCCAGGTAGGCTCAAGTTTGGTACCTTCTGAGGTAGGCTCAAGTTTGAGAGCCTCTGCTTTTAAGTCACAGCAGGAACTATTCAAAATAATTAAGGTCATTAGCTGTGACTTGAGCTACAAGGTATAGAAAAAAAATCAATCTAATGGGAAATTGTTCAATAACTTTCAAAATTATCAAACATAGGTGTCAAAGCCCTATCTCGTACGTTTCTTTTAGTGAATTGATTTATGTTGTTTATCTAGAGGGGGGTAAATTGGTATTTTTATTACTACTGGCCCCCTTATAAAGCTACTGATAGGCCATATAAGTTTTTTAATATTATAATTTTTGTTAACATTATAGGCCTTTTAATTTTGAATCCCTACCTTCCTTTTGAAGGCCTCTGAAATGGCCCTTCCCTAAATCAGTAGTTGTGGGAAGGGGAATGGAATAGTTTGGCCAATGTGAGAATTCATTCCAACCTTCCTAGGTGAGAGGATGAAATTGCACCCCACTTCCCCATCATATAAATTAGAAGAGGTATGAGTCTTCTTCCCAAAGTTTGTTTAGCAACCAACACATGTCTCTTATAAGGAAGGTGATTCCTCTAAGATCATCAGATGATGAGATGAGAGTAATGTAAACCTGAAATTGAGAACAACCATCTTACTCACTATGTTGAGAGATCTTGACTAAAAGTGAAACAGACACCCAGAAAAAAAGGAGGCCAGGCATGGTGGCTCACACCTATAATCCCAGCAATTTAGGAAGCTGAGGCAGGCAGGTAACTTGAGCCCAAGAGTTCGAGACCAGCCTGGGCAACAAAGCAAAACCTTGTCTCTACAAAAAAACACAAAAATTAACCAAACATAGTGGCATATGCCTATAGTCCTAGCTACTTGGGAGGCTGAGGCGGGAGGATCTCTTGAGCCCAGGAGGTTGAGGCTGCAGTGAGTCATGACTGTGCCACTGCATTCCAGTGTGGGCAACAGAGCAAGACTCTGTCTCAAAAAAATAAATCAATAAAAAATAAGAGAGAGAGAGAGAGAAAGGGAGACCTGCAAGCATTGTTTGAACTCCCAGAACCAACCATATGTGAAGCCAAATTAATCCTAAGACCTCCCAGCATGTCAACCAATAAATTCCCTTTTGACTTGAGTTAGTTTCAGTTGGATTTCTGTGCCTTAAGACCAAAGAACCGTGAATAGTACAATCTCTAAAATAATTTACAGCTTTATGTGAATCGCAGATGTTCTGATAAACACCTTCAAGGGGAGGCATACATAAAAGATCATGCCTGACTGGTAGTCAAGAAATCAGAAACAGGGTTTTGGTACTATCTATTGAAGAACTTGGGCAAGTTTTAAGTCTCTGAGCTTCTCCTTACTTACATGTAACAGAAGAGATTGGTCTAGATCTATTCAAGAAACAACTATTCTAGAACTGATAGAGGCCTCAGAGATCAGTCTGTTCAAACCTTTATTTTAGAAATGAGAAAACCCGGCCAGGCGTGGTGGCTCACACCTGTAATCCTAGTGCTTTGGGAGGCCGAGGCAGGTGGATCATTTGAGTTCAGGAGTTCAAGACCAGCCTAGGCAACATGGCAAAGCCCTATTTCTACAAAAAATACAAAAATTAGCTGGGCGTGGTGGCACGTGCCTATGGCCCCAGCTACTCAGGAGGCTGAGGTGGGAGGATCACTTGAGGCTGGGGAGGGTAAGCCTGCAGTGAGCTGTGATAGTACAACTACACTCCAGCCTGGGCCATAGGGGTGGCTCCTCTTCCCCCCGCCCAAAAAAAGAGAGAGAGAGGAGGAAAAAGAAGAAAAAAATTGCAGAGAGTCATTTAGTCAATATCATAGAGCCTGTAGGTAGTTGTAGTTGTGCAGGCTCAAACACACCTGCCCTGACTCCGATTCCAGTGCCCTTTTCACAATGGTACCTAACTGTACTTTCTGAAGATGCATTTAGTTAATCATTGTTATCTTTATATACTAACATACTAGGATGGCCTTGGTTGCAAGTAACTCAAATAATTTTTAAATTAGAGGTTTGTTGTTCACATATCAAGATGTCCAAAGAAAGGCTGATTCCACTGTTGGTGGCCCCAGAGATCTATAGCATATTAAAACCTAGATTCTTTCCTGCCATTCTCAGCCTGTCGACTTTGGTGCCAGGTTCTTTTCCTTATGGTCACAAGATAGTAACAGCAACTCACACAAGTCCTCACACAAGTCCAAAAGCCAGGTGGGGAAAAAGTCTTCTTATCAATTATATGTAATGTGGTATACCAGATAGCATCCTGGACAAGAAAAAGGATATTAGGGGAAAACTAAGGAATGCTGAAAAAAGTATGTACTTTAAGTAATAATAATGCATATGTTTTATTTAATTTATTGGGACAAATGTATGGCACTATTGTAAGATTTTAACAATAGGGGAAACTGGGTGTGGGGCTTATGGAAACTACTTGTACTGCCTTTGCAATTTTTTCTATAAATTTTTTGGTAAAATTATTCTAAAATTAAAAGTATATTTTAAAAACCAAAATAACTGGCCTTTGCTTGAACCTGCAATAAGCAGTTTGCTCCTTTTCTCCTTTGAAAAATATCTTTGTTCAGAAATTTCTGCCGTTAAGTGGACTGTTAAATGTCTGTTCCCTTGCAGACAACTTGACTAAACTGACTTTAGATAGAAGTATTTCTTGTTTCACTGGAGTTAGATACTCATTGAATCTGCAACAATCAATGGAAATTGAGCTATTATCAAAATGCTATTTCATTGTATGCTGCAATCACTTGTAGAGTATAACTGCTAATGCTATAAATGGTAATTGCATGCTACACCTTCCCCCACTCAAAGTCATATGCACATGAACTGCAAATATTCTTGTTGTTGCACTACAGAGCCTCGCAGATAAAAGATGAATTGTACGCAGCCAAGTTACTGGCTCAGCCAGTCGCAACACAACACAAAAGAGGTGACTAAAAACCATCTCTATTTCTCTCCAATACGCCATACTCCCTCTTTCAACACACACACATATACACAATTGGGGTGGTGGTAGTTGTGAATGTCTATCTAATGCCAAGTTCATCACTGCAGAAACTCCTCATGTGTGTACCCAGGAGAATAATCATTGAGAATCCCCTCCCCCCATGGTAAAATCAGAGCACATAACACTGAAAATCCAGATGCCAATTCAAACTGTAAGGATATTTTGAAAAATCCCAATATTTAAATTTCTAAAATAATTTTAAAGACTCTGACCAAGCCTCTAGCTCTTTGATTAGGAAATGCCTTTAGAAGACTGTAGATATGGCCATGCTGGGTTATTTGGAGAAGTATCAACTAGTTTCTTTTCTCCTTTTTCCTTCCTAAGGATTTTGAGACCATTTAGATAAAGTGTAATGCTTTGAAGATGGAACTTCGAGTCGTTTTGTGAAAAGGAAGTTGTATGAGGTGTTTTTGTCAGGTTAATTAACTGTAAACCCTGAACTCTTTCTGAATCAGAGGCCACCAGTCTCAAGACATTCATACTTTGCATGGGGTGTGCAAGAAAGCAGCAATATCTGAGAAAGCAAGAGATGGCAAGACTTACCTTGAAATTTAACCAGGGGAAAAATCCTAATGGATTCTCCTTGTATGACAACAACATAGAGGCATGAGAATGTACTT
Organism: Rhinopithecus bieti; assembly: GCF_001698545.2. NCBI lineage: Eukaryota > Metazoa > Chordata > Mammalia > Primates > Cercopithecidae > Rhinopithecus > Rhinopithecus bieti. The sequence goes on along the minus strand of NW_016805189.1, from coordinate 1,866,061 downwards.
AGGTCGAGGATTGTAACTGAAAATAATTTGTGGGGGAGGATTGTTTGTTTGTTTGAGACAGGGTATCACTGTGTTGCCCAATCTGGGGTACAGGAGTGTGATCACAGCTCACTGTAGCTTCAATCTCCCAGGCTCTGGCGATCTTCCCCACCTCACTCTCCCAAGTAGCTGGGACTACAGCATGCTCCACCACGCCCGGCCAACTTTTGTGTTTTTTGTAGAGATGGGGTTTTGCTGTGTTGCTCAGGCTGGTCTTAAACTCCTGGGCTCAAGCGATCTCCCCACCTTGGCCTCTCAAAGTGCTGGGATTACAGGCGTGAACCACTGTGCCTAGCCTGAAAATATAATTAACTGGACTTCAAACACTAGACCTGATTCTCTAGTAAAAAGAAGTACAAATATATCCCATCATACAAAAATCCTGACATGTTGAATCTCTGTTTAGGAGTTACCAATACATATTAAAGAAGGTTACTTCTAAAAGGCTTCAAAGCCTTTTAAGGTCATCTAAAAGGTTAAAAGCCTTTTAAATGACTAAATAACTAATCAGGGTGTTTGATGTTAGGAGACCCGGTCTATGAAGATTTAATCATATACAAAGGTGATGATTGTTGAAATGATGAGAATATAAAAAGCAGATATAGCTCAGGTTTTAAAAATCATAAATTCTGTATAACTTCTGAGGAGCATAAATTCTATAGAAAAGTAGTACAGCTGGAAACATTGAAGCCTAAGAAATAAATCAATGAAAACAGCCTGAACAGAGCAGATCATAAGGAAGAGTTGAACTTGACGCAGGTACATTCAACACAGAAAGGTACTCATTCAAATGGCACCTGGAGCTTATGGATGGAATCCTGAGAACCAAGGAAGAATGAAATGCCTGGTTCAAGACTAAATTGTCACTGATATGGTCTTAAAGAATTCTTTGCTAGCAGTATACGCTGTTTAATTGAGTGACTATGTTCTGGGAGATCCTAGCATCCCCCAAAAGCACACTGGTGTTTTGTAGTTGGTCTGTGGGGTTAATCTGATAGGTAGAAGCAGGAATGTGACTTGTCGTGGATGAGCTCTATCCAAAGCAGGACATTTTGTGTCCAACATTTATCATTTGTTCTTGCAGTAGCAAAGACAGTTAGTGGACACAGGTTTATCAAAAAATGAGAAGATAAACATAACAGTGCAATTCCAGACTATTCAAGAGAACTTCTCTCAGTCTTGCTGGTTGATTTTAAAATGGATATCTATCTTTTATTCTATTTTAATGAATATTATTAAAAGAAATACCACAAATTAAAATCAACAACAGCTAAAGTGATACTCCATAAGACTTAGAGTTATAAAATTTGTCCCTGGGATATTGAATTTGTTGAAGTAATTTTCCACTTTCCCCTCACACACACTCATACTAGCAAAAACTGGAGTCTGTAAATCATTAGGATCAGAAAACTGATTGACGAATCAAATTTCGTAAATATTTACCCAGAGAAGAAAGAATTGATCCTAATGAAAATTTAAATAAAATTTTAAAAGGAAAAACTGGAAATTGTTAAACTATTCAAGAAACCAATCAAGATTTAAGAAAATTGCTTCAGAAAACTTGTTTTACAAAATGCATTAATTTTGTTACTGTTCCCATTTGAAGGTTTGCTTTCATAACCTCAGCCTCAAAACATCTTCAAAGAATGTTCAGTCAAAAGAAGTTAGTATCAGATATTTTCTGAAACCCCTGAATCTGGTATGTGGAATTCAATTTATGCCATCTTATCTCCCAACTTTTGCATATATTGTTCTCTCTGCCTCGAATTCCTTTCTCTGTTTTATATTCTAAGAGAACTCAGGATTTATGCTGCAAGACTCAACTTACAAAAATTGCCTACAGATTGGACCCTCCTAACCTTTGGGAGGAGTTAGATACTTTTACCCTCTATGCTTTTATAAGGTTTCTGTATGAATATTCTATCAAATCACTATAATTTCTTGATTATACAGCCATCTCATGTAGACTAGATACGAGATTTCTCTAGAGCATGGCTCATGTTCTAATCCATTTGCTATGAAATCTCCGGCACATAATAGATATGTAATTAATTATTGCTGAATAACCTAGTGGACATGTAAGTGAGGTCTCCATGCTACTCACTCATTCATTCCTCTTGTCCTTTATGAACAAAATCATCAAATCTGCACTGTAACTTTAAAGATGTATTTAAGAAAAAGTTCTCTCCTATACATAGTACATACAGTACTAAACATGTATTTTGTGATGTATCTTTATTAGTACACCCCTTCCTTTTCACATTCTCCCTATCTATCATCAAGAAGAGCAGTGCATTAATAAGAATCCACTTGAGACTGGGATGGCCGGTTCAGGACCTCTTCTCTCTGGGTATTGGTGGGGGCATCCCTAGAGTGTGGGAGCACTTTCTGGGAGGTCCAGAGGTTAGGTCAACCAAGGCTTTTTCTTTCCATCCCTTCTCAATTTGACTCTGGATTCAGCTGAATATAGTTAAAGGATTAATTGCCATCATTTTGTTCCCTAAATTAAGAGTCATTGTGGTAAGAACCAAGCATAGCAGTATGGGCCAACCACAAAGAAATAAATTACTTTGTAAGTTTCAAAAGATTTTCACCAAATTACTGCCCTGTGCAAATGATGTTGGGGGGAAAATTTTGTTTGAAAAACATTTTCTTTTGTGACTATAATAAGGTATGTGCACCCCTGCTGAGATATGAGTCACATCCCCTGTGTTAGGAAACTGTGGCTAGTTTTTGTGGGTTTGGGGTTTTGTATTAAATTTTCAGTGCCTCATGTTTCCTATGACTGATGAATGGATCATCACCTGACTCATAGGCTCATTTGCTATGGATCACCGAAGTGTAGCTTTTAAAATTCAGTAATGTGGCACCCAGCTGCTCAGAGTTTTAATATGGAGTGAGAAACACCGGAAACATGTAACCAGTGCTTTGAAATGTACATTTCTGAAGTCACCTCTTCCCAGCTTTTTGCAGAATTATAATTAAACTGGTCTAGACTAGTTTGCAACTCTTATTTTTAGAGACCTACAGTGCCCCTTTTTTGGTCTAAGTAGGGATACAATAAACATTTGGGTTTTTTTTTTCTAGATTAAAGACATGCCACTGACCTCAATTTCAGCATTCCTGAAAGTGAATATTTATTTATTTATTCAACAAATACTTATAGGATGTCTACTTTGTGTTCCACTTATGGAGATAGTGGTACTTATTTAGATAGCCCAGGGTGACTGAAGCTCAGATTACGGGAATTTGTAGGGAGAGTATAAGGGATAAGATTGGAAAGAGCAGTCAAGAGCTAGATCTTAAAGAACCTGTGTGCCAAACTACAGAGTTTGAGCTTTATCCTGAGATCCAGGAGGAGCCCTGAATGGTTTCCACAGAGGGGTAAAATGAGACCTTTTGCACCAGAGTTAAGAAGAAATTAGATGAGGGCAAAGTAAGTGTGGATGGCATACCAGTTAGGAGCCTATCATCATCATCCAAGAGGCAGATGGGGTAGAGCTGGAATGAAAGCAAGATCAGTGGGCATAGATCTAGAACTAATAGGACCTGGCAATGAATCCTGGACTGTGGTTTAGAGTCCTAGCAATCAGACTCTTAATGTTGGAGCCCAAACCCCGTCACCACCCCAAAGGTACAATCCTTGGTTCTCCTCTTTTCTCTGGAAACACACACTTCCTTGCAATCACAACCAATTTCGAGATGACACTCAAATTTATATGTCTGGCCCAGACATCTCTGAACTCTAGACTTGAAAATTCAACAGTCTATACAACACCTCCATTTGGATGTTTAGCAGAGCTATTCAACATAATATACCCCAATCTGAATGGGAGACCTTCCCTGAAATTTGACTTACCTGCAGTCTTCTCCATTTTTGTTAGTAGCAATTCCACTTTCAATTGCTTACATCTGAACCTTTGATGTAATGATGACTCCTATATATATATTTATATGTATATATGTGTGTATATATGTATATATATACATATATATACATACATTTATATATATATGTTTCACATTCAATCCATCAGCACATGTCCTTGGCTTTAACTTTAAAATCTACAGAGAATCAGATTCCTTCTTCCCACCTCCACCACTACCACTCGAATCAAAGCCACCACCATCTTACTTCTGGATTATTATAATAGGCTCCTAACCTGTCTACTTGCTGCTCCCTGGTCCTTCCAGTCTATTCTCTACATAGCAGCCAGAATGATGCAACACCCCCGCCAACCTTTTATTTGAAGGTTTTCGAGCATACAGAAAACTTGAAAGAACAGTACAATATAAAATGTCTTTTGCAGCTTATTTTTCTGATCCAAGATCCAATCAAATGCAATTTGATCACATTTGATTGTTATATATTTTTAATCTTTCTTAATCTAGAATAATCTTTCTCCTTTTAAATGACATGGACTTTTCATATAGAATATCCCACACTTTCTAAGTTTGTCAGTTTCCTCATAGATTATGTTATATAATTCATATTGCATCAGATCAAGAGGCACATAACGTTAGGTTGTTCTAATGCTTGTGATGCTGTTTGATCACTTGGCTAATGAATCAACTCATCAGAGTTCTCCATTGGGAAGATAAATGTTCCTCAACAAATATTTGTAGGATGTCTACCTTGTGTTCCACTTACAGAGATAGTGGTACTTATTTAGATAGCCCAGTGTGACTGAAGCTCAGATTACGGGAATTTGTAGGGAGAGTATAAGGTATAAGATTGGAAAGAGCAGTCAAGAGCTAGATCTTAAAGAACCTGTGTGCCAAGCTACAGAGTTTGGGCTTTAGTAATTAGTAAGAAATTAGTAATTAGTAAGAAATTCATAGGGTGATACTTTGGCACCTTTCAAATATCCACGATCTTTTACCCAATGGTTTTGGTATCTACTAATAACCTTTTCTAGATTATTTATTATACTGGAAGTTGCAAAATCGTGACTCACTCCTATTTTGTAACAGACATTTTAGTAAAAAATCGCCTTCCTTATTTTTCCCTTTCTTCTATTCTACCCTTTCCTGCTGCCCTCCTTCTCCTCCTCCTCCTGCCTCTCACAGTGGACTCAATGTTCACTCAATTTTAATTCAATGGATTATCATTAACTACCACAGAATGATTTATTTAAAATGTATATCAGATCCTGTTCTGTTCCTCTACCCAAGGCTCATCAATGACTTCCTCCTTCACTTGAAGTAAACGCCTAAATCCTACGGTGGCCTGCGAGGTCCTTCGTGATCCAGACTCCAGTTCCTCTCCCGCCTCACTTTTTGCTCACAACTCCAGCCATCTGCTCTCCTGACTGTTCCTCAAACAATCCACAGTTGGTCCTGCCTTGGGGTCTTTGGCCCCACCACATCCTCTCTCAGTAATGCTTCTCCTCTAGATATTCCCGTAATTTTGTTCCTTATCTTTTCAATTTTTTTCTTAAACCCACCTAACTAGTTATTTTTACATTTTTTAAGTCAATACTCCCCATCCTTCTTACTATACTACTTTATTTTCTCCACCAATTTTATCAATTTCTTACATTATTTCCTGTGTTTATTGTCTGCCTCCAACTAGAATTAAGCTCTGTGAGTGTAGGGAATTCCCACTGTTTTGTGCACTGCTGCATCCCAGGGGCTAGAATAATACGTCCTCAGGAAATGTTTACTAAGTGAATGGATGCATGGATTGATAAGGGGTTGAAGGAGAAGGAGATGCTCATTTTTCAGGCTTGGTTATCTGCAATGACAGTGTTCTATTTTCTGAGATAAGGAATACAGAACAAGCAGTGTGTGTGGAAGCAAACTTTGGACATGTTGAGTTTTAGGTGAGATACACTGTGAGGTAGACATGTGGAAAAGCCCAATAGGAAGTTGGCTAGACCTAGATTTAGTGGATAGACTGGGTATGAAGTAGTTTCCAAACACCTAAAGCAAAGTCGTGTCTTAATTCATTTTAAATGAATTGAACATTATTGAATTGAATTAACATGAATGCAAAGGCTAAGAGTCTTTTGCCTCCCAAGCTGGCATGCCAACCAAGCGTGGGAAGAGAGCTATTAACACTTTCCTGCATCTGCTAGGTTTTGAACTGCTCAAGTCAAAGACAGCACTAAACACCTGGTAATAGTTCTAACGGTTTGTCAACAAAGCCGGACCTGTTAGTCTTCTACAGTGATAACTGTTTCTAGTAGTCCAAAGACTTGGTTAAAGACACCTGAATCCTGTATAGAGCAATTAGTACTTTAAAAATGTGGTTTTGCTGTTGATCTACTAAGTGTGGTAACCTTTGCAATTCCTTTGATCAAAAGAAAAGAAAGGCAACATCAAAAATTCTTTCATTCATTAGGCTCTAATCTTTTCTCTTCCTTCCTACACCTTCCTAACTCTTCCAAGTCTTGGGAAAGTGTTCAATAGATGACGAGCTGTAAGAAGCAAGAAGAGTTCATCTTGTGTGGTGTCACCAGTGTTTAGCACAGTGTCTTTCCTCAAATAGGTGCTCAGTGTATTTCATTCTGTTATATATCATGTCTCTCTTTTTTATTTTAGAAACATCATCCATATCTCTGCTCTACCTCAAAACCTTAATCCCCCTTCTCTCAACAACATCTGGAGCCACTAAGTTACTTCTTATAGTTAAAAATAAAGGTAATTATGAGAGAGGGAGAAGTCGATGGTATTTCAAACCAGCATGAAAATTGTCGATTGCAACTTTGGATAGAAAGAAAATTTAGGCCGGGCGCGGTGGCTCAAGCCTGTAATCCCAGCACTTTGGGAGGCCGAGACGGGCGAATCCAGGAGATCGAGACCATCCTGGCTAATACGGTGAAACCCCGTCTCTACTAAAAAAATACAAAAAACTAGCCGGGCGACGAGGCCTGTAGTCCCAGCTACTCGGGAGGCTGAGACAGGAGAATGGCGTGAACCCGGGAGGCGGAGTTGCAGTGAGCTGAGATCCGGCCACTGGCACTCCAGGCCTGTTTACGACAGAGGGAGACTCCGTCTCAAAAAAAAAAAAAAAAAAAAAAAAAAAAAGAAAGAAAGAAAATTTAAACTCATTTTGGTATCATAAGACTAGACACACACCAGTGAATAGGAATATGAGTCCTTCTGAATGCTCATGGGGAATTTCCATATTAGCTTATAAATCCTACCCACATGATGGGTTATTCCATTACTGCATAAGCTCCTTGAAGTCTTTTAGTTTCTTTTAGAATGACGGTGAATAAAGTAGATGTGGTCATTCATATCTTTAACAAAAGAGAGATCAATAATGAAATTATGGGCATATATTCAGCAATTTCAGATTTTGTCATTATCTATGACCATGACAATACCGATAGTACACTGATCTATGGTGTCTCGAGATTTCAGTGTTAGTAAGCTAAGGACAGCATAAATCAGAGAAGCTTCCCTTTTCCCTGTAGATATAGAAAAATAATTAGAGTCTCCACAGGTCAACATTAAGGTCTCAAACATAAATTTTATATTAAACTTGCCTATTGTTTTATGGCTTTCCTTATTTATTTTATTTTATTTTATTTTATTTTTTCTGGAATAGAAAGTGAGGATATAGGCTGGGCACAGTGGCTCACACCTGTAATCCCAGCACTTTGGGAGGCTGAGGTAGGCAGATCACAAGGTCAAGAGTTCAAGACCAGGCTGGCCAACATAGTGAAACCCTGTCTCTACTAAAAATACAAAAAAAATTAGCCAGCTGTGGTGATGGATGCCTATAATCCCAGCTACTTGGGAGGCTGAAGTAGGAGAATACTTGAACCCAGGAGGCAGAGGTTGCAGCAGGCTGAGATTGTGCCACTGCACACCAGCCAGGTGACAGTGCAAGACTCCATCTAGGAAGGAAGGAAGGAAGGAAGGAAGGAAGGAAGGAAGGAAGGAAGGAAGGAAAGAAGGAGGGAGGGAGGGAGGGAGGGAAGGAAGGAAAGAGAAAGAAAGAGAGGATATAGTTAAGATAGGAAGGCAACTGACATTTAAAAGCACTTTCTAGTCAGCTGGGCATGGTAACTGACTAGCACTTTCTAGTCAGCTGGGCATGGTAACTCACACCTGTAATCCCAGCGCTTTGGGAGGCCAAGGCGGGCAGATCACGAGGTCAGGAGATAGACAGCATCCTGGCTAACACAGTGAAACCCTGTCTCTACTAAAAACACAAAAAATTAGCCAGGCATGGTGGTGGATGCCTGTAGTCCCAGCTACTCGGGAGGCTGAGGCAGGAGAATGGCTCGAACCCAGGAGGCAGAGGTTGCAGTGAGTCGAGATCGTGCCATTGCACTCCAGCCTGGGTGACAGAGCAACACTCAATCTAAACACACACACACACACACACACACACACACACTTTCTAAAGTGACTATAACAAGGTGACCCGATCAGGATAGTGTCAACAACAAAAGTGTAGAGTCACTGAGAAACCCACTTCCGTGAAACCATGGATTAACAGTTATTTAAACACCTGTACTGAACAGTTCTCTTTGCCATTTTGATCTTTCTCATGGATTCAATTTTAAGGGTTATCTATGCTTTAAAAAAAATTCCATGCAGAGTAGATTTTATACATAGCAACCACTAACAAAAGATATGTAGGAACCTGAATGCCATCCTCTCAACAGAAGGCACATGCCTTATTAATTTGAGTGTGAAATTTAATAATAATAATAATAAATGTATGTAATGGATTATCATGAAGTCATAAAGCAGTAAGGAATTCAGAAATATGATAAAATATAATAAAATCAAATATTTCTAAAACAATAAATATCAAAGATCAAACAACAATATAGAGAGAAGATATATAGCTAAGATTTTTTTCTTTAGATAAGCCAGATTAGAAGAATTAAAAATAGCTAAAAGATTCCTCTAAAGTTGAGTGGTTACTATTATATGTATGCTATTTTAATTACCTTTCATTTATTAGCCCTTCATCCATTTTAGAATTTTCACAGATGCCCCAGTCACTTAAATCTTAAGTCATTGACATAGAAGTGGCAATTCCTGAAAGCATCCCATCTGCTTCCAATAAGAAACTTGATATTCTTTAGGATTTATGGATGGTAGGAGAAGGTTGCCTAAAGTGAGGTTTCAGAAATGGCCTGAAAATCCTCATAGGTGAAACCCATATTTCTTTGACTGTCTGTAGTTCTACATTTATATCTAGAATTTCAACAGTAAGCATAGAGCAGTTCCTTTGCCCAAAGATAACCACATTACAGGTTTCCAACTAATCCAGTTTGCATACTTATATATAAATATTTTGGGGAGGAGGGATTGTGAGGGAAGGAAAACAGCTGATGAAGGATTAAAAACACTTTTAGTTTCCTACTCATTTGAACTCATTCAATGATTCCAGGGAAAGTTTTCCTTATTTTAACTAGGAGTGGGTCAGGAACCCAATAATGAGTTATAGACCTTGCTGACCGCCCGAGTTGATTCTTCTTTTCTCCCATCCTCTTCCCAGAGTCTGAAATGATTACACCTGGTCTTAGCAGAAAGGTGGTCCAGAAGTTGTAATACATGAAGATCCAACAGCCACCATGTGACCAAGAGAAAAAAGTCAAAAAAATCATAGACCTCGCCTTCACATTGTAGAGGTTCTTAGCCAGGGCCGATAGTTGCTTCTCTCTGAACTTCTTATCGTATGAGAAAAATAATCATTTATTTGTTCAAGCCACTGTTGGTTGAGTTTTGTTATTGGCAGCAAAATGTATTCCTATCTGAATGCACCCACCTTAATCTGACACTTTCAGACCCATATTAGATTTGGATTAACCTCTTTGGGTTTTGGAAAGTAGGCATAAATTTGACCAGTTGGATTTGACTCAAAATCAGGCAGCACAAGGTATATGAAGAGATTAAAAAAGAGGGGATGGTCTGCCTCCTTCTCTCTACAGTACTTTCATTCTGCTTGTCTGCTTCACTTCAGTCCTTAACACACACCCATTAACCCAACATGCCTCTTCCAAAATCCTGATTTCAAAACTCATTCCCTGAATCCCACCTCCTAACCTTGTACCTCACTTATTGGGATGCCTCCCATTACAGCAATTTTCTCCGTCAATGCCCCACCTCTGATTCACTGTTCATTTATCCTACAACCATCACATTCTTCATGGCCTCTTGTGTCTGTACTTCCCTTATTTACTCAGCTCAGACTCCACTGTGCGTCATCGTAAACAACCCCCGCAGCTCCTTTCTTTCTCACTCCCCCATCATACTCTTCTGGTTAAAGCAAAACAAAACAAAACTAAAAAGAACAAAAAACCAACCTCAATTTAGCCCAAGTCTCCTCCATCTCTGTGCATGGACCCATGTTGCTGTGCTGCTGGATGAGAAATCACAACAGGGTCTATTTCAGAATCATGACCCCAAATCCCAAAAGTGTGTTATCACTGCCCAAAGTTCCAACTAATTCCCTCAGTAATTTGCTTTCTCACTCTTTAGGTTACCATATAATACTTACTCCTGCTGCCTCAAACTTTCCATTTCCACCACCCTGCCTGAGACATTGGTCAGGTCTCATCTTTACTGAGAAAAAGGAAATCCCTAAAACCTTTTGGTCCCCAATCTTTTTGGCACCAGGAACCAGTTTCATGGAAGACAATTTTTCCACAGATGTGAGGGTGGGAGGGGATGGTTATGGGATGAAACTGTTCCACCTCAGATCATCAAGCATTAGATTCCCATAAGGGGTGCACAACCTAGATCCCTCACATGTGCAGTTCACAATAGAGGTCATGCTTCTATAAGGATCAAATGCTGCTGCTGATCTGACAGGAGGCGGAGCTCAGTCAGGAAAACTTGCCTGCCTGCCGCTCACCTCCTGTTGTGTGGCCCGCTTCCTAACACGCCACAAACTGATACCTGTCCAAGGCCCAGGGATTGGGGATCCCTGCCCTACATTCCAACCTACACATTTACTAATTTATCTGACCTTGTATGCATATTCCCTACTTTTACAGTAGAAGAATCATATCTATGTCAAAAAGGTTAACAAGTCCCTTCATTTATGCTTATGTGCCCTCCCAGGGACATTTCTTTGCCAGCTATTCCGGCTTCCATGCATCAGCGATCTCTTATTCTCTACTGAGTCATTCCCACAGGGCTATGTTAGCATCATCCTTTCATGATCCTCTATTCAAATGTTCCACCATGGTCCATTTCTCTGATCCTTTCAGAGCAAAATTTCTCCAGACGTCACACCTCATTCTGTCAGCACCCAAGTCACCTCTCATTCACTTGCTCTTCAATGTGTTATGTGTTCCTTTCTGGCTTTGGTCACCACCACCCTACTGAAACTGCTCTGGTCACAGTTGCAATGGCTTCCATGTTGCTAAATCCCACTTCTGGAATGTTTGGAAGCACTGAACACAGTTGGCTACTCCCTCCTTCATGAAACACCCCCCACCCTTGGCATCAGTCATACCATACTCTCTTGGGGTTTTTTTCTCCTTCACTGGCCTTGATTCCCAGTCTTCCTGGCTGGAATCGTATTTGCTACTTGGACTCTAATGCTGGAGAGCCTCAGGTTTTGGTCTTCAGCCCTCCTCTGTATTTATTTTCCCTCTCTAATGAATTACATCTATTCTCATGCCTTCGAATACTATCTTGATGCTGTTGATTTTCAAATATTTATCTCTGGCCATGCCCCCTTCCTTGAGCTCCAGATATTCATACTCAACTTCTTATGTAGTATCTCCACACCACTTGGAGACCTAATAAGGACATCAAACTTTTAATACAGATGAAATGAATATCTTCTTACCCTCTCCCATCACTATGTACAACACACCTCTTGCCCCCCTGACTCCTCTACTTTAATAAAGGGTACAATCTCCACCTACATGGTTAAACCAAATATTTAAGGATCGTCTTACTTTCCTCTCTTTTCTCTAACCCAATGCTACCAAGTCCTCTTGGCACTAGTTTCAAAATCATGTCAAATCCACCTACAGTCATGCACCATATAATGATATTTTGGTCAATGATTCACTGCACATATGATGCTGGTTACAAGAGATTATGATATTATAATTTTACTGTACCTTTTCTGTGTTTAGATACACAAATGCTTACCATTGTGGTGCAATCGCCTGCCATATTCAGTTCAGTAACATGTTGTACAGGTTGGTAGCCTGGGAGCAATAGGCCATATCATGTAACCTAGGTGTGTAGTAGGCTCTACCATCTATATATGTTTGTGTAAGTAAAGTCTATGATGTTTGCATAATGAAAAAATTGCACAATGACAAGAGTTCCTACAATACATTTCTCAGAATGTAGCATGGTCATTAATCAATACACGGCTGCATCACCCTGCATCCTGCACTGACACTTTTTTAGTCTAAGCCACAGTCTTCTCTCACCTAGACTATTGCTATAACTCTACGTAGTCTTGCTCCCCTCCCATGGCATTCTAAACCTCACAGACCATCTGGAGAGCCTCTCTTAATGTATACATTGAATCTTTTAGAATAAAATTTAGCCAGGTGCAGTGGCTTACACCTGTAATCCCAGCACTTCAGGGAGCTGAGGCGAGCAGATCGCTTGAGTCAAAAGTTTGAGACCAACCTGGGCAACATGGCAAAACTCCGTCTCTACAAAAAAATACAAAAATGAGTTGGGCGTGGTGGCATGCTCCTGTAGTCCCAGCTACTTGGGAGGTTGAAGTGGGAAGATAGCTTTAGCCCAGGCGGTCAAGGCTGCAGTGAGCCAAGATCACACCACTGCACTTCAGCCTGGGCAACTGAGTGAGATCCTGTCTCAAAAACAAACAAGCAAACAAGGAGAACAAAATTTAAATTACTTTCTGATACGGTTTGGCTGTGTCCCCACTGAAATCTCATCTTAAATTGTAATCCTCATAATCTCCACCTGATGAGGAAGGGACCCAGTGTTAGGTGATTGGATCATGGAGGTGGTTTCCCCCATGCTGTTCTCATGATAATGAGTGAGTTCTCACAAGATCTGACAGTTTTATAAGCATCTGGCATTTCCTATGCTGACACTTTTCTCTATCCCACCACCCTGTGAAGAAGGGGTGCCTGCTTCTCCTTCTTCCATGCTTGTAAGTTTCCTGAGGCCTCCCCAGCCAACTGTGAGTCAATTAAACCTCTTTCCTTTATAAATTATCAGTCTCGGGTATGTCTTTATGGCAGCGTGAAAATGGACTGACACACTTTCCTTGGCCCACATGTTCCTGCAAGCTCTTGGTCTCCCTCCTTTGGCAGCCTCTTTTCTACCATCCCCTCCACTCCTCACTGTGCTATGGAATCTAGCCCCTTTCTTAACCCCAGGCCTGAGCAACTGTTGTTCTCTCTGCTTAGAATGAGTTTCCCCTGCCCTTCATGACATGGCTGACTCATTCTTATCCTTTAGTTTCCATCCCAATTCACCTCCACAGAGAGAGGCTTCCTGGGCCATGCTAACAGACCTGATCATCCCCACTGATTTTCTATCTCAACTTATTTGCTGTTTCCTAAGCATTTCTCATGGTCTATAATTATTTCATTACTAGATTACAATCTCTGTACCCCAAGTTCACTTATGTATCCCAATGACCAGTGCAATAGGAACTCAATAAATTATGTTTACAAATGAATACAACTCTATGAAGAAGGGGTTTTTTTTTTAACCTAGAATTCCAGAGCACTGTAAATAACAGAACCTTAGAGTCATCTAATCCTACAAACTGAGGCTCAAAAAATTAAGAGACCCCTCTGAGTTCATAGACTGGTTTAGGACAGGGTCTAGCCTGGGATCCAGGTGTCTTGACTTTTGTCCTGTGATAACTTCCTCAGGCTCTTTGGTTGTCAGCTAAGGAAACTGACTCTGGCTAGTTTAATCAACAAAGGGATTCTTAGAAGGGTTTTAAGTTGTTCTCAGAATTAAGGAGAAATTTGCCACCCAAAGCTTTAGAAAGGACAGACTCTGGATATTTAGGCAACAAGTGCTAATGAGCCATTGTAAGGACACCAAAGTCAGGGTGAATTCACTGTGGTCCTTTTTCTTCATTGTGTCACTCCACTGATAGTCACATTCCCAGGAGAAAAAAAATATGAGAGTCTCAGTTTGGGTATCATTCTCACACTTTAGATAGTCAAGTATTGGTCCTTCCAATACTGTTGTACGATAGCGACTGAGTGATTTCCCAAATGGAAATGGATATGCTGTTACCATAAGAGGAGAAGCTGGATGTCGGGCAGACAAAAACAACAGATGTCCAGACTACATCATAACATATAGCCGGCAGGAGCTTTGCTTGATGTCAAAACATTGTCCTCCCAACAAGCCCAGTCCCCAGGTTGGTATTCTATGTTTCGTGAAGCCATTAGGCGATGGCTTCCCTTCCAGTTGGTTATACAAATGTTCCCGTGTAAGAATTGTCCACAAAGGCCCAGGAGGCAGAGCGGAGGGTGTTCTGTGGTGTGAACGCTGCCAGCCGGTGCTGGAGCTCCAGTTTACTGCACATTATGTTGTGCTTGTTCCTGTTTGCCCAGGGGTCAGGTTGCTATGAATGTGGAATTTTGTTTCCTCTCTCTCCAAATGAAATAGTCTGAAAAATGTATTCTCAGCTGTTGAGAAGAAAGTCTACACATTATTCACATTTTCTTCTTGTTACTGATGCTCCACTGTGAAGCAAAAGAGACTGCAATAAATATAAGCCTTAACTCACCAAATATGTATTAAGCTCTAACCAAGGATTAAGATTACATTAAAAGGAAATATAAATGGAACAATTGCCACCTTTATGTTTTCCTTATTCCTGACTCCACTACTGTTCCCTTTCTATCTTTTCCTGCCCCCCGTCACTAACAACTACCAACCTAATACCTGTGTCACTCCATATCCAGGCCTGCTTCTTAAGGGTTTTTGTATGGAGGAAAGAGAAAGAGACGAAGACCCCCAAAATGCTGAGGATTTTCCAAGTGGAAACAAAAAGTTCAAAAGAACTGAAGTGCCTGTCCTTCTTTCACTGAACAAATCATTATCAACACCAGGATGTGAAAAGGAATCGCAGAGACTGAAGCTCTCAGACATTGCACCTTCCTCCACGACAAAGA
Source organism: Rhinopithecus bieti (assembly GCF_001698545.2). Taxonomy (NCBI): domain Eukaryota; kingdom Metazoa; phylum Chordata; class Mammalia; order Primates; family Cercopithecidae; genus Rhinopithecus; species Rhinopithecus bieti. The sequence continues at coordinate 1,850,948 of NW_016805189.1, read as the reverse complement.
CATTAGCCATCTTCCTACTTATCTTTTGAGAAGTTTGGTTCACTCTAGGCTATAAGGTGAGAGGTTAAGGCTGCTGTAAACCCCGGTGTTGAGGGGATAGTAATGAAATCCAGTAGAAAGATTAATGAAAATTCAAAGTTTGTGAGACTCCACCCAGGGACTTAAAGAAGACAAAAACATGTATGACCATGTAATATCCTGGGATGCAATATGAAAAATCAAAGTTGTTTAATTGGAAATGATTCTGCATAACACAGGGTATAATTTCATTTACCTAGGGAGTATCTGGCACTTGGCAAAATACAACCTCAGAAAAGTCTGACTAATATGTAAAGATATTTCCATTCTGCTCGCTATAGGAGAAGAAGACACATGCTACGTAAGTGTAATCTGTCCTGCTGTCCTCCAGCACATCCTGCAGGGCTAGAGAAGAGCAGTACGCATTTGCATAACTAAGACTATGTGAAAAGGAAAAATGGTACATGAGACTGGAAAGCTGTAGCCAGATTCCCAAGGGCCTTGAGAATCCATTAAAAACTTTTGAACAATAGAACGACATGACATGACTCAAAATATGTTTTAGGAAAAACCTATCTGTAATGAGATGGATTGGAAGGGAGGAGAGAGTAGAGACAGGTAAAGTAGATTACTGTTTGCTGAAGTCATAACCATGAGGAATCATGAGCATTTGAACTGGAAAAGTGGCCCCAGTGGAAAGATAAGTAAAAGAGAAAATCAAGAGAAATTACAGTGGCTCAAATCACAGCACCAATCAGCTGACTAGTTGTGGGGACTAAGGAAGCAAACAAAATTAAGAATTACTTTGAGAAACGAACTTAGGACAGGACGACCATTTGACCCAGCAACACCACTACTGGATACATACCCACAGGAAAAGAATTCATTCCATCAAAAAGACACATATACTCATATGTTCAGTGCAGCACTATTCACAACAGCAAAGACACGGAATCAACCTAGGTACCCTTCAACAGTGGACTGGATAATGAAAATGTGGTACATATATACCATAGAATACTACACAGCCAAACAAAAGAACAAAATTATGTTCTTTGCAGCAACATGGATGGAGCTGGAAGCCATTATCTTAAGTAAATTAATGCAAGAACAGAAAACCAAATACTGCATATTTTCAATGGAATACACATAGACATAAAGATGGGAACAGGAGACACTGGAAACTAATAGATGGGGTAGGGAGGGTGGGGACATGGACTGAAAAACCACCTATTATGTACTACAGGGAATGGGATCACTTGTACTTCAAACCACGGCATCATTCAATATACCTGTATTACAAACTTGCACATGTACTCCTTAATCTATAATAAAAGTCAACATTATTTTTAAAAAGAATTACTTTGAGATAGTCTGTCTTCATTTAAAATTTTGTCGTATGGTTCATTACGGATTTTTTGCATTAATTTTGACTTTTAAAAATAAACATTGTACATTATCCTTAGCAAACTAACGCAGGAACAGAAAACCAGATACCACATGTTCCAACGTATAAGTGAAAGATAAATGATGAGAACACATGCATTCATAGAGAGGAACAACACACACTGGGGCCTATCAGAGGGTGGAGGGTGGGAGGAGGGAGAGGATCAGGAAACATAATAGCTACTAGGCTTAATACCTGGGTGATGAAATAATCCATATAACAAACCCCCATGGCACATGTTTACCTATGTACCAAATCTGCACGTCCTGCGCATGTGTCCCTGAACTTACAATAAAAGTTACAAAAATAAATAATAAAAAATATTGCATTAAAATATTTATCTCAATTACTGAGTGTGTTCATTTCCTGTGACCGCTTCAACAAAGTGTTACAAATGTAGTGGCTTAAAACAGCGGCAATGGGCCGGGCGCGTTGGCTCAAGCCTGTAATCCCAGCACTTTGGGAGGCCGAGACGGGTGGATCACGAGGTCAGGAGATCGAGACCATCCTGGCTAACACCGTGAAACCCCGTCTCTACTAAAAAAAAAAAATACAAAAAACTAGCTGGGCGAGGTGGTGGGCGCCTGTAGTTCCAGCTACTCGGGAGGCTGAGGCAGGAGAATGGCGTAAACCCTGGAGATGGAGCTTGCAGTGAGCTGAGATCCGGCCACTGCACTCCAGCCTGGGCGATAGAGCGAGACTGCGTCTCAAAAAAAAA
>NW_016805189.1:1797776-1848435 GCF_001698545.2 Rhinopithecus bieti | reverse complement strand
AAAAAAAAAAAAAAAAAAACCAGCGGCAATGGATTCTGTGTCATAATTCTGGATGCCAGAAGTCTGAAATCAAGGTGTTGGCAGGGCCACGCTCCCTTGGGAGGCTCTAGGGGAGGGTGCGTTCCCTGCCTCTCCCAGCTTCTGGTGGCTGCCAGCATTCCTCCATCACTTCAATCTCTGTCGCTGCGGTCACATTACTTTCTCCTCTTCTGCCTGTGTCAAATTTCTCTGACTCACTTTTTTTTTTTTTTTAATGAATCGAGGTAGCCTCCATTCTACACAATAGAATGAAAGCTTTCCTGACTCACTCTCATCATGACACTTGTAATTGCATGTAGGGGCCTGCCCTGTTCCTCCAGGATAATCTCCCCATCTCAAGACGTTCAATTTAATCATATCTGCAAATGCCTTGTCATAGAAGGTAACATTCACAGGTTCCAGGAATTAGGATGTGGCTATCTGGTGGGAGAATATGCTGATTTTTAGCCGACCACACTGAGTTCTCTCTAAATTTTACATCTTAGGCAAGTGCCTTATCTCATTCTTCACCACAGTCCTGGCCTTGGATCATTTGAGCCTAGGAAGTTAGGAGAGTGGTGTTTTTATTTACAGAATTGGGAATTCAAGAGAAGAAATTGATTTGGAACAGCAAATGTTGCTTAAACATTTAAAATACACCTAGACATTAAAGCATGCAACTGAAGTGTAAGACCTGATTTTTATATTCTTTGAACATGGCCTCATTTTCCCGGTGTCAAATGTAAGCTCACCTTGAGAGCAGGTTGCAATGCTTTGTGTCTTTACCTAGAGTTGAGAAGATCATACTGCCCAGCATTCATCTTCCCTTTATTTGGAAACAGTGCCAGAACTTGCTTTGGGAGACCATGTTTCATCATCTCTTAGACTGCGTGATTAGATGGCCTCTCTTCCCAACTCCAGGATTGGAGCTTATGATCCAGGAATGGCCAGTCAATAGAACTGTTGCTCCCTGGATTATAGTTATTGATTCACAAATATGCACTTGCCTCAAACTGATCCATTAAGAATGAATTCTGGGACACTGGTGAGAACCACCAGGAAGAAGCATTGAGTTTTCTTCCCAACTTGCATCTGGGAATATGTGTCCCTGGAGTCTGAAGTTAAAAGAAGGAAAGGCAAAACTAGGCATCATAGATCTCAATAACAACACTCAGGCCCCTAAATCAAGTCATACTTGAAGTTAACCTATTCCTAAGCTTTTCAATTGCCTGAACAAATAAATTTCTCTTGTTGCTTAAGCAAGATTGAATTAGATTTTTTTTTTCCTGTCACTTAAAGCCATGGCCAACATGGCGAAACCCTGCCTCTACTAAAATACAAAATTAGCTGTTGTGGCGGGCACCTGTAATCCCAGCTACTCAAGGAAGTTGAGGGATAAGAATCGCTTGAACACTTGAACTCGGGAGGCAGAGGTTGCAGTGAGCCAAGATCACGCCACTGCACTCCAGCCTGGGCAACAGAGCAAGACTCCATCTCAAAAAAAAAAAAAAAAAAAAAAAAAAAAAAAAAAAAGAAAGAAAAAGAGAAAATTATCATTTTAATGATTTGGCTGCCCAGTGGAGATGATGTGGTGGATGGGGCAGGTAAACATTCTGAGCTGAGGTTGTATGCCAGGGACATTTAGATTTTACTTCATGAAAGTGTAAATTATTTCATCCTTTGGCCAGAAAGCCATCACTGCCATGGAATTTGTACCGTGCCACAAAGTTCCATGGTGGGTAGGAGAGGGCAGGAATCCAGTGTTTTTCTTCAAGAAGATAGGACAACCCGACCAATCTCCAGAAAATACATTGATTGCGGGGAGTGGGGGATGAAAAGAATTGGAGGAAGGAATAAGAAGGTCACTAGGTGATGTTGGGCAGAGCTACTGGAGGCAGCTGACGTGCCTAAGTGAAAGGACCATGGAGGCATTTAGGGCAGAGACTGGGGCAAGAGAGAGCTGGTCAGGAACGCAGGGAAGTGGCAGGGGAAAGAATACTTTCCAGATTGCATTCCCTAGAGGTTCTCCTTCGTTGAGTTATCCTGGACTTGCTTCACAAAAATGGGAATTAGTATCTGGTGGAAGTGATTATATTTGCCTAAGGCTGTGCTATGCTAAAATAATGTAGGGTGAAGATTTCATAATATTCCCACTTCAGTCATCACCTCACAACTTTACATTTCAATGTCTGACCTCGGGACAGCCCCTTCCAGTATCACATTAAGAATGTATAAAGAAACAGGGAAGCCTACCAGTAAATTAGTGTCTCCAAAGGAATAGTAGCCCAGGAGGTTCTACATTTTCAGCAGCAATTTAACACCTTGTCTAAAATTTTCAAGCACTTGAAAAATTCTTGTTTTACTCTTTACCAAGGTTTCACTGATTCTTTCCCCTTAACAGATTAAAAAAAAAATGGCTTGTAGGTTGGAAGATTCCTTTTGCATTATGTTAATAATATAACACTTGACAACATGTTTAATACTAATTGTATCAATGAGTTGAAGTAATAAGTGAAATAAAACCCAGTGAAACTTACTTTTAAAAACATAAATAAGTAAATGAGGAGCCTACATAGATATTAACGGTTTCCTTGATCTTAAATTTTCAAGTGTTATTCAAAGCTCTTTGGGGACTGTAACCACGGAAGCCTATAGAGTTACTGTTACTTGCATTTGGCAAGATTCTCCATGTCAATTGTACAGTATAAGGCGGAATAAGAAAGAGAAGTCCAAGGGGAAAAAAAAAACTGGCAGAAACAGAAGCAAATTGTCCTGGTTTCACTTATAAAGGCTTTACTTACATGACTCAGAGAGGTATGAGGGACAGCCATCGCAGTGAATAAATAAAAGAGGTGAGTTTTTGGAAGAAATTCAAATTATTTTTTATTTAAGGGAGTTAGCTCAATTCAGCTTGAAAGAGTATTTATGTACATTAAAAGATCAGATATGTGATCATGTTTTAGGAAAAATTTAAAGGTTCTAAATATGGCATTACTTATAAGTATATAGTATGTGTGTTAATACCTACAAACATGTTCTGAAATTCTGATGAAGAAGAATGTGGTTTATACTTTTAACATCAGTTCTAAAATTAACTTAGGAAAATTCTTAGAAACTCTTAGAGATGAAAACATTAATAAATAAAGCCTAATTTTTATGAATGCCTATACTCAATGGCTATTCAACCTGAATTACAACACATTTTGAGCTTTGTAACTCTTAGAGTGCATATAATTTTTAATTGACTTTTCCTTGGCAATATCAGTATGTTTGTATTATATTCATGGGACTCCCTCTGGTGTATAACTTAACACATGAAAATTCTTGTTTTACTCTTTACCAAGGTTTTCTTGCAGTCTGATGGATAAGGTGTCTAATTATGAAGTACTGTGGAAAGCTTTGGATCAAATCATATGTTTTTATTGAAAATGAGGTCATGTTGGGTTGTGTGATATAACTAAATAATCAGTTAACCATTTATCCAAGCCAAACACAGAGTAATTAGGTTTGGTAAGATGGCTTCCTCCCTAAGATCCATAACTCAGGCCTGGTGGTTTGGGAACAATATGGATAGAAATTGTGTATTTTTTTCTTGGACATTTCAGTGATGGCATTTTCTAACTAAACTGTTTTTTAGATGGAATTTAATTTTATATTCATTTTTACTTTATGTGGCATTTCCTAAAAGAACATTTGCTAAATAATTAGATAAAATTGTGTGGTCCCAAAGTTTATTACTCAAGTAATAGAAGTCACAAATAAGCAATGAATTGGGAATTTCTGGATAATAATTTAAACAGTGATACCTTTAATCATCCATTATAATATTTTTGATAGTAGATTTTTAGATTGATCATGGAAGTATACATTTCAAATATATTGTTATATTTCCCCCGAAAAATCATTGAAATGCTCTAGTCCAATACTCTGCTAGTTCCAAATACTTGTGATTCTTGTGTACCTAGGTCTAGTGCTTGCATTTTATGCTCACGCAAAATGACATAGCTTCTATATTCAAGTTCATTTGTTTAAATTTTGTCAAAACAACAAATTTAGATGAGTCAAATCTTTACATCCAAATAATGTGTAATTTTAAACTTTTTAAGTGGGTACTTTGGCATAAATTTTTAAAATATAAGATTACTACACTAATTCTTTAGTATTAGTGTTCTCTTGTTTCTCTTCCTGGTATTATAACTGTGCCTTCTATGAAGGTACTGAAATTTGTTGTGTATTTCATAGCAAATGTGGTGGGTGACCATGAAACATTATTTTATAATTTAGCTTAGGCCTACCAGATACTTTTTATATTCAACATTTATACCTCAAAGGGGTATTGTAGTGTACCATTGTATAGTTTCCATATTCATCCTAGGTTTACTACTGATATGACTTCAAAAATGTGATATTGTCAAAACTGTGCCAGCTGTGAAGTTCAAATGTCTTACTGGGCATCCATGAACAGCTGTATTGAATAGCTTGACATCTGTGAAATCAAAAGTGTATTTCGAATTCAACTTTCAAACCACAGAATTCAAGTAAGCAAAACTGACCATGTGTTAAAACACTTGAAACTCTTCCTCTTGTAACTGTTTATCTACATTTTAAAAACTCTGTTTACATTGTAGTAACAGCTGTGTTTAAAAGGGACATGACAGAGCAGACTAATTTATAATGCAAAACTCTATTCTAAAAAAAAACTTCTGTTTGAAAAAACACTTCAAAAGAGGGCAAAAATGATTAAAATAGACACAACCATTTGTTTAAACTATGACTTTCTCAAGAAAAAACAGCCTAGTGTAAACTGGCCTATGCATGTTCCAAGCAGCTGTTCTGTGTAAAGCTTCTACAAAACCTTTTCCTTTGGGGGATGGGCAGAAAGAAAATGAGAAACTGACCATAGCAAAGGGTCATTGCCATTTGAGAAACTGAACAAATCTAAGGATGAAATATTAAATGTTTTTGAACTGTGCCAAGTTCATTAAATTAAAAACTGAGGAAACAGAGCCAGTGGCCAGTGATCTTACAATAGAAAAGTGGAAAGGTCATTCCTGACTATTCATTGGGTTTCTATAGAAAAACTGCAAAACTGTTCAACAACAAAAAATGTACAAATAAATAAGTCAGTTTGTCTATGCTGTACCATATATTAGCTAATCTTTCTTTTACTTTTTTTTTTTTTTTTTTAAAAGCTATCATTGTTTAGGCATTTGTAGACATGACACTAATGCCTCTTTTACTCCATTCCAGTCGGTTTCTGTTGGTGTTTGATGCTGTTGACATACCTCTCTTTTATAGAATCCTTTCTTCCTTTGGTTCCCATGATACCATTCTGTCATGTTACCTCTGGACCACCTCTAGGGCTCTAGATACAGCACATTTTCCTGTATGTTTTCTAAATATTCCCTTAAGTCCTGTCTTTAAGCTATCTTTTCTACTCAGACCCTGCAAAATGATCTCATGGGTCTCAAAGAGGAATGAAAGCAGAGTTACTGATGTTTCAGCCTGGCCTTTGAGGCAGTCAGCCATTGCTCAGATTCTCAGGAATTAGTTGAGAGAGCCACACTGAAGAAAGCTGTGTGGACCAATGACCACGGACCGGAGAGGGACAAGGATGCTACACCAAATGCCAGTATGACCTGGCAGCACCAGAACCCTTCCTTCCCACTCACATACACCAAACTTGAAAGTATAGGCACAACCTTAAAGAGAGCGGAATGGAATCTCAAACAGATTAAGATTGAGTTTTCACTGCCCAACAGAATAAGGACAGAACATAGAAATTAAACTCTGTTCAAGAAATATGACGATAGGTCCATTTCACATGTTACTGTATGAAATAATTTTTCCAGCCCTTCCTAGCACAATGCCCACAACATATTTGGACTTCAAAAATGTGTTTTTCTTATTTCTATGGAGGGTCACAAGACCTTCATGCAGCATTATCTGATAAGTTAAATTGAATGGATTTCATTCATTCGTTCATTCATTCACTCATGTAACAAAGATATTTTGAACACTTATTCTATGCCAGGCAATTTTCTATGCACTAAAAATACAATAACAAGCAACAGAAGTTCCAGTCCTTTAGAGACAGAGACAGCTGAAAAAATAAAGAAAGGAAGGGAAGGAAGGAAAGGAAGGAAGGAAGGGAAGGAAGGAAGAAGAAAGGAAGGAAGGAAAGGAGGAAGGAGGGAGGAGAGGGCGAGGCAGCAGGGAGGGAAGGGAAAGAGGGATAAATAAAAGAAGGATGGGAGGGAGGGAAGAAAAAGAAAGAATGAGAAAGAGAAAGAAAGAAAAAATCAGGAATGACAAAATATAAGGGATAAAACAAAGCAGAATATTAGAAAATGATGAGGAGAAGGGCTGGGAGTGGGTCTGCTCTTTCTGCCAGAGTGGTCAGGAAGTCTTCTCTGAGTAGATGAAATTAGTGCAGAGCTTGGCATGATATTAGTGAATGCACCTTAGAGCTCTGTGAAAAGAACACTCCAGACTGGGGAGCCAGTAGGGTACAAACCCTTGAGAAGTCTTCCAAATCAGTTATTCTCTAAATGCCTAACTCAAGTTAGCATATATGGGAAGAAGTCTGTAATCTTAATGTAAATCCTAACCTTTCCTTGGAGTTTCATTTATATAACAGCAAAAATATATTTTGGAAGAGGAAAATATATTTGGAATCATTCAAAGATGAAAGTAATGATTTCCTATTGTTAAGGTGTCCTAAATGCATGTGTTAAAATAGAAAAGAAACATCTATACAATGTTGAAATGTGTCCGTGTCTATATTTGCATCATCTACCTTTACATCTGAATATGCTATATACTCTAAATATATCTGTACCTACCTCCATCTGTCTTGTCTATCTGTCACTATACAGCTGGATATGCAATATAATTGTCTTACTACTAAGGCCTCAAATCTGATTAGCTTATTCCTGAATGATGAGAACTGCCCTCCTGGGCAGCTCCTGATAAGTAGAATAGATAACTATGTTCATACAACATGCATATCTATATCTGTATTTCACTATGCTTATAATTGTATTATGTACCCATGAGGCTTAAGCTTAAGCACTTTCAGGTTATACCTTTGGAAAACTACTGAATAAAGCATCTTCAGCAAGATGATTCCACACATAAAGCACAATTGGGGGCAAACTATTTTTGTTACTATCACGTAAAGAGATGTCAAAAAGAGCTCCCCTGAAAGATGTATTATTAATTTAAAATAGCATACAATCTAACTTCATTATTTGGAAAAAATGTAAAAATGTTTCCACTGCTGTGCAAAGTTTTCTTAAGATATCCCCCTAGGGACATGAACAGACACTTCTCTAAAGAAGACATTCATGCAGCTAACGAACATGGAAATAAGCTCAACATCACTGATCATTAGAGAAATGCAAATCAAAACCACAAGATGCCATCTCACACCAGTCAGAAAGGCAGTTATTAAAAAGTCAAGAAACAACAAATGCTGGTGAGGTTGTGGAGAAAAAGGAATGCTTTTACACTGTTGGTGGGAATGTAAATTAGTTCAACCATTGTGGAAGACAGTGTGGTGATTCCTCAAAGACCTAAAACCAGAAATACCATTTAAGCTAGCGATCCCATTACTTGGTATATACCCAGAGAAATCTCAAACATTCTATTTTAAAGATACATGCATGCATATGTTCACTGCAGCACTACTCACAATAGCAAAGATATGGAATCAACCCAAATGCTCATTAATGACAGACTGGATAAAGAAAATGTGGTATGTATACACTATGGAATACTGTGCAGCCTTGAAAAGGAATAAGATCTTGTCCTTGGCAGAAACATAGATGGAGCTGGAAGCCGTTATCCTCAGCAAACTAACGCAGGAACAGAAAACCAAGCACCACAAGTTTTCACTTATAAGTGGAAGCTGAACGATGAGAACACATGGACACACTGGAAGGGAACAACACACAGTGGGACTTGTTGAGGGCTAGGGGGAAGGAGAGCATCAGAAAGAAAAGCTAATGGATGCTGGACTTAATACCTAAGTGATGGGTTGATCTGTGCAGCAAACCACCATGGCACATGTTTACCTATGTAATAAACCTTCACATCCTCCTGCACACGTACTCTGGAACTTAAAATAAAAGTTGACAAAAAAAAAATTCACCCTTGGAAAGGGTCACCCCATCCCTTAAGCAGAAATTAAAGATGGGTTACCCAATGTCAATGTTAGGGTAGCTGACATGTTCTGGTGGAATCAAAGGGCAAGAAAAGAGAGCCAAATCATAGGGATGGCTTGACTGCCATGCCAGCACCAGTGTAATAACATAGACACACAAAGATAAGGTCATGTCTACAAGTTTGTACTCTTTCAGGAATAAAACAAAGAAAACTGATATTTATAAATACACTTATTCTGCCTAAATTTTACTCCCATGAACTAATAGAAATTTGGAAGTTAGCAGCAACAAATCATTTCTACTTTATTTAATGATAGCAGGAGGCCAGGCATGGTGGCTCACACCTGTAATCCCAGCACTTTGGGAGGCTGAGGTGGGAGGATCTCTTGAGCCCAGGAGTTCAAGATCAGCCTGAGCAACATAGAGAGATCCCCATCTCTACAAATAATTTAAAAATTCGCCAGTTGTGGTGGTGCACACCGTGGTCCCAGCTACTCAGGAGGCTGAGGTGGAAGGATGGCTTGAGCAGGGAGTTCAGGGCTGCAGTGAGATGAGATAATGCCACTGAATTCCAGCCTGGGCAACAAAACGAGAAATTATCTCATAATAATAATAATAATAATAGCAGGAAAAAAATCATTAAAGATGAATATTTTTCAAGGGATGTGTCAGTCCATGAATTAATCTTTTCTATGGCATATACATTACCCCAGGAAATGTTAAATTGCATGGAAGAAGATATTCAAATTATTTTACATTTTCTAATATTTTTCAAGTATATGCTTTCCCAGATACAGTAGAATTTGTTCTTTATAACAGCATTTGTACTTGGTATAAAAGCAGGATTTTTTTTTTTTTAAGGGTAGGAGGATCACATAATTTTTGGAAATAATTGAACTAGTTTTCTGATTACAAGACTTCTCAGAACCTTTAATATTCTAATGTACATGGTAACTCTAAGAGAGGAGTATTGGATGAGGCATTTGACAAACATGATTGCCCACTGAGCTTTTTTTCCCCACAGCAACCTGCTAATCTACTATCTGTGTAACATACTCTGGGAAATGCTTCCTTAGCATAATGTCTTATTTTTCATAAATCTACATGAAATAATGTATAGCTTTTCTGATAATGGTTTTAAAACTACCTAAAGTACAGTTATAAAAAAAATACAAGAAAACGCACCTACATTTATTCATTCATTTATTCTACAAATACCTATTAAGTACTTACTATGTGCCAGGCACTTTTGTAAATATCAACATTGTAGATTGAACAAAACAGGCAAAGTCCCTATTCTCAGGAAGGTTACTTTCTAGTGGGAATAAATAATAAATACACATATGCACATATATGTATACATATATGTGCATGTTTGAATTTTCTCTAATGTGGTGATAGTACATCTATACATTCAATGCAATTATAATCAACATCCAACAGGATTTTTTCTGAAACTTAACAAACTGATCCTAAATTTTACCTAGAAGAACAAACAGCCAGAAGCACAGTGATTTTTCAAGAGTAAGGAATTTTTGGAAAATAATAAGAAGTTACATAGTTACTAGTACAGGGATAAATAGCTAAATTAATGAGACAAAGTGAGAAGTCCAGAAACAAACATATGCCTACATGGAGACTTGGTGAAATGGCACTGAAGATCAATGCAAAGTGATGAATTATTTAATAAGTAGTACTGAGACAACTGGTATTTCAAATGAAAAAATAAATTATATCCCTGCTGCACATTATGCTTATTAAAAAATTGAGGTGGAATGAAAAAGTAAACATGAGGCCCACGCAGTGGCTCATGCCTATAATCCCAGCACTTTGGGAGGCCAAGGCGGGCAGATCACTTGAGGTCAGGAGTTTGAGACCAGCCTGGCCAACATGGTGAAACCCCGTCTCCACTAAAAACACAAAAATAAGCTGAGCATTGTGGCGTGTGTCTGTAATCCCAGCCCCTTGGGAGGCTGAGGCAGAAGAATCGTTTGAACCCAGGAGGTAGAGGTTGCAGTGAGCTGAGATCACGCCATTGCACTCTGCACTCCATCCAGCCTGGGTGACAGAGTAAGACTCCATCTCAAAAAATTTAAAAAAAAAAACCAGCACCAAAACTTTTGGGTAAAAATATTTACCTAATACACTATGACCTGATCCTTGTGACCTCACTTTGGAAGAATATCTTAAGATATCTTGAGATATAAACTGAAATCAAAATCATAAAGAAAACAAGATTATAAGTGACTATATTAAAATTTAAAACTGTGATCAAAGTAAATCATTGAAATAAAAAGATAGCATAGATTGGAAGAAGACATTAGCAATGCATATAACTGACAAAATACTCATATCCACAGTCTATGGAGAACTTCTCAAATCAATAAGAAAAACTCAAGCAAACCAATGAAAAGTGAACAAGGACTATAAACAAATCATTCAGAGAAGATAAAATGGGAATGCTTGATAAACATATGAAAAGATGCTCAACATTATTAGTAATTAGAAAAATGCAGATTTAAACTCCAAGATGGTACCATTTCATACCTATCATTCTGGAAACACTTTTGAATGATGATAACACAAAATGTTAGTGAGGAAACTATGGAAACTCTTATCTTGGTCTTATCTTGGTTCAAGATACTTGTGCCTAATGACCCAACTATTTCACTCCAAGATATAGATGCTAGAGAAATTCTAGCATTTGTGCATGGGAGACATATATAAGCTTATCTAGAGCAGTAGCGTTTAGCATTGTGGAAGACTGGAAGTGACCTAAATGTCCACTAACAGACATTTATTTAGTAGAGAGGATAAATTTGGAATTAGTCACCCAAAGGAATGTTCTATAGCAGTAGAATGAATAAATGAAAGCTACATGTACCAACACACATAAACCTCAAAAACATAGCTTTAATGGAAAACAGCACGTTTCAGAGAAATACAAAAAATATGTTAACTCACCCAGATGCAGTAGCTCAGCCTGTAATCCCAGCACTTTGGGAGGCCAAGGTGGGAGGATCGCTTGAGCCCAGCCTGGCCAACATGGAGAAATCTTGTCTCTACAAAAAATAAAAAATTAGCCAGGTGTAGTGGTGCACACCTATAGTCCCAGCCACTCTGGAGGCTGAGGTGGGAGGATCGCTTGAGCCCAGGAGGTCTAGGCTGCAGTGAACCATGACTGCAGGAAGCCACTGCACTCCAGCCTGGTAGACAGAATGAGACCCTGTCTCAAACAAACAAACAAACAAACAAAAGTTAACTAATATAGAGATTAAGATTACAAAACAATACTAAATATAATTTAGAAAAACATGCATACACACTCAAAGAGTAAATCTGGAAATAATCTGATAGGGAGAAAGGGAATTAAGATGGTGAAGGGTGCATAGGGGGCTTCAACTCAACCTGGAATTTTTTTTTTTAGTTGGGTGATGGGTTCCAAGATGTTGGTTTTATTATTTTATACTTTTATGTATGACTGAAATATTTCACTAAAAATGTTGTTATGAAAGTGAATGAATAAAAAGTATTAATATCCCTCAAAGTATCATGTTAGGCAAAGCTATATTCTTCTTTGGTATATCTAATAGTCTCCCGGAGTGCTAATATTTCTTTTTAGAGTTCATCTAATTAACAAAGTAACAAACATTCAGAAACAATACCTAAAATTGCAATACCTAAAAAAAAGAGAAAAACAGCTGGGTTAACTAGTTTTCTCTCCCAAGCATTAGCAAGTCAAAGGAGATTAAAATTTTATTTCATTCAGCATAGTATATCATATGAAGTATATAAATATTTCATATGTCTAAAACTACGTGTTTCAGTCAACAATGCAAATGGAAAATGGAGTTCACTTCAGTCTCTTCCTACAATACTGATGTGCTTAAAGCTCTTACATAAACCTTTAAAACATTTGAATTTTCAGACTGGATTCTATCCTATACAACACAACAATCATTAACATACCTACCACACTTATAAACAGAATTAACCTGCAAAGTAACTGTAGGTCCACTGAGCAATCTATTAGGAAGAGGCTGACTATATAGTGAAAATTGCCAAGGATTTAGAATCCTGGAGTGCTGAGTTGGATGTTAGTCCCATATTCTCTGAGGGTGTGATCCTAGGCAAATAATTTGACCTGTGTGAGCCTATTTCCTGGTCTGTAAAATTAGGGTAATGATAGTATCATCCTCACTGAATTATCATGAGGATTAAATGAGGATATATGAGAAAGTGTTTTGTGAATTGTAAAGTCATTTTGCCAAAAATAGTAACTCATTTCTGTACCAGTTGAATGCAAAAGATGCTTACCACATGAAGTTTGCCTTAAGGGAATATTTGCACTGGTGGAGGAGGCAAGATTAATACTGGAAACAATAGCAAGACAAAAAAAAAAAAAACCCACACGCAAAGAAATGCGTGTTGAATTATGCAGTTGAGACTATCAGGACTGTAGGAGGCAATCGGTGAGATTCAGGGACTGGGATGATAAATGACTTACACTGGGCCTTAAGGCATGGTGTTTAGATCAGTGGACGGTGTTTAGAGGGGGTTCTAGGTAAGGGAAAGAGAAACAGTCTATTTGCAAAATAGTAATGATGGTCTTAATTTGTCCAACCTGGTTAGGATCTTTACTGATTTTTCAGTCATGGTTCTTATTAAGTGTGGAAGGCTTTCTTGGTACTGTAGGTTAACCTGACTGTAAACCTACATAAAAGAGGGGAGGGGACCTGGGAAACAGTGAGAAGTGATACTCACAGAGTGACAGCAATGTTTCACTAGTGCATCCAAGTGCACAGTTCTGGCCCTTAACAGCTATTGTATTAGGTTCACAGCATTTTGTCATAGATCCTTGTCCACAGCTATTTGATCACCATGAAGTATCCCTGTGGGAAATCTCATCCTTGCTTTGTAAACACCCCCAGAATCTAAATTTACTGCTTCTTAATCCAATCCACACTTGAACCAACAAAATTGCTATGATATTCTTGAGCAAGTATTGTCTTCCTAGACCTTGAGACAGGTATCTTGACTTAAATTTCATCTACTTGCTTTACTGTCTAGTCTTTTAACAATTTTCTTTCATTCTTTGTTTCAATCTATAAAAAATGTTAGACTGAAATAGTGACTTCTGCCTGATTTTGTAGACAATTTGTAGTCCCCAGTGGGCCCTACTCAGGAGTAATACGTACCAAGAATTTGGAGACTTCCACAACATCAAAAATGTTATGCTGAGATTTTAGTTTGTAGTGAAGTGCCCTGTCATCAAACCATGGCATTAAGCAGTGATGTAATATTTGTTCCTACATAAGCAGTCATTACTTTTTTGAGGATATGACAATATTGAAATTTAAGATAACTGATGTTCAAATACAGTCAATCCTATTGATAGGTTTAGAAACAAAAGGACCTCACATTTATACCACTGCCTTCTTTTTGTTATGGGAGGGGAGGTGAGAGGAGCTAGTATGCATGAGGAATTGTTTTTGGTGGAGACAAGCCTAGTATTTCAGGGAAATAAGAAAGTAATAACAGATGTAAAGTCAAGGTGAGAAACGGCACACACTTCTCCCTACTTCCTGCTTCCCACTTCAAGTTACATTCCATCTGGAACATTTTAGACCATTCCCCAACATTTTAGTTACTGGAAATAAACCTGAAATTTTGGTCTGCTTGCCCTCTGGTTGGGACACTAAGAATTAGGCCTTTCTTAGTAAGTTCCTGTGATTTACTTATATAGTAAAAATTAATCATAATTCAAGCACCTCATCGTACATTATAGGTCAAAATATATCACCCAAGCCAACCTTATACTTAATAAATGATGTTGTCTACCCCACCTCACTGCTACCACCCACCTGGCTTACTTCCCTTCCTTCTGCTTTATCCAGTCCTTCAAAACTGAGCCCAGTCTGACCCTACTTGCCAGATCAACTGTAGATTTCTTAAACAGCCTCAGGTTCTCTTTCATTGGAATTCATCCTTTCTTCCCACTCAAGGGGCCCAAATGGTAGACTCTGTACCACGACATTACCCTTGAAATCCCACTTGCTGTCAGACATATCTGAGACTTGAAACTACGGCCCTTGGTTGGTCCTATCATCCCCCAGCACAACTCATTCCATACCTAGTCCCTGTATCCCCATTCAGGTCATAGCACTGGGATACTTCCTTCCATTCTGTTCTGCAGTTTCCAGCCTGGGGTCCTGCTTCCTTCCTCAGATCTCCTTGAGATCTAAAGCATTTTCTTAAACTCCAATGTGATGCCAGTATCACTGCACTGTAC
Source organism: Rhinopithecus bieti (assembly GCF_001698545.2). Taxonomy (NCBI): domain Eukaryota; kingdom Metazoa; phylum Chordata; class Mammalia; order Primates; family Cercopithecidae; genus Rhinopithecus; species Rhinopithecus bieti. The sequence continues at coordinate 1,833,957 of NW_016805189.1, read as the reverse complement.
TTTATTCTTGAGGGGCCTCCTCAATAGTCCCGTACTTAGGTCTCAAACTAGCTATGGAGGCTGGAATCAGTAGAGCAGTTTCCCTGCTCTCCTACATGGCTTCCCAAGACTCCTGGTTACTATGCTCCCCCAGCCTTGAGAATGCCATCTCTTCCTAACTCCCTTCTCTTTCAACCTACCTCACACACCTTCTGGGCTAACAGCCTCTTCCAGGATTGTGATTGAGCCTGGTGTGCCCCTCAGTCACCAGTTTCTACAAATGGCCATCCTCCCTAAAGGGTGAATATAGTGCTAACCTCTGACTCCATCCCTTTTTCCTCTACCCTGCATCACGACCTGTGTGTCAGCATGCCTCTTTCAACCTTTACCCAACAGAAATGAACAGCAGCAGCAAATATGTACCAGGCACTGCCCTAGAAAATGGAGACATGGGCCAGGTGCGGTCGCTCACACGTGTAATCCCAACACTTTGGGAGCTGAGGCAGGCAGATCATGAGGTCAGGAGTTTGAGACCGGCCTGACCAACACGGTGAAATCCCGTCTCTACTAGAAATACAAAAATTAGTCAGACACAGTGGCATGTGCCTGTAGTTCCAGCTACTTGGGAGGCTGAGGCAGGAGAATCGCTTGAACCTGGGAGGTGGAGGTTACAGTGAGCCAAGATTGTGCCACTGAACTCCAGCCTGGGTGACAGAGTGAGACTCTGTCAAAAAAAAAAAAAAGGAAAGAAAGAAAGAAAGAGAAAGAAAGAAAGAAAGGAAGGAAGGAAGGAAGGAAGGAAGGAAGGAAGGAAGGAAGGAAGGAAGGAAGGAAGAGAGAAAGAAAGAAAGAAAAGGGAAAATGGAGACATGGAAGAGGCAAGTCCCTGACCTCAACAGGCTATTGCCCTCATATCCCTCCGGTGTGCCCATGCCCAGACATACAACATGGAAAACTCTCTCCCTGGGTTACAACCGTTGTGTTACAAGTACAGAATAACAACAGGAACTGGGCACAGTGGTCATGCCTATAATCTCAGCCCTTTGAGAGGCTGAAGTGGGAAGATCACTTGAGCCAGGAGTTCAAGACCAGCCTGAGCAACATAGTAAGACCTTGTCTCTACAAAAAATAAAAAAATTAGTTGGCCATGGTGGTGCGCATCTGTGGTTCTCAGCTACTCAGAGGACTGAGGCGGGAGGATCCCTTGAGCCCAGGAATTTGAAGCAGCAGTGAGCTATAATCGTGACACTATACTCCAGCCTGGGTAACAAAGCAAGATCCCATCATACACACACACACACACACACACACACACACACACACACACACACACATATACACACAGACGTATATACATACATATATATATACACACACACATACACATATACATGCATATACGTATAACAATAACAAGGTCTTAACAGACTAGACTTCTAGTCAAGAGTTACCTTAAGAAATATTTTAGTTTTTCTATAATTCTTTTGCCATTAAAACTGGAATGATCACCTGTAGAATTGCCTGTCCAATGCAATATAGAAACAACGGAGAAAGTTTGTGTTCAGAGGCTAGATGAGAATGGTCTTCGTTGGTAGTGCAAGGTCATGGATCTGGATCATTGTTTCTCAGCAGAGAGAGTACCTCCCCCTAGAGGCCTTTTTGGAAATTTATGGGAATATTTTTTGTTTTCACAATTATTGGGGATACTTCTAGCATTCGATGAAGCAAGAATACCAGATGTCCTATGGTGTGGGGGAGAAGCACTCAGTGAAGAAGTCTCAGACCACTTGGACAGCTTTTAAATACCCTAGAAAATAGTCACGTAAGTGAGAAATTTGTTTATAATTATCTCCACCTGAAACCAAATGCTACTTTATATACAGACACAAAGTGTTTTTTTTAGTAGTTTTAATAGACACACAATTTTCAGGAAGACAACTGACCAAAAATCACTTTGTTTTGTTGAGAACATTCGTAAGAGTTGCTTGCCATTTTGAAAAATTGGACCACCAATTGCCACACTGCTCAAAGTCTTGAATTGCTGGACAACAAAATTGTTTCAGTCTGCATCTAGAGATGTCATAGAAAATCACAATAAAGAAGATCTGAGACTTGAGACCATCCTGGCTAACATGGTGAAACCCCATCTCTACTAAAAATACAAAAAATTAGCCAGGTGTGGTGGCGGGCGCCTGTAGTCCCAGCTACTTGGGAGGCTGAGGCAGGAGAATGGCATGAACCCGGGAGGCGGAGTGTGCAATGAGCTGAGATCATGCCACTGCACTCCAGCTTGGGCAACAGAGCAAGACTCTGTCTCAAAAAAAAAAAAAAAAAAGATCTGAAACTTCTTTTAATGGACTTAGCATGAAGTATTATCATATTAGCAAACACATATAAAACAGAAATCAAATGGAGATTTATTAATAATGCTGATTGTAATATTTTATAATCAAAAATTTTGAGGCAGAATAATAAGAAATCTGTGATGTGATTGTGAAAATTACATTTTGAAAGTATTTGCCAATTTTGAGGTTGCTTGCTATTTTTAATCTTATGATATACCACACAACTTTTCTACAACCTCTTGAACAACAATTTCTTTTCCTAAACTACCTTCTATTTCTCATTGCCTATCAAAAGATACAGTGTCCAAGGACTTTTAAAATAACAGAGAATGAATTGTAAGGAATTCTATCTTCTTACCATATACAGCTTACCATCTATCAGCTTACCATATAGAAGATAGAATTTTCTCTGATATTTAGTCATTATCCTAATCCATGTCATAACCTTGGGAATTGTTTTGACATTACACTTATAAGCAGGGCCCAGCAAACTCAAATAATTCAATAGCAAAAAAAAAAAAAAAAAAAAAAAAAAAAAAAAAAAAAAAGAAAGAAAGAAAGAAAGAGAGAGAGGAGAACCCAAAAAACCTGATAAAAAATGGGCAAAAAAATCTGAATAGTCATTTCTGAAAAGAAGGCATACAAATGGCCAATGGGTATACGAAAAAATGCTCAACATCACTATTTATCATGGAAATGCAAATCAAACCTACAGGGAGATATCACCTCACTCTAGTTAGAATGACTATTGTCAAAGACAAAAGATAACAAGTGTTGACAAGGATGTGAAGAAAAGGGAATTCTTATACCCTGTTGGTAGGAATGTAAATTAATATAGCCATTATAGAAAACAGTACAGAGGTTCCTCAAAAAACTAAAAATAGACCTTCTATATGATCCGGAAATCCCACTACTGGATATATATCCAAAGGAAAGGAAATCAATATGTTGAAGAGATATCTGTACTTCCATGTTAATTGCAACACTATTAACAGTAGCTAAGTTACGGAATCCTTTTTAGTGTCCATCACTGGATGAATGAATAAAGAAAATGTGGTATGTATACACAATGGAATACCATTCAGCCATAAAAAAGAATGAAATCTTGTCATTTGTGACAACATGGATGAATCTGGAGGACATCATGTTAAGTGAAAAAAGCCAGACACGGAAGGACAAATACTGCATAATCTCACTCATACGTGGAATCTTAAAAAGTTGATCTCATAGAAATAGAGAACAGAATAGCAGTTCTTAGAGGTTGGGAAGGGTAGGAACAGAGGGGAGACAGAGAGGTTTATCAATAAGTACAAAGATACAATTAAATAGGAGGAATAAGTTCTGGTGTTCTATTACACAGTAGGGTGACTATAGCTAGCAATAATGTCTTATTGTGCATTTCAAAATAGCTAGAAGCAAGGAGTCTGAATGTTCTCACCACAGAGAAATAGTAAGTGTTTGAGATAATGGATTTGCTAATTACCATAATTTTGATCATTACACAATGTATACATGTATGAAAACATCCCATTTTACCTCATGAATACGTACTATTATGTGTCAATTAAAAATAAGATAAAACTTTAAGAAAACAGTTCATTTACAAGAGTATTGGACTTCATTTTCTACACTTTGACTCGATTTCTTCTTGACATTTTCTTTTTTTTCTTTTTGAGACAGAGTGTCGTTCTGTCACCCAGGCTGGAGTACAGTGGCGTGATCTCAGCTCACTGCAACCTCCACCTCTCAGGTTCAAGCAATTCTCTGCCACAGCCTTCCAAGTAGCTGGGATTACAAATGCCCACTACCACATATGGCTAATGTTTGTATTTTTAGTAGAGACAGGGTTTCACCATCTTGGCCAGGCTGATCTTAAACTCCTGACCTCGTGATCCACCCGCCTCAGTCTCTCAAAGTGCTGGGATTATAGGCATGAGCCACCGCGCCCAGCTGACATTTTCATATACTTAAAATGAGTTTCCTCTTATATTATTATATACAAAAATGTATAGCCTGTCATTACTTATCCCCACACTAGTTTTTATTCTAATACCCATTTGTACTTCTCCTCTTGAATTTTCCCAACATCTTGTGCAGAATGACTGCAGACCTTAACTCCCATTTATTCATTACAAATAAGTGCAAGCTTATAATCACTTTATTATGTCTTTCAGTGTCTTGACGCATATGTATTTAATATTGAGGTATGTATGATTTTTATTATAAATTAATTTTCCTTAGTTGGCCTTTATATAACAGTTAGGTGTTATATGTAAGTAGGTTGCATTATCTATGAATTATATTTAAGGATAATCAAAGGTATTGTTGTAAAAGGGAAGCATTGGTTGTTTTGTTTTGTTTTGTTTTGTTTTGAGAGAGAGTCTTGCTCTGTCACCCAGGCTGAAGTGCAATGATGCAATCTCCGCCTCCTGGGTTCAAGAGATTCTCCTGCCTCAACCTCCCGAGTAGCTAGGATTACAGCCGCGCACCACCATAGGCCTATCTAATTTTTTTTTTTTTTGGCATTTTTAGTAGAAACTGGTTTTCACCATGTTGGTCAGGCTGGTCTCGAACTCCTGACCTCATTATTTGCCCGCTTCAGCCTCCTAATATGCTGGGATTACAAGCGTGACCACCGCACCCAGCAGAAGCATTGGATTACATAGGGTTGTTTCAACTGCCCTAGATGTAACACACTAACAACTTTTACCCTGAAAAGAGTCTCCTGCAAGGCAAGAATGAAATTCAAAGTATTTTTACTATTGGTCTAGTGTAAGCACCAGTTAATCAAAATGATCCCAGTCATAAAAACCAATCACAGCCTTATCAGTGTCCACAAACTCAAATATCAGCTCTCTCTAAAGAATCTCAGTCTATGGTTGTGATCTAATTCCAAAAGAGCACTATTATGTTCTGCCTAGGGCAATGGTGCCCAGGTTTAGGTCAAGATGCTTTTCATATGTTATTCTATTTGATCCTTTTTAAAAAGCACTATGAAGAGATATACTTATCTCCATTTTTACAGATGAAGATAGTAAGAAATTTTAAAATGTGCATAAAGTTACACAGCTAGCAAGTAGCAGAGCTGAGATTATAACATAGATCCTCTGACCCCTAAAACCAATCCTTTTCCCTCAATATCATGTTCATTTATTCAATTATTACCAATGAACGTAGCAGAAAAGCACAGATGATCATCGGTCCCGAGCAGCACTTATTACCAAGAGAAGAAACAACAAATGACGTAGCAATGAGCTGGATAACCAGCTGCCAAAATTTGGACTTTGCCAATGTGGGCCTTCTTGCAATCTACCAAACATTAAAAAAAAAAAAAATTGCTTACAGTTTCACACGTGCATGTGATATAATTTATCATCCACTTGAATTATGCTAATTAAGAGGAAAGAAATCATATTATCTGACAAGGACTGGTTAAATTCATGGTCTCTGAGCTTCTTGTGGACATAAAGTCTACATCTCCTGAACTCCTGTGTTCAGCACAGTATCTACTGCAAAGGAGGTGTTCAATAAATGTACATTGTTACACTGACTTGATGACATAGCATTCTGCAGCAAACCAAATAAGGAAAATTATGCAGTTCTCTCATTTCCTATCTTGCTCGTCTTGAAATCTCATAGACCCATCCTCATAAACTCCTGACCAAGTTGGACGCAGCAGGAGAGTACCTATGCATAAAACTCTCCCAAGAGTTTTATCCTTGGGCTTTGAAATGCACTTAGCTAAAGGATTATTTGGGAGGTAACTATAAGGATGAACTAGTAGCAAGGTGGCTATGGGATGGAGAGGCTAAGAATAATTACACATTTAATAAGGAAGAAAAAGACATAATGCTCTCTGTATATGAGATTCCAAGCTCAACAAACTCGGCAACTCTTTGTATGTAGAGAACATGAATTATTTTATCAGTTTATCTAGAAGCTGGTGTGTCTTTGGATAGAAAGAAAATCTACATTCATAACACTGGATATTTGCTAACTAGTGGTGATAAGGAAGTTAAATTTGATCAGAAGAAAAGATGGTAAGCTCCATGAGGGCAAGAGCCATGTCTGCTTCATTTAACACTGTCTCTCTGGTAGCTGGCACACTGTCTGGCATTGTGGGTACAATTAATGTGTGTTGGATGAGGTAATAAGATCATATGAGATGAAAATCTGATAAGCAGTGCAGGCATAATTTAGGACTTCAGATGGTTTTCAGTCTTGAAGAGAGAGAGAGAGCTTCACAGAGAAATAATTCAGAGAGCGTAGTCATGAGATAATTGCATTAGCCTTTCCAAGCCACCGTGCACAGAGGCCCATAGATAGCTGGAGGGCTCTTGGGAAATTGATGTTAAAAGTTCCAAACAACTAATGCATGTAGAGTTCCCATGAATTATAGGAAAACTGTATTGTATCTCTACCCCTGAATCCCTGGTGAAGAACCCTCTGGTGTATTCAAGATCTTATTTCTACTCAGAGGGAAGAGACTCCTAGAAGAACGAGCAATCCCTACTTCACTACTCTCTGAACAGGATGGGGGCCAGGGGAATTAGGCTGTCCTGTTAGGAGGGCAGAAGAGCCTGACAGAAGATTATAGAGCAAGAGGCTCAATTTTAGGCATTGAAGTTTGCCTCAGATCATTGGAAGAGAGAGGAATGAGGAAAAGAAATGAACCTGAGAGGTTATCACATGTAGGAAAATGAGAGACAGAGACGTGTCATCCAAGCTTGTTGCCGCCATTGGTGACATGTGTGAAGCTGAGCAACTTTCCTGGAGGAAACTGGGAAACTTCAGTAGCTTGTCTCTAAGTTTCTTTTTTAAAAGCCTGTGGTTCTAAAAGATACTTACAATCTAATTTCCCCTCTGAAGTAAAGTAAGTTCTGTTGAAGATTAGGAAGGGGGAAAATACCCATTAACGAGTGGGAAAGGTGCTGGAATGGGTGTCAGGAGACTTGGGTTTTGGTCTCTCTTCTGCACTAAGACCAGACAACAAACATATCATCCATTTGGAGCATCGAATCCTTTACCCTGAAATTAGTGTGTGAGTAGGATGTGCTCTTTTTCCTTCAACAATCTCCACTTCTGTGTTTTGCAATTTGGGAAGTGAGTATAGTAGAGGGGAGGGAAGGTATTTTCATAAAGGCATCATACCTAAATATCAGTGTGTCAGGGAGAGGTCTATACTCCAAAACAGGCTTGGTAATTAGATGTGTACATCAATGGTCTCATCTTTCTACAATACTTCTGTCAAGAATCACTTCCTCACCAGTTATATCCCTAAAGGTCCTATGCAATTTCAGATGTTTACAATGCAACCATCTCAAAGGAATTTTTTTTTTAAGAGATAGGGTCTCTCTTTGTCACCCAGACTGGGTGCAGTGGTGCAATCACAACACACTGCAGCCTCAGACTCCCGTTGGGCTCAAGCAATCCTTCTGCCTCTGCCTCCCAACTATAGGTGTGCACCACCACACCTGGCTAATTTTTAAAATTTTTTTGTAGAGATGGGGTTATGCTATGTTGCCCAGGCTGGTCTTGGACTCCTGGTCTCAAGGAATCCTCCACCTCAACCTCCCAAAGGGCTAGGATAACAGGTGTGAACCACCATGTCCGGCCTCTAGAGACTTTTGAAAACAGCTTAAAGGACAAACTTTTTTTTAATATATATTGCCACCACTGCTTCATTTAATTTCTTGGGTGGAAGTGGGGAAAAGTATTCTAGAAAGACCAACTTGTTTTAAAAGAACAATCAGTTGAAGCTGGAAATTTGTATGTATGTATGCATGTACTTATTTATATGAGACACAATCTCACACTGTCACCCAGGCTGGAGTCAGTGGCGCCATCTCGGCTCACTGCAACCTCCACCTCCCAGGCTGAAGCCATCCTCCCACCTCAGCCTCCCAAGTAGCTGGGACTACAGGTTCATGCCACTGCTCCTGGCTAAATTTTATATCTTTTGTAGACCCAGGCTTTCCCCACATTGCTTAGGCTGGCCTTGACCTTCTGGGCTCAAGTGATCTGGCTACCTCAGCTTTGCAAAGTGCTGGGATTACAGGTGTGAGCCACTGTGCCCAGTCTCCAAACTGGCACATTTAAAATATTGAGTAATAAAAATTTTGTCAAAAATATACTAATTTTTTAAATATATTGCATTAGTCCATTCTCACATTGCTATAAGGAAATACCTGAGACTGGGTAATTATAAAGAAAAAAGGTTTAATTGGCTCATGGTTCTGCAGGTTGTATTGGAAGCATAGCGGCATCTACTTCTGGAGAGGCCTCAGAAGCTTCCAGTCATGGTGGAAAGCAAAGGGAGAGCACATGGAGGCAGGAGCAAGAGCAAGAGCCAGACCAAGGAGGTGCTACACACTTCTAAACAACCAGATCTCACAGAACTCACTCACTAGACAAAGGGCACCAAGGGAGATGGTGTTAAACCATTAATGAGGGATCTCCCTTATGACCACATCACCTCCCACCATGTCCCAACTCCAACATTGGAAATTACATTTCATTATGAAATTTGGGTGGGGACACACATCCAAACTATATCATATATCCTTTTTGATTTATGTGATACAAACTACAAATTGCCAGCCAAAAAATAGTTGAGCCATATCCTTCGAAATATGACTGATTTAAAAGGAACAGAGTGTCTCAATTTAATGTGCTGTGTTATGACATAACTTCTTATGAAGTCCAGATTTCTCAAATATACATATCTCTAAGAAAAGAAGAAAACCTAGTTTTATGAGTGATACCAAACCAGTCAAAAGAAAGCGAATTATATTAGTTTCCTGTGGCTGCTGTAACAAATTCTCACAAATTGGGTCACTTAAAAACATCAGAAATTTATTTTTGTACAGTTCTGGAGGCCAGAAGTCCAAAACGCTTTGACCAGGTTTAAGCCAAGATGTCAGCAGGACTGCATGCCTTCTGGAGGCTGGAGGGAAGAAACGTCTGCCTGCCTGTTCCAGCTGCTGGAGTTGCTCTCCTTGCTTTCCTTGGCTCATGACCTTTTCCTCCATCTTCAGAGCCAACAACATAGCATCTTGTTTCATTGCCTTTTCTTGTCTCTTGTCATATCTCCCTCCGCCTTTTTTTTTTTTTTTTTTTTGATGGAATCTTGCTCTGTCACACAGGCTGGGGTGCAGTGGCACAATCTTAGATCACTGTAACCTCGGCCTCCCAGGTTCAATCAATTCTTCTGCCTCAGCCTCACTACTAGCTGGAATTACAGGCATGCACCACCATACCTGGCTATTTTTTTTGTATTTTTTTTCTTTTGTGTGTGTGTATTTTTAGTAGAGACAGGGTTTTACCATGTTGGCCAGGCTGGTCTCAAACTCCTGACCTCAGGTGATCCACCCACCTCGCCTCCCAAAGGCTGGGATTACAGGTGTGAGCCACTGTGCCCGGCCAAATCTCCCCTTTAAAAGAATATCTGTGATTGCATTTAGGGCCCATCAGGATAATCCAGGATAACCTTCCCATATCAAGAAACTAAACTTAATCCCATCTGCAAAGTCCTTTTTATCATATAAGGTAACTTTCACAGGTTCCAGGAATCAAGACCCAGGTCATTTGTTGGGGGTTATTATTCAACCTACCACAGTGATAAACACATGACTTAAATAGCAGGCTGGTGGCTTGAAGTTCAGTTCTAAACTGGGAATAAGATACAGGTAATTACACTAATAATTGCCAACTTTCTAGAATCTGAATGCCTGAGAAATACAGATAAGTAAAGCAAAAAGCAGCTATGACTACCTTTTTGATAACTTTAAGTCATCACATATCCACTTCCTCATCTTGAAAATAGAGAAACAGACACCGGGTATCCTTTCTATTATTCCTAATGTCAAAATAGAAATATTTGCAACAGGCTTGCCGTCACCAGTTGTAATCACTAATATAATTGAGGATGCAACCGTTTCTTCCTCTTTTTTGTTCTCCAAGATCAGAAATCTCTGTAAGATTACTATTTGGGCTTTCACAATCCACTATTTATATCTTTCTCAGTAATAGACGGGGAGGATGAAAGGACAGGCAGGTCCAATTTCTCTTCCTCTTTAACTTGACTATATGATAGTTTTACTTATTTGTCACTCACTCCCATTTTAAAACGTTTTTATTAAATACGGGTGATAGACTGTAGTTAAAACTTTGCTTTTCATTTCAGCCTCTGCTATGTAAATCAAATTAATGATGGACCCAGTTAGCTGAATAGTTAAAAGAAAACAGATTTTGTGGAACGTTCAAAAATTTCTTGCTTTTTGCAAACAGTGCAGAAGAATGATTAAAATAAACACAGTTGCATACTCCATAAACTCAGTATGTACTTGATTTGGTAACTCGGCCCTACCAACTATTCTCAATTCATACTCATGAATGCTGAGAGATTCAACTTTCCTCAGTCTGGTTTATAAATCTTCAGGGAAAAAACTTAGACAGTTATTGCTATATGTTGAAAACTATGATTGAAGGCTTCATTATCTGACCCCCACCCCCAACCACAACTTAATAATATGTAAAAGAGATGGCTCTTCTAGCAAAAGATTTCTAAGACCTTTCTGAACTGTAAGTTTTATAATCATCTGTTTTCATGTTTGTTGACAAAAACAAAACAAAACAAGAGAAGAGAAACAATGACGAGCACACATTTCTCCTTTGTGTGTGAACCACTTGCCTTTGTTTTGGCTTGGAATGGTCGCTCTTGATGACAGATCCAGCCTCATGTGTCACATTCTTGCCACCGTCTCTACACTTTCCATTGCGATTGTCATTGACAGAGTGACATACCTGGGAACCACACCAGTTCCCAGAACCATAATTCTAAATTCTGCCAGACCATCCTACAGTCTCCAAATTCCAATGGACCTTTTGTAAGGTGAGAAACCCTCTCTCCTGGAGATTTGTTTACTTTGCAGTTACTGAAGGTAAGGGAGTCCTTTGCAAACCATTTACTTGGAATTTAAATGTGTAGTATTGCCGACAGAGTGCTGAAAATTCATCACATGGTGTACTCAGCATTTTCTTTCTCTAAGGGTATGGAATGGGGGTGTCCCTTCCCTGCTGTTCCTCCCAGTTATTCTGGCTATGAGCAGAGTATCCCTATGATGACTCAGCCCAAGCCCTGCCACCCTCTGCTGCCATCCAGAAACTGGCTCACAAGGGCTCCCTCACCACGGGTTTGTTTGGAGGGCTCACTTCCAAAACAAAGATTAAAATGCCTTTTCTCTTTAATAGTCTCACTGAACACTATTGCTTGTTAATGTTCAGACACTAATAGCACTGGAAAGAGTCGTTGCTTGTGTCAACTCATCAAGTAGTCTAAACAAGCCTGTTGGAGGCTGGCCAGTTCTGGCCAGTCATTGACCACAGACATGATCTAGAAGGCTATTACAACTTGTGGAAGTGAGAGGTAGCTCTGCTTCCTGTCTAGCCCACTTCCCAGGGATTCTCCTCAGAACCACTGGACTTTGAGTCCAGTGGGGGTCGACACTCAGCTATAGACTTCAGATATACCTTATTTTTTAGCACCAAAATTGAGATGTGTGTAAAAACTTCAGAAAGGCCAGAAATAAGAGGATTATCTGAAGTGATGCTTGGCAGCTGGAAGTTTATTATTTAGTTCTGTGGTTAGAAGGTGCTGATAGTTTTTGTCTTACTTGTGTTTTTGATGAGTGGGTGGATTTGTGAGAGTTCTCTTTTTTTGGATGATCATGGTGCTTGTTCAGGGATATATCTCTGGTCTTCTTTGAGTTTGCCATGTTTATCCCAGCCACATGCTTCCTCTACAAAAGAGCCTTGTGATTATTTCACATCAATAAGATGTGTGAAGATAGGTGAAGAAAAATCTTCAAATATGCCCTTCTTGCAATAGCAAAGAACAAACAAAAAGAAAGTAAAAGATTATATTGGGAAATGTTTGCAGAGTTGTGTTTGCTTTCTAACTCTGGAGTATTCCTCAGGGCAGGGAAAAATGTGGTTATACATGTTACATTGCATCTGAGATCTAATTCTTGCCTCATTATTTATTTATAAACCTTTTATTAATCACTGACTCTGTGCCCGGAACCATACTAGATGCCGGAGATTCAAAGATGAAACAACCTGGTCCTTCCCTCTCTGGAGCACACACACTTGAAATGAAACAATTGCTATCTATGATGGAGAGAGGTAGACAGTACGAAAGACAGCACCTAGGAGAGCCTGGGATGACTTGATTAAGAAGATTTTATTTGAACTGAAACTTAAAGGACTATGGGGATTTGTTGGACAAAAAAAAAAAAAAAAATCAAGAGAATGGAAAAAGGGGGAGTAAGGCTGCAGCTAGGGCTGCAGAGGCACTAGAGCAGGAGTGGGCATGGAGAACCAGGGAAATCCAGGTCCTCTCCTCTCCTGCCCTTACAGAAAGGTCAGGGGCTTAGAGGGAGACAAGACTAGATATACAAGCAGGGTCCAAGTCATTCAGTGCTTTGTAAACCACATTTAGATTTTACTCTTCATGTAATGGTTGGTGACTGAAAAGTTCCAAACAGCAGTGACATGATCAGATTTGCAGGGGAATAAAAAATCACAATGAATGCATACAAAATGGGATCTACTTTTTTCCTGGCATCTGGTCATTATAGCTGATCAGGACGTAGAGAAAAAACTATCTGCCTCTCCATCTGTCTTTCTTTCTCTATCATGATCCATAATGGATTTAAGAAGGTTTTCAAATCTTACATCTAGGTTTATGCAAGCCATGGAGAAGTTTATCCAGGCTTCCCAACATTTTATCTTTGTGTTGGTCTCATTAATTCTTTTTTCTCTTAATGTTTTCTCCCCAGAATCCTATGATGGCTTGCTGTTTTTGAGCACTCGGTGACTTAAGGCTTTTTTTTTTTTTTATGAGACAGAGTCTCTCTCTGTCGCCCAGGCTGCAGTGCAGTGGCGCGATCTCGGCTCACTGCAAGCTCCGCCTCCCGGGTTCACACCATTCTCCTGCCTCAGCCTCCTGACTAGCTGGGACTACAGGCGCCCGCCACCACGCCCGACTAATGTTTTTGTATTTTTAGTAGAGACGGGGTTTCACCGTGTTAGCCAGTATGATCTAGATCTCCTGATCTTGTGTTCTGCTCACCTCGGCCTCGCAAAGTGCTGGGATTACAGGCGTGAGCCACTGCGCCCGGCCGACTTAAGGCTTTTTAAACCATATTCAAACATAAAGCTGTGATAATTAAAATAATATGACATTAATACAAGATTAGAAAGGGATCAATGGAAGACGTAGTTGATTCAGAATCAGTGTAAAAACTTAGTAAGTTTTACACTTAATATGTGTAAAACTTAATAAGAAAACCAAAATTAATATTTTATGAAAATCATAATTAATACAAATTATTAAGGAATAATAAAGGTCAATTTCATTAGTAATCAAAAAGTACTAATTAAAGCAAAATTGAGATAAAAGGTACTGACTATCAGGCAAGTAAAATCAAATGTAATGCCCATGAGGCATAGATGAGAAAGATATTCTCTTGCTCAATGAAAGGATGCAACCTTTCTCGAAAAGCTTTAATATATTAAAATTTGTAAAAAAAAAAAAAAAAAAAGTTTATATCCAGGCCAGGAGTGGTGGCTCACACCTGTAATCCCAGCACTTGAAAGGCCAAGGCAGGCAGATGGCTTGAGGTCAGGAGTTCGAGACCAGCCTGGCCAACATGGTGAAACCCCTTCTCTACCAAATAAAAAAAGTAGCCAGATGTGGTGGCACATGCCTGTAATCCTAGCTACTTGGGAGGCTGAGGCAGGGAGAATTGTTTGAACCCAGGAGCTTGCAGTGAGCCTAGATCACGCCACTACACTCCAGCCTGGGCGACAGAGCAGACTCCGTCTAAACAAAACAAAACAAAAAAGAGTGTTTATATCCTTGACCTTGTGATTTCATAGAAAAGTTTCAAGAATAAATTCTAAGAAAAAAAAGTGAAGAATTTGACAAAAATTTGTGCACAAAGATGTTCATTACAGCATTATTTATAACATCACACATTTTAAGGACAGGTAGTTTATAAAATGAATGATACCAATAGTCACTGTCTTCCAAAGAGATGAATATTTACTGAGCTTCTACTATGAGCCAGTAATTAATTATCTCCTGTAATCTTCCCACGCAACAAACAGATTAGGTAACTGAGACTCTGAGGGTTTAGGTAAGTTGCCCAAGACCACACAATTTTGGCGCTGACCCAGGTCTGACATCAAAGCCTTGTCCTGTTCACTACACCTCAGTACCTCTATTTATAACTGTGTGTCAACTGTTTGTTTATGTGTCAATTGTTTGCTTAAAAAAATATCTATAAGTTGCTTAAAAAAATATCTATAAGTGGCAGGGCACAGTGGCTCACACCTATATTCCCAGTATTTTGGGAGGCTGAGGTGGGCGGATCACGAGGTCAGGAGTTCAAGACCAGCCTGGTCAACATGGTAAAACCACGTCTCTACTAAAAATACAAAAATTAACCAGGCATGGTGACACACACCTGTAGTCCCAGCTACTCAGGAAGCTGAGGCAGGAGAACTGCTTGAACCTGGGAGGCAGAGGTTGCAGTGAGTGGAGATTGTGCCAATGCACTCCAGCTTGGGCAACAGAGCCAGATTCCATCTCAAAAGAAAAAAACCCAAAAAAACAAAAAACTAAAAGCTCCATCTCTGTTCTGTTTTTCCATCCTCCCAGGAAACAAGAGTTCTGCTTTCACATTTCTGTGGTGTGAGTGGGAGAGCTAATGCCTGCAGTTTAAACAGTCAATGAATTCATTCAATTTAGATCATTCATTTCCCAAGAAAAAATAGTTTGCCATAGAATGCAGTGTTCCTCCTGGGAATCTCCTCTCTCTTACTCTTGGAGCAAATCCAGGGGAGACAAGCACTTAAAACACTGACAACAACACAGATAGGATCTGTAGTAAATATTAGCTAGTCCATTTATGTATAGTGTTTACAGTTATTTAAAGGGCTACCTCTTCTGATGGATAGTCACTTTCTCTGATTTAAGGAAGTACAGTATTGTCAGTGCATTCAACATAGAGAGAGAACACTGTCTAGTGGCAGAAGCAGAGGACTACAGTTATTTCCCAACATTCAGTAGCTTGACTCAAGTCTTTAAAGAGGCACTGGTTGGCTTAGGTTTTCCTAAGAATGGAAAACATAAATGGAAAAAACAACCATCAGCATCACAGTTTCAAATGTTCATTAGCCCACACTTGCAAATTGCCAAGAACACATTGCAGGAACACCAAATGGTAGCAGTCAACTAACTAAAAGGTCATAAAATAAATATCATTCGTTTGCCTCTTATTTTCTTACTTTGAAGATGTTTCGCACATTGGTTTTAATTATTATACCATGTAATGTACTATTCTGCTATTTTTAGGTACAACCATTGGCCAGTTTCAGCTGTGAACTTCTAAATAGGGGCAAGCAGAAAAGTCATAGAAAAATCTCTCCTTTCTTGCTCTCTCAATCTTTACCCCCTCTCCTTTTTTCTGCAAAGAATGCAACTGTGATTGTATTTTATCAAACCCAAGATAATGCTGCTTATAAGACCCATCAATAGATATAATTAAAAAAAGAAAAGGAAGCCAATTAAATGACACTAGGCTTTTTTTAACTTAGAATTTTATTTTATACTTAGTGAAAGAATTCCTTTAAACTTACTGAGATATAGATTTTTTTTTGTCATAGATCACTCTTGTACACAGGTAAAAAGGGAAATACAAACAAAATAAATAGATTAAGCTATTCCTGAAGCTATTTTATTCATAATTTAACTCTTCCTAGTCATTTTTATTCAGATTTTTTAATTGACACATAATAATTGTGCATATATGTGAAGTACAAGTGATATTTTAATACATGAATACAATGATAATGATTAGTTTGGGGTAATCAGCATATCCATCACCCCAAACATTTGTCATTACTTTGTGTTAGGAAAAATTAAACATCCTCTATTTTAGCTATTTTGAAATATACCTTATTGTTAACTATAGTCACCCTGCTGTGCTACAGTACATTAGAACTATTCTTCCTACCTAACTACCTAAGGTATAACTTCCTTCCTAACTATAGTATTAGTACCTGTTAACTAACCTCTTTCTCAATCCCCCCACCTACCCTTCCCAGCCTTTGGTAACCATGATTGTACTCTCTACTCTCTACTTTTTTTTTTTTTTTTTGAGACAGAGTCTCACTTTGTCACCCAGGCTGGAGTACAGTGGCGTGATCTCGCCTCACTGCAACCTCTGCCTCCTGGGTTCCAGCGATTCTCCTGCCTCAGCCTCCCAAGTAGCTGGGTTTACAGGTGTGCACCACCACCCCTGGCTAATTTTTGTATTTTTTAGTAGAGACAGGGTTTCTCCATATTGGCCAGGCTGGTCTCGAACTCCTGACGTTGTGATCCACCCACCTCAGCCTCCCAAAGTGCTGGGATTACAGGAATGGGCCACCGTGCCCAGCCTTATACTCTCTAATTTTATGAGATCAACTTTTTGATCTCCCACGTATTAGTGACAACATGTGGTATTTGTCTTTCTGATCTTGGCTTCTTTCACTTGATATAACGTCTTGCAGTCTCATCCATATTGCCACAAATGACAGGATTTCATTCTTTTTATGGTTAAATAATATTCCATTGTGTATATATACCATATTTTCTTTATCTATTCATCCATTGATAGACCTGTAGGTTGATTCCATATCTTGGCTATTGTGAATAGTACTGCAGTTAGCATGGGAGTGGAGATATCTCTTCAATACACTAATTTCCTTTCCTTTGGATAAACACTCGGTAGTGGGATTGCTGGATCATATGGTAGTTCTATTTTTAGTTTATTGAGGAAACTTCGTACTGTTTTCCATAATGGCTGTACCAATTTACATTCCCACCAACAGTGTATAAGAGTTCCTCTTTCTTCGAATCCTTACCAACACTGGTCATTTATTGTCTTTGGATATGTCTTTTGGATATTGTCTTTTGTCCATGGTCTTTTTTTGAGAAATAACTATTCAGATCATTTCCCCATTTTAAAATAGGCTTTTTATTAGGAAGTTTCCTCAAAAAACTAAAAATACAACTACCATATTATTTTCAAATGGGTAAATGGTCTGAATAGATATTTCTCTACATATATTTCTTTGCTATTGAGTTAAGGTCCTTGTATATTCTGGATATGAATCCCTTGTTGGATGGATAGTTTGCAAATAGTTTATCCAATTCTGTAGGTTATCTCTTCACTCTGTTGATTGTTTCCTTTGCTGAGCAGAAGATTTTTAGTTTGTATAATCCCAATTGTCTATTTTCGGGGGGGGTCTGTGCCTGTGCTTTTGAGGTCTAATCCAGAAAAATCTTTGCCTAGACCAATATCCTGAATCATTTTACTCTATATTTTCTTCTAGTAGTTTTATAGTTTCAAGCCTTACATTGACGTCTTTAATACATTTTGAGTTGATTTTTATACATGGTAAAAGATAGGGGTCTAGTTTCCTTCTTGTGCATAAGAAGATTCAGTTTTCCTAGCATCGTTTTTTTTTTTTTTTTTTTTTTTTTTTTGAGACGGAGTCTGGCTCTGCCGCCCAGGCTGGAGTGCAGTGGCCCGGTCTCAGCTCACTGCAAGCTCCGCCTCCCGGGTTCCCGCCATTCTCTTGCCTCAGCCTCCTGAGTAGCTGGGACTACAGGCGCCCACCACCTCGCCCGGCTAGTTTTTTGTATTTTTTTAGTAGAGACGGGGTTTCACCGTGTTAGCCAGGATGGTCTCGATCTCCTGACCTCGTGATCCGCCCGTCTCGGCCTCCCAAAGTGCTGGGATTACAGGCTTGAGCCACCGCGCCCGGCCTCTAGCATCGTTTATTGAAGAGATTGTTTTTACCACATTGTGTGTTCTTGGCACCTTTGTCAAAAATCACTTGGCTGTAAACACATGGATTAATTTCTGGGTTCTCTATTTTGTTCCTTTTGTCTATGTGTCTGTTTTGGTTACTGCAATTTTGTGGTATATTTTGAAGTCAGACCGTCTGATGCCTCCAGTTTCATTCTTTTTGCTCAGGACTGCTTTGGCTACTCAGAGTCTTTATGGTTCTGCATAAATTTTAAGTTTGCTTTTTCTATTTCAGTGAAGAATGTCATTGGTATTTTGGTATGAATGCATTAAATCTGTAGATCACTTTAACATTTTGACGATGTTAATTCTTTAAATCCATGAACATGGATATCTTTCCATTGTGTGTGTGTGTGTGTGTGTGTGTGTGTGTGTGTGTGCATTCTCTTCAATTTATTTACTAATGTTTTATAGTTTTCATTGTAGAGATCTTTCATCTCCTTGGTTAAAATTATTCCAAGGTACTGTTTTTTTGTAGCTACTGTAAATGGGATTGTTTTCTTGATTTCTTTTTCAGATTATTTACTATTGGTGTATAGAAACACTATTGCATTCAGGCCGGGCACAGTGGCTCACACCTGCCATCCCAACACTTTGGGAGGCCAAGGCGGGCGGATCACCCAAGGTCGGGAGTTTGAGACCTGCCTGACCAACATGGCGAAACCCTGTCTCTACTAAAAACACAAAATTAGCCAGGTGTGGTGGCACATGCCTGTAGTCCCAGCTATTCGGGAGGCTGAGGCAGAATAGCTTGAACCTGGGAGGCAGAGGTTGCGTTGAGCTGAGATCGCGCCATTGCACTCCAGGCTGGACAACAAGAGCAAAATTCTGTCACACACACACACACACACACACACACACACCCAAAAAAAAACCCCCGCAGGAAAAAAAAAAAAACTACTGTGTTTGTATGTTGATTTTGTAGATTTTGTATCCTGCAACTTTTTTGAATGTATCAGTTCTAACAGTTTTTGGTGAAGTCTTTAAATTTTTTTAAATATAAGATCTTGCTGTCTGCAAACAGGGACAATCTGGCTTCCTCCTTTCCAATTTGGATGCTTTAATTTCTTTCTCTTGCTTAATTGCTCTGGCTAAGACTTTCAGTATTACGTTGAATGAAAGTGGTGAAAGGGGGCATCCTAATCGTTTTCCATATCTTAGAATAAATTCTTCCAACTTTCTCCTATTCAGTATGATGTGAATGTGAGTTTGTCATATATGGCGTCATTATTATATTTCTTCTATACCTAATTTATTGAACATTTTTATGAAAGAATGTTGAATTTTATCAAATGCTTTTTCCTTAGTTTGTTCTTGCTTTTCTAGTTCCCTGAGGTGCATCATTAGGGTGTTTTTTGAAATCTTTTTCTTTTGTGTGTGTGTGTGTGTGTGTGTGTAGGCAGTTTTTGGTATAAACTTCCATCTTAATACTGCTTTTGCTGTATCCCATAGATTTTGGTATATTCTGTATCCATTTTCACTTGTTTAAAAAAAAATTTTAACCCTTTTCCCATTTAGGAAAAAAAAAGTGCAACTCACTGCCAACATTCATTTAATTTTACAAAACATGCTCTTAGAGGCTGAAGCAAATTTGACTGATTTTCAAAGTAAAATAAAATGTAAAACTGTTCATAGAGTTATTTCTAAACAGAACTAACATCAGAATCATCAGAATCATCTATTTTCAAAAACTTAGATTCATCAAATGAATCTTTGGCCAACAACTGTTCAAGAACTATGTTAGCATCACATAGGAATGTTACATTTTCTAGGACTTGACATTTTCAGTGATTGAGAACTACTATATTTTGTAAATGGAAAACCACTGCTAAAAACAGAATGCTAGAAATAGAATGATGACTTTGTTTCCAAAGTCGATATATGTGAAAATAATAATAAAAGTGAGATATATGGTGGCAAAGTTATCTTGGGGTAAACACTACAGCTGCAAGCACCATGGCAAGAATTCTTGGCACAAATGGGAAATGGGTTAATTTTCTTCTAAATGTCTTCATTGACCCATTATCATTTAGGAGTATGTTGTTACATTTCCATGTATTTGTACAGTTTCCAAAGCTCCTCTTGTTATTGATCTCTAGTTTTATTCCATTGTAGTGAAAAAAAGATATTTTATATTATTTTTATTTTTAAAAAATGTATTGAAAGCCAGATGTGGTGGCATGTACCTGTCATCCCAGCTACTCGGGAGACTGCAGCAGGAGGATAGATTGAGCCCAGGAGTTTGAGGCCAGCCTCAGCAACATAGCAAGTCCTCACCTCTAAAAAAATAATAAAACAAAGTTATTGAGACTTATTTTGTAGCCTAACAGATGGTTTATTTTAGAAAATGATCCATTTACTGATGAGAAGAAAGTATAATCTGCAATTGTTGAATGAAATTTTCTATAAATGTTAGTTAGGTCCATTTAATCTAGAGTTTAGTTTAACTCTGAGGTTTCTGTGCTGATTTTCTGATTGAATAATCTGTCCATTGCTGAATGCAGAATGTTGAAGTCCCCTACTATTAATATATGGCAGTATATCTTTCTCTTTTGATCTACTAATCATTGCTTTATAAATTCAGACACTCTAGTTTTGGTTGCATATATATTTCTAATCATTATATCCTCTTGCTGAATAGACTTCTTTACCATTATAGAATTATCTTGTCTCTTTTTACAGTTTTTGACTTAAAGTCTGTTTTATCTGATGTAAGTATAGCTACTCCTGCTCTCTTTTGATTTTCATTTTTGTGAAATATTTTCTTCCATCCTTTCATTTTCAGTCTATGTGTGTCCTTACGGTAAGGTAAGTCTTTTGTAGGTAGCATATAGTTGGGTCTTGTTTTTTTATTCCTTCAGCCACTTTATATCTTTTCATTAGAAAATTTAATCCATTTGTATTCAAGGCAATTACTGATAGGTATGGACTCAATCCTACCATTTCGTTAGTTGTCTCTCTTTGTTTTGCTGTTTCTTTGTACCTTTCTCCCTCTCTTTGCTTTCTTTATTTAGGGTTTGATATCTTTGTTAGTGGTATGCTTTGGTTCTTTTCTTTATATCTTTCATGTAACAATTTTAGGCTTGTTTTTGCTTTGTAGTTACCCTGAGGCTCACGTAAAATATCTTATAACAGGTTAATTTAAGCTGGTAATAGCCTAATTTTGACTGAATACACACTCTACTTTTACTTCCCCTCCTCCCATGTTTTATGTTTCTAATGTCATACTTTCTATATTTTAAAAATATTGCTGTAGCTTTAGATATTTTTTAACAGTTTTGCCTTTTGACCTTTATACTAGAGATATTATTGATTTAGCCACCATTGTTACAGTATCAGAGTGTTTTGAATTTGAGTAAGTTGTATAATTTCACATATTTTTGTGTGACTCATTAGTATCCTCTTACTTCCTCTTGGAGAACTTCCTTTAGAATGTTTTGTAATATAGGTCCTTTGGTAAATTCTCTCAGCTATTGTTTGTCTGAGAAAGTCGTTTTCACCCCTGTATTTTTGAAAGACAGCATTGCTGGGTATAGCATTCTTGGTTGAAAGCTTTTTCTTTCAGGATTTTGAATATGTACTCCTACTCCGTTCTACATTGCAAGGCTTCTGCTGAGAAGGATGTGGATAGTCTTATGAGAATTCCTCTATGTGTGACAATTTACTTTTCTCTTGCTGCTTTCAATATTCCCTTTTTGTCTTTAACTTTTGACAATTTGACTATGATGTATAGTGGTGTGAGTCTCTTTGGGATCTTACTTGGTGTGCTTTCAGCTTCCTAAATGTGGTTTCCTAATTCTTTCTCCAGACTTGGGAAGTTTTCTGCCATTATTTCTTTGATTATATTTTCTGTCCTTTCCTCTCTTTCGGTTCCTCCTGGCAAGTCAATACTACATAAGTTGTTCCATATGATGGTGTCTCATAAGTCTCTTAAGTTATATTCATGTTTATTCTGTTCTTTTTTCTCCTCAGAAAGGGTGATTTCTAGAAATATGTCTTAAAATAAAGAATCCTTTCTTCTGCTTGTTCCAGACTATTGTTGGACTCCTCTGCCAACTTTTGCAGTTTAGTTATAGCATTCTTCAGATCTACTGTTTGATTTTGGTCTATTTTATACCTTGTTTTTGTTGAAGTTCTCAGCTTATTCTTGCATTGCTGTCTTGACCGCCATTACTATCTTTATGACTCTTATCTTTAATTTCCTGTTAGTTAAATCACAAAATTTCATTTAATTTGAGTCAGCTTCTGGAGGTTTATTTTATTCTTTTGTTTGGAATATATTCCCCCATTTCTTCATTTTTCTTGACTCTTTGTGCTAGTTTCTGTACATTAAATAAGATAACTACTTCTTTTCATCTTGTTAGACTGCCCTTGTGTAGAAAGTTTTCACCAATCTATGCAGCCAAATATCTGTTTCTTTTTTTTTTTTTTTTTTTGAGATGGAGTCTCTCTCTGTCACCAGGCTGGAGTGCAGTGGTGCAATCTCGGCTCACTGCAACCTCAGCCTCCTGGGTTCTCCTGCCTCAGCCTTCCGATAGCTGGGACTACAGGTGCATGCCACCACACCCAGCTAATTAGCTAATTTTTGTACTTTTTTTTAGTAGAAACGGGGTTTCACCATGTTGGCCAGGGTGGTCTCGATCTCTTGACCTCATGATCTGCCCACCTCAGCCTCCCAAAGTGCTGGGATTATAGGCGTGAGCCACCATACCCGGCTGCAGCCAAAGATTTTTAAGGTGCCTCTCAGATCTGTGTTTGTCCAGGGTGCTATCTCTGTTTTTGGTGGTTTCTAGAGCTCAGGATATGCCAAGTCTTCAGTACCCTGAGACTGGTATGACAGAAGTCAGGCTTTTTAGATGTAGCTGAAAAGGTTGGGGTGTTGGGTGTGTCTTCCAGTTCTTTCTATCTTTATGGTAGGGCTGGGTGAAGGTGTTTATCTCTCTGCATTAAGCTGGGAAGAGGATCTGTGGTAAATGCTGTACTCACAATTCAGGCTGCACCTTATGATCCTGGAGGGGTTGCTGCTAGGAGTGTGCCTGTTATAAATCTACATGTTTGATTTATATAATCTCGAGTCACTCAAAATTACAAAGCACTCTCAACTTCCATGGCTAGGTTGTTAAGCAGACAGTCTCTGAGATGGGAGCTATGGGAGTTGTGAGATTTGGGGCATGGTTGAACTCTTTCTAAGAAGAAAATACAGGCACAGATTTATCTCTGGGGTGAGCCAGGGGAGGTCTTGTGAAATATCAACCTCTGGCTCTGGCTACTAAAGGGTTGTTGTTTGTTTGATCCATTAGCTCCCTGATGCATGTTCATTGGAGACCTGTTGGCCAAGTAGCCACTTTGAATGTGTGTTACACATTTCTTCCAGAGAGAAAGTTGGAGCTGCAAATTCCGGACCTTTTTCTGCACTGTTCCAAAGGGATATAACCCCTAAAATGGTTGGACACCTGTTTAAAACCATTTGTTTGTTCTGTGATCAACAGAGACTTGCATATGCTTAATCCCTTCTGTTCCCATATTTATTAGGTTTAAGAAGGAATCTTTCAGGAGGTAGCATTAACAATTGAGGCTTTTGATGTGTGTCTTAAATCTCTTCTGGAGAGAAACAAGAGGTTGCATTTTATTTATTTGTTTTTGTCTTTTTAATTTTTATTTTTTTGAGATGGAGTCTTGCTCTGTTGCCTAGGCTGGAGGGCAGTGGCACAATCTAGGCTCACTGCAACCTCTGCCTCCCTGGTTCAAGCGATTCTCCTGCCTCAGCCTCCTGAGTAGCTGGGATTACAGGCATGCGCCACCACGCCTGGCTAGTTTTTGTATTTTTAGTAGAGACGGGGTTTCACCATGTTGGTCAGGCTCGTCTCAAACTCCTGACCTCAGGTGATCCGCCCACCTCAGCCTCCCAAAGTGCTGGGATAGCAGACGTGAGACACTGCAGGGGACAGAGTTTTATTCATTTTTTAAATTTTTATTTATTACTTATTATTTATTTTTTGAGACAGGGCGTCACTCTCACCTGGGCTGGAGTGCAGTGGTGTGATCTCAACTCACTGCAACCTCTACCTCCCAGATTCAAGCAATTCTCCTGCCTTAGCCTCCAGAGCAGCTGGCACTACAGGCATGCACCACCACGCCCGGCTAATTTTCATATTTTTGATAGAGACGACATTTCACTATGTTGGCCAGGATCGTCTCAAACTCCTGACCTCAAGTGATCCACCCGCCTTGGCCTCCCAAAATGCTGGGATTACAGCCATAAGCCACTGCACCTGACCCAGGTTGAGTTTTTAAAGCCCTTTCTCTGTACCACTCTAGGGGGATGAAGACCCTGGAAGTGATTGTACTCCCATTTTAAAATGTGACTTTTTTCCTGCAGTCTGGAGAGATGCGTATGCCAGTCTCTTCTTTCAGTTAGGATATTTAGGATGCCATTTCTTAGGTGGATATTATAAAAGTTAGGGATCTCAGTGTGAGTGCAAATTTTTCCCAGGCTGACAGCAGGTTAATAACTGACTATCCATTTAACTCCCCAGTACAAGTTAGAAGTCAGACCACCAAGCAGCCTCTGGAGGGGTGTTTCATAAACCCCTTCCAGAGGGAAATGACTGTGTTTTTAAGTCCCTTAATGGCATTATTCCCAGGGGCGTGGAATCCTTTAAAGAGCTTGCATGCCCATATAAAACGAACTTTTATTTTCCCCCCTGTGGTTTAGGAAAACACGTGTATGCCAGTCCTTCAGCTCTCTGAACTAAGAGATTTAGAATGCAGTCCCTTAAGTGGATATTGTAAGAGTTAGGGTGCTTGGGGTGAGTGCAAACGCCTCCCAAACTGGTGGTGGGTTAAAAATTGACTGTCTAAGGCTGGAATTGGTGACTCACACCTGTAATCCCAGCACTTT
This sequence comes from Rhinopithecus bieti, assembly GCF_001698545.2. NCBI lineage: Eukaryota > Metazoa > Chordata > Mammalia > Primates > Cercopithecidae > Rhinopithecus > Rhinopithecus bieti. The sequence continues at coordinate 1,808,806 of NW_016805189.1, read as the reverse complement.
GAGAGGCCAAGGCTGGAGGATTGCTTGAGCCCAAGAGTTTAAGACCAGCCTGGGCAACATAGCAAGGCCTCCTCGTCTCTACTGAAAATGAAAAAAAATTAGCAGTGTGGTAGTGTGTGCCTATGGTCCCAGCTACTTGAGAAGCCAAGGCAGGGGAATTGGGTGAGCCCAGAAAGTTGAGGCTGCAGTGGGCCCATACTATACCACTGAACTCCAGCTTGGGTGACAGAGAAAGAACCTGTCTCAAAAAAAAAGAAAAAAAAATTGACTGTCTGTTTAACTCCCTGATGCAAGTTAGTTAGAAGCCAGGTCACCATATAACCACTAGAGAAATGTTTTTTATACCCCTTCTAGGCTGAAACAGAGGGCTATGGTTTGTTTTTTTGTTATGAGATGGAGTCTCGCTCTGTCGCCCAGGCTGGAGGGCAGTGGCACTATCTCAGCTCACAGCAACCTCCGCCTCCCGGGTTCAAGAGATTCTTTTGCCTCAGCCTCCTGAGTAGCTGGGACTATAGGCATGCACCACCATGCCCGGCCAACTTTTATATTTTTAGTAGAGACAGGGTTTCACCATGTTGGTCAGGCAGGTCTCAAACTCTTGACCTCAAGTGATCCACCTGCCTCAGCCTCCCAAAGTACTGGGATTACAGGCATGAGCCACTGTGCCTGGTGAGGGCTATGGTTTTTTAAGCTCCTACTCGGCACTGCTCCCAGAGGGATGTAGTCCTTGGAAGAGCACTACACTTATAAACCCACCACTTTTTTCATGTAGTCTAGAGGGAACTAGCATGTGTCTAACCCTCTCCACTCCCATAGTTGGTGAATTGAGTGAAACTGTGGGTAAACAGTGTTACAGCCCTACCTGTGAGGTCCAGATCCTCCTTTTCTTGGAGGGAAACTGGTTGTTTGAGATTTCTTTCCCAATTTATGAAGCAGAGCCCGGCTGGTGTAAGGTTCACGCCTAAATGTGCCTCAGCTTTTCCTACCCCTTCAGTGTGGATGTTTCCTTAGTTGCGTGGTGGGTAGGAGTCTCTCAGTTGGTCTCTGATTTTCTCTCAGAGGGAATTTATCTGTGAATGGATGTTTATTTGATGCATCTATGGTAGGAGATCAGGAGCTTCTATTGCACCATGTTGGTGGCGTCACTCCTGATTCAGGATTTTCAGCCCACACAATCTTGTTCTCTGTGCTATCAAAAATGTTGTATTTGCAGCACAACAGTGCTCTACTGTTATCTGTGGGAATTTCTTTCAACTCCCAGCCACCCGTTTCTGCAAATGCTGTAATTCCTTGATCCCACCATACCTCAAAGGAAGGTTTTCAGACAAAAGCCAGAATTTATATTTCTTCCTTAAATTATCTTTTAATTGTTTTCTGACTAAAATGTTGAAGGGTTGCAGTGATCCACTCATGCTGACAGAGCGTCAACATAATTCAGGGTTATGTGAACAGAAGCAATGACAATTGTGTCAGGACTTCCACCTGCCCAACAGTGATTGGAAGATGTCATTGATTATACAATTTCAGAGACGTTAAAATGGGAAAGAGGAAGCACATCCTAGAATTGATGATATAGCCTTTATTCAATTTCCACTGTATGCAGAGATGATATAGTTTAGGTGTGTGTTTCTTCCCGAATCTCACTGAAACATAATCCCCAATGTTGGAGGTAGGGCCTGGTGGGAGGTTACTGGATCATGGGGCAGATCCCTCATGAATGGTTCAGCACCATCCCTCTTGGTGCTATCCTCGTAAGTGAGTTCCTGTGAGATCTAGTCGTTTAAAAGTGTGTGGCACCTCCCCCTCTCTCCCTTGCTCCTGTTCTGGCCATGTGATGTTCTTATTCCCCCTTTACCTTCCGCCATGACTGTAAGTTTCCTAAGGCCTCACCAGAAGCCAAGCAGATGCCAGCAAGATGCTTCCTGTACAGCCTATAAAACCGTGAGCCAATTACACCTCTTTTCTTCATGAATTATCCAGTCTCAGGTATTTCTTTATGGCAATATGAGAATAGCCTAATACAAGAAAATAGTGGGAATGAGGTAGAGGGTTAGGGATTAAGGTTGGGGTTATTCCAAGCCTGAGTGTTAGTGTCTTCTCAAGATTACCCACACAGTGCTCTGCAAAGACTCAGGCAGTGTTTGTAGGCAGATCTCAATGTTTTTAAGGAATGTGCTGGACCATTTAAAGGTCTTCAGCAGCTGTCTCATGCAACACGAGCCTGTGTTTAAATTAGCATCCAGCTTTCATTTTATTTCAATCCATTTCTAATTTATAATAATTCATTCTTACCGAAATTAACCTACCTTAAGATAAATCAGGTTCCTTTGTTTGTCTCCCCACTCTAGAGTTTGAACACATTAGATAGTATTAGGAGTCTTCTGCTAACACGAAAGGGAATCTAAGCCACTTACCTGAAAATAGATATGTGAGAACCTGCCTCTACCTTTATATTGGAGCAATTCCAATTTGTTGATTTCATTGACGTTCTTATACATTGCAGACATGGTTTAGTTAATTATTTATACAGGAATGCAAAATGAAACCCAAAAGTCAACAACGGCGGTATGTTTTATGGATTAAAACAAGGAAAAAAAAAAACTTCCCAAATTGGACAACTTCATTTAGGGCAGAGGAAAGGGAAGGGCATAAGAAAAGAAGGGAGGAGAAAGACTGTGAAGTGAGGCGTCATCTCCAAATAGGTAAAATATTTCCATGGTTTTCAAGCACACATTCTATCTAGAGTTGGCAAGACAGTTTTGTTCAAAAACAGACCCTTAAGACATCTGCAAATAGGAAAGAATTTAATAAAAGTATCAAATATTTGTCTGTATTTTTGCAATACTCAACACTTCCTTTGCATGTAAACATTTTATCTACAGTCTTATTATACAGTAATTCTTAAATCATACAAGCTAGTCTCTAGCTCTGCCCATGTTCAAATTCTCACAAATCTTGCCTTAATGAAACATAAAGTAGTGGGTAGGTGGGAGAGAGGGGTGCATATTGCAAATAGGCTCTGGGTGTTGGCCAAACCACTTAGCCTGAGGGGGTAAAAAGCTAAGGATACATGTGACATGAGGGCGATGAAATAAGGATCTCTGATTGATTGCAGGGACCAGCAGTTGTGCCACTGCTTGAAACCCCAATTTCCTCCAACTCCCTTTCCATCCACAACAAGATCTCAAGTGACTCCTGAACTGTACTGAGGGCAGTTGTTGCAGCTGCTGTAATTCGTTCTCTCCCTATCTCTGTCTCAGCAATGTGGGAGCTTTCCTGTCTTTAAACTTGCTATGCACACATGCACGCATGCATGCTTGTGTACACACACATGCAACACACACAGTGCCTGATGTTCACTGAGCTCTTCTGGGTTTCCTCTGCTCCAGGGTGGCGTTCCCCTTCTCTGCCTATCTCCCGCTTCTGTGCCAGGGCCAAGGCTTCTCTTGCCTCTCCAGGGGAAATTATCTTTCCAACAGCCAGTCACCTCCCCAAATTCAGTCCTTCCTTCTCTGGGGGGCCCGATACATTGTTAATGGTTATAAAATCATATCATCTTAATTTTTTTAAAGAGACAGTATAGGCAGGACAGACAGGGTGAGGGCCAAGGAATAGGCAGCCATTACTCCTTTACCATGCTTAAATTCTCTGTGTGGGTATGTGACCCTGGGCCTTACAATCAGTAACACATAATGTTGACCCCCTTGATTTCTCTATCCATGCAATGACAGTCTGTGCATCCTGCCAGCCAGAGGGGTATGAAGAGTAACTACCCAGCATGCTTAGCTTTGTTCCAAGCTATCAGCAATCGTTTCAGGATAGGATGAGGTACTACGCCAGATACCCATAGGTTCAGAATCCTGAAGCCTACATTTCAGTGAAGCAGTGTAGCTGCTGGTTTACATGTTTGTATACATTGAAAGCATGTCTGTTAAAAAAAACCTCATTAGCTTGAGCTGCTGTTCATTGCCTTTAGTGTTTTCTGTCTGTGTGAGGTTCATGAGAAGCTGGGAGAGGGCACACATTTCTGGTTTATATGGATTCCCATTCTAAATTTAAACTGAAACACAGATAAAACTGGATTTCACTTGATTTCCACCTTAAGCCGTAATTCATCCCAGGTTTATTTGAAGTTTTCCCTTATCTAGTGTAGGACTTGGGGCAGGTTCACGGAGAGGTTCATGAGCCTCAGCAAAAACTTCTCAGCAAACTTGACCTGAATTTGAGGTTTTGATTCAGAAGTCTGAAGTTTTCATTTAGAGCTTTGGACAATCTTCTGCTATCTCTGGTCACAATCTGAAATCCCATCAGACTCACTTCAGACCATATGGAATAAGGATAGAGACCTCTATGGCTCTTATTCATTTGCCACACATTCATTCCAATGTTTCTATATCCTCAGCAGGCCTCGCTAGGCTTCTACAGAGAACATTTTCTTTTCCTTTTTCTTTAAAAAAAAAAAAAAAAAGACAGGTATTAGTCTCCGTGGGTGCTAGAAAATGAACCGGTCAAAAATACTATCAATTTCTTGACACTCCATTACATGTGTGGAGGGATTGTTTCCAATGTGTTTGCTTTTCCTACCCTCAACAGATGCTCGTTGCTTTTGAATCTAATAACCACTCCCAGTTGTATAATGTATTAAGATTTTGAATTATTGTTTATAATTATCTTGGTAACTTTTCAAGAAGGTTCAATGATATAATTTTAACTTTAAATGTTGCAACAAAAATCTAAGTCCCTTGAAATACTTCTCTTAAACTGTGTGCAAATTTGTAATAAATAAGACAATATAAAATTATGTATTTTTTAAGTCTGGGATTTATACCAATGAGTTTCCTGATGCTAGTTATTGTCCCTATGTGAGAATCTATTTCCATTACAAGTTCTCATTTATACTTAAATTACTTTTTTTACAGTGAACTATATTTTGTTACTGCTTTCAGTATAGGTAATAGTAGATCATAAGATGAAATGGAGCAAACCCACATAAAGAAGTTTTTATTAGTTTTGACAATTGGGAGAAATTCTTATTTCCTTTGGTGAGTAATGCCAGTGAAGGCTTTTTCTCAGTTATAGGGCCTTGACGGACATCTGGCTGCAAAGTATTGGATTTTTCCTGAGAATAGTGCTTTATAGTTGATTTCCAAGTTATTTCTCAAATCCTCAGGAAACAAATTAGCTTTGCAGCACAGCCTTATTTATTCAAACATATTAGAAATCAAAGTGAGTTTGAACTGGTTAAATGAATTGAAGACTATTTGTAAAGAAACACATCTGGATCCCTTTTCAGGCTATATGGTCATTGAAACATGGCTAACAAAGTTTCTAAGCCAAATCCTTTGAAGGAAACTCATGAATTGAAATGGAATTTGAGAATAAATTATAATTAAAAAATCTGTTGTTTTCAATGAAAACTGTTCCCTTAAGAGTTCACGCCTGTAATCCCAGCACTTTGGGAGGCCGAGGTGGGCAGATCACGAGGTCAGGAGATCGAGACCATCCTGGCTAACACAGTGAAACCCCGTCTCTACTTAAAATACAAAAAATTAGCCGGGCCTTGTGGCAAGCGCCTGAGTCCAAGTCTAGCTTTTACTATTAATTTTCTGGGTGCACTTTGTGTTCCTAGGGAATGTCTCAGTCCAGCTTAGGAATCAGTGAGGTTTGTGAGCAACCGAAGGCACTGCCCCACCCCTAGACTGCTGCCTCACTGGCTAGTTCAGGTATCACTGCTGGCTACATTTTCTACTTTCTCTTCCATTACCACCACATCCCAGGCAAATAAATAACCCCACACACATATCACCCCCATGTTCTCTGGTCCTCAATAGCTTAATTTCCTCCAACCCAAGATCACCATCAAGCTTAAAACCTCTTCGATTTGTCTTTATACCTCTTCCCCAGGGTTCAATCACGGACCACACACACAAAAAAAATCCAGCCAATGATTTCACAACAATCTCACTAACTTATCTTTATGCCTCCCCATTTCCTTGGTCAGAATGTGTCCTCAGCAACTGATCTTTTGACAACTGCCCTAGCCACAGCCTCCCAGGCACCCTCTTCACCTCTAACCATCCTCCTGTCAATCCATCCCTCAGAAGACTGAGAAATTATTTCTCTGCTCAAAAACCTCCCATGACCCCTATTGACTGAGTGCAGACCTCCTGGCCCAGGCTTCGAGAGCCTTCACATTTGATTCCAGTTCTTTCCAAGGTAAACTCCAGATTTTTCTCTGGGTATACCTTGCACTTGAGCAAAGCAGACAATTTGCTGTTCCCCAAATACACTGTAGCCTTAAAATCTTTTAATATATTCTCATGCCATTCCGTGAGACTGGAATGCCTTTCCCCCATTTTCTTCTCAAATTCCTTTCAGCCCTCAGAGTCCAAAACAAATATCCCACTCCAAGGTGGGTGGGGGTGTATAATGACTTACAGGCATATTTTACAGGAAAGCACTAGCCATATTTATAAATAGGTGATTACTGAGTGCCTTTATAAAGGTGTATATCACATGTGCATATGCTCACAAGACACTTTACAGTTAACAAAGAACTTTCACCCATATTATCTCATTTAATTTTATGCCAAACCCATGATATGGACAATATCAACGGTTGACAAATGAAGAAGCTAAATCTGGGAAAGTTACAAGGATTGCCCAAGGTCACTCAGCTAAAAAGTGACAGAAGCAGAATTCACACCAGGTCTGGTAATAACAACTCCAGGACACTTTCAACCATGTCACAATTCTAATGGGACAGTGTCACAGATGAAATAACATGGATGAAATGCCTTCCATAGCAGATGGGGAAAGACGCCAGGCCACAGAGGGTCATGGGAGTTTTCTGAGTAGAGCAGTGATATGATCAAAGTGCTGGTGTAGGAAGATTGATCTGGTGGTGCTGCAGGGCAGGGGCAGGGAAGCCCTGCTGGAAACCAGCTCCATTGCCTCTAAACTCCTGTGACTCTTTGCTTACACTCCCCAGGAAACATTTATCTGGTGCTGCAAATTGGTTATTTATTTGTTTATTTACTCCTTTCCTACTAACACTCTTTCTGCTTTATAGCAGAAAGAATTTAAGGTGGCTTTAAACTGCCTTACATTTCACAACTATATTAATACAATTAAATCTTATCTCTTTTATTTGATTTTAAGCCTTGAGCATAAAGTATACGTAACTCACATCTTCATAATCAGATGTTTGACATGGGGCAATGTTGATAGTGATGTCCAAAATCCAATGAATGAATGAATGGCCTCTGAGAGGTTTCTGCTAAAGATAGGATGCGGAAGCAGACACGGTTACATAAATTACAGTATCTGATACTTCAAAATAATGTGCAGCCATTAGTTAAATGAAGCAGATCTAGTATGAATTGAAAAGGTGAGGAGACGGCCATATACTGTTGTGAGTTATAAGATACACACATGGATCTGAAAAAAATCGTGCGCCTATGTATATGTGTGTGGTGCACAATTTCGTAAATTCACCCATCACATAAAATTATTAACACTGGTTGCCTCTGGGAAAAGTACTTGGATTATGGGAAGAGTCATGTAGACTTTTAGGTTACAGATTGTATCCAGAGGTTATATAATTCTGTATAGTTTTGTGCACACTAGAAAACACATTTTACAATGAGTTTGTACGACTTTTGTGTGCACAGAGAATTTGGTAATGTAAACCATATACAACCAAGGGCTAAAACTACAGTTTCATGTTGTCTTGTTGTCCCCAGTCAAGGTTTAAAAGTGCCTTGTAGTATAATATCTCTCATGTGCTACATATCTTTGGAACCTCCTTTGCGAAATTATGACAGTAAGAGAAATCTGACATGGCTGACTCCATCTTGCTTCTAGCCTCACCTCCTGGCTGTCTTCCGTCATTCCTGAGTGTGGGCCAAACTAACTTTGGGAGAAATTCAGTTTATAGTTTAAGTGATAATAGTCCTTCCCCCGAAGTACACTGCCCTTGTAAAACTAATGAGAGACCACCAAGATAAGAGGATAAGAAGGGCCTGAATTCTACTAATATGTAGGTGTAGTTAAATAATTACCAGACATTATTCCAGAGGCCACAAGATTTGCAACTTCCCCAATTACTCCTGTGGATAACATCACTATTTGTAGAACCTAAGATTGGCCTTTTGAGATGTCTTTTCAGGTTTTTGCATTTCTGATGGCAGATGGCTCCACTCAAACTTGACAGCCGGCCTTGTGACCCCCACCCAGGAACCGACTCAGTTCAAGACGACAGCTTCCCTATGATTTCATCTCTAACCCAATCAGCATTTCCCCACTCCCAGGTCCCCTACCTTCCAAATTATTCTTGAAAAACTCTAGTCTCCAAATTTTCAAGGAGTCTGATTTGGGTAATAATAAAACTCCAGTCTCTTTTTAGCTGGCTCTGAGTGAATCACTCTTTCTCTATTGTAATTCCCCTGTCTTAGTAAATGGGCTCTGTCTGGGCAGCTAGCAAAATGAACCCACTGGGTGGTTACATCTACATTAGGTTAGCCCTGGAGATTCTTTTCAGCTTGTAACCAAGGTCTAACTTCCAGTCTAACTTCCTTCTTCATGTTACCTGCTCTACAGATAGCCACAAAAGATACCCCATACATGGGCTCCTGGCTCCTTTCTGTCTTTTTTTTTTCCAGGAATTTTGAGTATACACACTGGGCCCCTCCTGATTTGATCTCCTTCTGCTTGGGACTAGCTACTTGGATCCAGCTCAGCTGCCAGAAATAGCTTCCTCTGGTAAAGTTCTACAATGTTTATTGACATTTTGGGTACAGGTCCTTCAGACTTTAGTTACATGTGTTAAACCACCTTAGATCTGTCCTTTTTCTTTCAGTAGAAAAAAATATACCATCACATCTATTTCATTCCACTCTCCACCTCTCTACCATTGCTACTCCCAGAACAACAGCCACTATTTTTCAGAAAGAAATTATTTTTTGTGTATTTATTTTGTGAGGGGGGTGGTGCTCACCATGTTGCCCAGGCTGGTCTTGAACTCCTGACCTCCAGTGATCCTCCTGCCTCAGCCTCTCAAGTAGCTGAGATTACAGGCACGAGCCATCATGCCCAGCAGAGGGAAATTATTTTTCTTATAAATTTAATTGTGCTTTCTAACAATGAGAAAGTATAAGATCAGGTGGTAACAACTTAATTTTAACGGTAAAAGTCAAAATAGTAGCTAAAACTAGGATTTCCTTCATTAGTCATTGATCTTTCTTTTCCTTGCATTTGAGTGTTTTGTTTTGAAAAGTATAGTTTTCTCTTAAATCATTCCTACTTATTCACCCACCACAGAATACCTTCCTTAAATTTCATTAAATCTCACTGATGTTCAATTCTCGTAACTTGCTAATGATAATCAAAATAGTCTGGCCTTATCTGAGAGCTGTGTGTAATTTTGTCCTGTATGACCAAGTGAACTACATCATAAACTCTGAGGCTATTGACTACATCTTTAGAGATGTGAGGAAGCTATAGCCCACAGACACCCTCTACCGTTACTGTTACCATTTTTTTCTACTTTCCTCAACTTCTCACTGAGCAGGATGGAAGCTCAGGGGCACTGCAGCTCTCCCAGTCAAGTCTGAAATTAAGATCGCTTTTCCAAAGAAACATCAAAAATACCCCTACATGCTATACCGTCCCCACTCCTCACATACCTGCCCCAGGTTGTATCATACCTGCCATGCTCCTGATCACACCTGAGATGTGTAGAGCTAAACTGTGGGCACTAGGCAAAGCTTTTACAACAGATCCTCTAGAAAAATTCAGAACAGATTTGTGGAGTTCACAGTGAATTGTACTTGTGCTACTTTGATTTCACCAAGAATCCACTTTCCAGGCAAATTTATTATCTTACCTCTCTGCCCTGAAAACTGAATCAAGTCATGGGTTTAATATTTTGCAGTAGCAGATTCCTTGAGAACCTGATGAAAACCATGGGAACTCCTCTTCCTGAAAAATGCACTTCTGTTCATGCACATGAAAATGAACAACTTCAAGGCATTTATTTGCCTCTCCCAAGGCTTCTCCCCTAAAGGTTCTTTCTTAGGTCCTAGGTTAAGAACCCTTAAATAAAGGAAAGAAATTGATCTTCTACAGAAAAGTGTAAGGTAAAAAGATTCGGAATGGAGTCCATAGATGATTCTCACAGGTTAGAGGATGAGGCAAGAGATGGTGGCATTTAGGGAAACAGTAAAAGAGGTGGTAAAATAGAGAATCATAAGCACATGAGTGAGGCTGGGATCTATCCTATATCAATCTTGGACAAGTTACTTAATCTCCCCTAAACCTCATTGTCCCTAGTTACATAATGGGGATAGTTAGAGTTTATTGGGGATGGTTAGCGAGTGAGGTACTTATGAAGTGCTTCTTACAATGCCTGCACAAATTCTACCTATTAACATTTCAGGCACTGAAAGCGTTATTTATACTGTAGTGTGAATTAAAATACTAAGCCTGAGCAACAGGGTGAGACCCCATCTCTGCAAAGAAAAAAAATTTTTTTTTGAAACTGGGTCTCATTCTGTCCCCTAGTCTGGAATTCAGTGGCACAATCTTGGCTCACTGCAACCTCTGTTTCCCATGCTCAAGCGATCCTTCCACCTCAGCCTCCTGAGTAGCTAGGGCCACATTCACACACCACCAAGCCTGGTGAACTTTTTGTATTTTTGGCAGAGACGAGGGTTTCACCACGTTGCTGAGGCTAGTCTCGAACTCCTGAGCTCAAGCGATCCACCCACCTCTGCATCCCAAAGTGCTGGGATTACAGGCATGAGCCAACACATCTGGCTTCTGCAAAGAAACCTTTTAAAAATTAGCCAGGCATGCTGGTGCATGCCTGTAGTCATGCCTCAGCTACTTGGGAAGCTGAGGCAGGAGGATCCCTTGAGCTCAGGAGGTCGAAGCTACAATGAGCCGCATTTGCAGTGTACACTCCAGCCTAGGCGACAGAGTGAGACCCTGTCAAAAAAACAAAAAGAAGGAAAGGAAGGAAGGAAGGA
>NW_016805189.1:1791193-1797746 GCF_001698545.2 Rhinopithecus bieti | reverse complement strand
ANGAAGGAAAGAAAGAAAGAAAGAAAGAAAGAAAGAAAGAAAGAAAGAAAGAAAGAAAGAAAGAAAGAAAGAAAGAAAGAAAGAAATGCTAGCTCATTGAAAGCAATTTACACTTTGAACTCCCTTTCACTGCAGGAAGTCGTCCCTGTCAGTCCTTGGTGAAAAGGTGGATGGGCACAAGGTAAAAGAAAAAGACACCTTTGTACTCTTAAACTTGCATCTCTGAAACAGCTAAGTTAGACTTGCATGAAGATTAATATTGAAGGCCAAGGGAGAAGGACTGCAGCAGAGATTTCGGAGTAAGGAAGCACATCTGGTCCTGGGTCTCAAGCCATCTGTATTCTCCCAGCTTTATTTGAACTTAATGATTAAAATACATATGTGGCCAGCCACAGGCATGGTGTTCGGTCATCCAGAAGAAAGGTCCTGTGGCTCAGCCCACAAACCTAAACTGAGCAAAGATGTCAACTTCATGAGTTAAAAAATATTGCTCAAATGACAAGCATGCTGACAGTACATCTAGAGCAAAGGAGCATCGCTATGCTGTAAACATAGTTGCTGTAGTGCAGAGGCATTAATAACCAAGTAGGAAAAATGTTAAGCTGATCTGTGAGGTGACCAGAATCTTGAGGTCTTTGGGTACTGATGGTAAGGATGCTTCATGATTTGGCCATGTAATACATCGTCCTGACCACTGCTTTTGATAGAATTTCATTATTGTGATAAATAATGTGGTTAAAAGAGCCAAGCATGGCTTTCTCACTCACCTTGCTCTATTTTCATTCTACTGGAACTTCCATGGTCTGAGAGAGGCTTCTTGTCTACCATATTAACTCTCCATGGAAAGTATGTAGCACCTTTAAAATGATGACTTACTGATGTTTGAGGAGATTTAAGTTTTTATTTATTAATTTCTATACCAGTATTCCCAAATGCTTGAAGTATATATAAAGATTTTATTTCACATTCTATTAAAACAGACATGTTACACTTCTTCCAGTTTAATCATTCAGGTGCACATAATCTTAAAACATTGAAAGTAAGACATCTGTATACGTGCTTATTGTTTGTTAGTGTATATATATGTTACAAACATATCAAGCTGTCTGATGAAAATTTGTGTTTCTGGATTTCATTTTATTTCTACGAATGAAATCTGAAACAGCTCTGAGATTATTTAAGTAGATTACTTAAAGCATAACATTGATTGTGCAACTTGTTTTGTTTTTTAAATATTTAAAGGCCCGTGAGTTGTTCGACCCTGCAAACGAGATGTTGGTTTCTAACTTGGTCTGATCTTCATTAACAACTATTCCTTTCTTATAAACAGAAGGGATAGAGAGGCAAAGCAGTCTGACTTCTTCCAAATCGTATGCTTCTCACTCCAATTTCTCTCTCTCTCTTTTTGGTATGGTAGCCAGTTAACGTTTAAATGGGATTTGTTAACTGTCCATTAAGAGGGCAATTACATTTTGGAATGTTCACTTTATGAAGAATTCCAGGGATTTGTAGGACAGTCTGTGATAAGTGACAATGTTTATTCTAAGGGAATGCTAAAGGAGCCTCAGTTCCTTGGTGCGTATTTCACATTTTGTTTTGTTGCTTTGATTAATTGAAAACTCTTACAGGTCAAGAAGGCTTTTCAAAAAATGAAAGGTCTCTTTCCAGGGAGAGGCCCATTGTATTTGTGAATGAATGAAAAGTTTATTGAAGAAAAGGGTAGAGTGTATTTCAATCACTGTTAATTTAAGTGGAGCTAATAAGCTAAGAAGTAAAACATTATTAAATTCCCAGATGTGTTTTACAGGATATGCCAATATCTTGAATATCTTTTTCTTGGTAATTCCAAAGGTTGGAGGTTTTGTTTGTTTGTTTTTATTAAATATTTTACTATATAAACTTTTTCCTAGGAAAGCTTTCATAGTCATAGAGTTTCAAAATATTAATCAATTTAGTAAAAGATCTGGTCAAACTTTAAACATCCACATTTAGTTCAGTAAAATAGTCACATTTTATGCAATTCCTTCTCAGATGAATAATTTTACTTTTACTAGATATATAATTTATGTAAAATCATAAAGTTCAGGGGAGTGAAATTGCAAAAATTAAGAACTGACTTGCTGTAGTTTGTGATAAACCTCTTCTTTGTTTCCATTATTTTTAGTTTCGTTTGGTTTTCCAAGAATTTGCACCCTTAATTTTGGAATTCATTATTTCAAACTTCAATAATCCTGAAAAGGAAAACTCAAACTACGGAATCTTTTATGGTTTTAGCGTGATCATTCCCTTTTACCTAAAAAAGGGCAAGAATTTGACCCTAACTCAGCTAAGTTTATGAAAAAGCTTGAAAAAATGGCAAATGTTTTATATAGGCAGAGATATCCACAGTGGCATGACCTTTCCTGCCTTCAAGTTTTATTATTTGAAATGTTCATGCCACTCCTCTGGAAATGCTAACCTTATTTGTCTAAGACTCTTTTCATTTATTTTTTTTAGGCAAAAGGAGGGAAGTAATTTGCAAGGAGTTTAGCGTTGTGATAACGTACAGGGGTTCATGCTTTAGTGAGAGTTCAGAAATGAATTACAAATACAGGAAGTTTAGTTTTCTCATCTGTAGAAATGGAGAGGAAGTTCACTGTTTATGAAAGAAAGAAGCAATAATGTGTTTACCTTGTAAGACAGTGAACTGCAGCAGGGAATGAAAATATATACATATGAAAAGGTTAAGACTGTTGTAGCAGAACAACTTAAACAACAAATTTCATAAAGATGAAATGTAAGAGAACATTGAACATTCTCCCTCTTGGTATTTGGTTCTTAAATTCTAAGACATTGTTCTCATAGGCTTTGTGTTTCATTCTTGTCTCTGTTGCTGATACTAAATGATCAAAAATAAATGTTTGGATGGATTTTGCCTATTCACAATCTCTTGGTTGCTCTCAGGATTTAGGAAAGATAAAGTGTGTGGTGTGACAAACACACACCACAAGTCCTTACATTTTCAAAAATAACACTGAGATTCAAATGTTGTTCCTCTGCTTTTTTATCTGAAACTGTGGATTATACCTATTTCCAAAAGATGTTTTAAACTAGATAGGAGTTTTCAACCATCACTTTCCTTTCCTGCCAGCCATATTTATCTCTTCATCTTTCAATATGGTCCTCATATGTTAATTTTGGTCTTCCTCTAGTCAAACTCTCTGTCATGGCATCCAGATAGAAAGAATAATGTGGAAAAGAGGACAGTAAAGAGATGGAAAGGTCAACAGATAGGAAGGATTGGAAACAAGAGGTTAAGACAATGCTACACTACAAAGGTGTGGAAAAAGTGGAAGAATCTGGGAAGATTAATTATATTAGGCCTGTAAAACAGTTGAGATTTTTCAGAGGAGTGTTGAGAAAGGAGAAAAGTAGTCAACAAAGCAAAAAATAGAAGCTGTGGTTCACCATCAAACCGGAGGGACTCTGTGCTTTGGGGCTATATCCAAAAGCCAGCTGTGAATTTAAAACAGGTGTGATGGACACTCCATTTACCCTGATGTGATTATTAAGCATTATATGCCTGTATCAAAATATCTCACATACCCCATAAATATATACACCTATTATATAGCCACAAAATTCAAAATTAAAAAAAATAAATAAAAAGCTCAGATGCCCCAGGGCAGACTTTGCCTTATGACACTTTTTGGTTGTTTGAAAATGTGGGGCTTAACAGGATGGTGAAAGGGGGGTACTCAGGGAAGATATTTTTCTTCTTCCTAGGACTAGCAGTCTGAATTTTGGGGCCACTCTGGATCCTCCCTCCAAATCATCCTAAGGCCTCTTTTTCAACTGTGAGTCAAAATCTGGGGGGCCCAAGGAGATTGAGTATATCTCCTCAGTTATGGAGGTTTTGTTAAGATCTTTCTGATACTTCCAGAATGATTCCAGAAAGCATGTTCTAAATTCAGCAGGCTGACCATATTTCCTTGTTTGTTCCAAGCAGACATAATTTGCACCCATTATCCCTGCACAATTCTTATTCTAGCATAATTAGCACATCTATCACTCAGAAATAGATGATAAATTCCAAGGTCATCCTAAAGTTTAGGCTCTGCAATCTCTAGAAGACCCAAAAATCTATGAGCGCTTTTGAGTTTGGAGGTGTAGCTAGCTCACAAGTTGGCAAAGGACATTAACTTCCTGAAGTCTCCCTGAAAGCTGGGGAGTGAAGATGACAATTGATATGCCTGGCTCTCTGTCCCCACCCAAATTTCATGTTGAATTTTAATCCCCAATGTTGGGGGAGGGACCTGGTAGGAGGTGATTGGGTCATGGAGGCGGATTTCCCCCTTGCTGCTCTCGTGATAGTAAGTTCTCACGAGACCTGGTTGCTTAAAAGTGTGTAGCACTTCCCTCTTCACTCTCTCTCTCCCACTGACCATGTGAAGATATGCTTGCTTCCTATTTGCCTTCTGCCATGATTGTAAGTTTCCTGAGGCCTTCCCAGCCATGCTTCCTATACAGCCTGTGCAACAGTGAGCCAATTAAATTTCTTTTCTTTATAAATCACCCAGTCTCAGGTATTTCTTTATAGCAATGTGAGAACGGGATAATACAACAATCATTAGCTAAAATCATCCTGAGGTCTAAATATGCAGACATGACTGGCATATCTGGCCACAGAAGGAAGGCAATAAATGTAACTCTTGGGTCAGGAATTCTCACATTTGGGGACATGCATTTTGTTTGTGGAGCTTTTAAAAACTACAATTCCTGGATTCCACCCTTAGAATTTATGACTCACTGAGTTCGGGCTGGGTCCCTGAAACCCTCCAATATGAATACTTATGTTCACTTCTACTGGTGAATTAGTTCCTTAAGACATACTAAATAATGTTAAGTTTCACTAGTGTATTCATTCAACTTATCAAAAGAAAAAATAATTTAAATTACAGTTGTGTTTTTGACAACTCAGGGGGTTAGCGGTACCAACCCTGCACAATTGAAAATTTAAATATAACTTTTGATTTCCCAAATCTTAAGTACTAATAGCCCACTAATGACACCTTACCAATAACAAATAGTTGATTAACACATATTTTGTATATTATATGTATTATATACTGTATTCTTACAAGGCAGTAACCTAGAGAAAAAATAGAATGCTATTAAGAAAATCATAAGGAAGAGAAAATATATTCACTTGTTCATTGAGTGGAAGTGGATCATCAAAAAGTCTTCATCCTCATTGTCTTCACATTGAGTAGGTTGAATGGGAGGAAGAAAAGGAGAGATGGGTCTTGCTGTCACAGGGGTAGCAGAAGGAGAAAAGATAAAGGAAGTGGAAGGGAAGGCAGGAGAGGCAGGCATATGTGGTATAACTTTCACTGAAAAAAGTATACGTATAAGTGGACATGAGCAGTTCAAACCTGGGTTGTTGAAGAGTCGACTGTACAAGTAAAAAAAACTAACAATAAAAAGCAAGCATGCTCTTCATCTTTTAGCCACTTTGGAAAAAGGCAACCCAATACAGCAATAAAACTATAGAAATCCATAATATAAACTTATAGGGGCTTATTTTAATAGCAATTATATTTTCAAAACATTACTTTCATTATCATATTTGATCATCAAGCCAACTTATGATGCAGGAATTATTATAACCATTGAAAAAAAAGAGGTTCAGAGAGTTTATGTCATCAGTCCAAGCTAGTAGATGGCTATTTTTTTAAACCTCAGATAAATTGTAAAATACAGAAGAAAACAAACAAACCCAAAAAGAATCTACTACCAAAAATAATATCTTAACGGAATACAATTGCACATTTTTTATTTCCATGCAGAACTCCATGATAAACAACCAGAAGGACCTCAGGTACAGTTTTCTTGGCTAGTTGGTATAGAATATTCTAAACATTAAGGTAAATTAAGCAAGTAGTTGAGGTACAGTTTTGTAAGAATGCTTTGCTTAGTGACTTGTTACAATTCAATAACTTTATAATCAAGAAAGTCTTCAGGTTCTAATGTCAGTTTCTCCCAATGCTATTAAAGTCTTCTTTCTTCTTATTAAATCTTTCAGCATGTCCCAACTCCAGGGCTCTAAGGATAATCCTTAAATAACTGAATATGGTTGCTAGTAACTTGAATCTTTTCTTTCCGGGTCATAATCTTAAATCCTTTCATATTTTCAATTGATGTAACTTAAATTTCGAATCCTGGTGATGCTCTTCTCTGAAATACCTCAAATTCTCGTATTGAGCCCGGGCATGGTGGTTCATGCCTGTAATTCCAGCACTTTCAGAGGCCAAGGTGGCCAGATCACAAGTCAGGAGTTCCAGACCAGCTTGACCAACATAGTGAAACCCTGCCTCTACTGAAAATACAAAAAATTAGCCAGGCATGGTGGCAGATGCCTGTAATCCCAACTACTCGGGAGGTGGAGGCAGGAGAATCGCTTGAACCCGGGAGGCGGAGGTTGCTGTGAGCCGAGATGGAGCCATTGCACTCCATTTCAGGCAACAATGTGAGACTCCGTCTTAAAAAAAAAAAAAAAAGAGGCCTGGCGCGG
>NW_016805189.1:1767467-1790869 GCF_001698545.2 Rhinopithecus bieti | reverse complement strand
AAAAAAAAATCTGTGCCGTAGTTAGTATCTTCAATGCTATTAATACTACACGTGCCCTCCCGCAAAACACCACTTATTTGGTGATCTTTCTGAATTTTCTTACTTCTCTTACTAGAAGACATAATTTTAGTTAAATTGGCACTCAGAAAGAGAATGATATGGTAGTATAGATGGTACTGCTTAAAGACTTCCTCTGCGTTGTAGGAAATTTTAATGACTTTTACTATTGTACTTTATTTTTTATAGGAAAAAATATCTGATTTATTGATGTACTTATGTTGTTCTTTATAAACTAAAATTATTTCAGTTTCTTCCTTTTTCTTTCCCAATTCTCCACCTGTCCTCCCAGTGCACCTCACCCTATAGATAAGATTCCAGTTTCCGGGAGAAGGGATAAAACCAGCTAAATTAAATTAAATTAAATCACCTTTCACCTATTTCTGCTGTGATCTATAATGCCCTACTTAAGGTATTCAAGATTTTTCATTAGCTAAAATATTTTCTTGTCTAGGAAGCTTTAGTAGAAATATAAAGGATTGAGTTTCTGTTTTTCCTTTTATCAACAAAATACCTATTAATCATTTTGATTGTGTATGCACATGGCTCTATTAAAATTAGAAAGCTTAATTACATAAAATTAAGAAAATGTGCCATACCTTTTGATAAAATAAAAAATAAATTACAACAAATTACATTTATCTTTTCTTTGCTAAATAAAATGTATTTTTGTAAATTTTGACTACATTTGGCAACATTTAAATTAGTAAGTTTTGACTAATGATTATATCCCTTGTATTTTCTCTTTAATAATTAATAATAATTTAAATTGTTTTTAATTAGTTGGGGCACGTGCAGTTTAAATTTTCTCATAGTCTAGGGATAGAATAACTCTTAACATATTTTTAAACATCAATAGTATCAGTTTTCAAACCTGGATGTTATTCAAGTCCACTTTATGTTAACATACTTTTCTTTGTGGGTAACAATTGCAACAGAAAAACTTTGCCCTTGTAAATAGCCAATGGAATTATCAATAATCATGTGAATAATGTTAATGAAAAGGTACAGTTAAATAAGGGAGACAATTAGTTCACACCATTTTGGTTTATTTATTTAGCCGTGAGCATTGTATAACATGTCAGTCCCGGGAAAAAGAAACAGCCATAAAGGGCTTAACATTACTAATAAAACAATCAGTATCAAAATATTTTATGTAACAATTTGTCCGTGTTCATATAATAATCTGTCAACTCTGTGATTTGCTTATTATGTGAATTAACTCCATAATCGTTCTGAGATTGAATTCAGTGACACCGTTTAACTGCTCCTGGTTTGGGGGCTTTTACTCGATATTTTTAGGTGAGGAGCTGTCAGGCTAATCTGAGGACATTTGGAGAAAGCCAATAAACTGCCACGAATTTAAAACTAGTGAGGTTTCTCGTGGTTTAGTAGAAATTTTAACACTTCTCCTCTCCTACCCTTCACCTCTTCTCCTCAAAACACTTTTTTTTTTCTTTTACAATAACTGTAAATGCCAGCTCTAAATTTCCCTCCTATCTGGGAAAGTCCAATCACCCTGCCTCGAGAGGTGTCTGGGCGCAATACGTTCCGACCCGAGGCAAGGGGACGTTTGCGAGGAGGAAGAAATTTAAACCCCCTTCGCTCCGCCCCACCTGGGAGCACTTTGGCACCGCAGACCCAGGAGCCGACGCCATCTCCGGGACCGTCTTGGTGGCCTCGGCAGGAGGCACCTTAGTGGAGCGGTCCAGCACTCCCCCTCCCTCAGTCCCCGGTCCTCTGCACCCGTCCCCCTGCTGCCCGAGGACCTGTCTGCGCGCTCCCTGCGCTGCCCCTGGGGACGGAACCGTTTGTTTCTCCAAGGGGCAACTTTCGCGCCCCAGGCGGCGGGGACCCCGAGCCGGAGTTCTGGCCCAAAAATCCCAGAGTCCTACACCTCCTGCGCGCCCAGGCCTCGGGGGAGAAGGGCGGCTCCCCGGCGCGCCCCGATCCCTGCCGCAACGAGGACGTAGTGGTGGAGAGGTGCACCCCGCGGGCAGCCCCTGACGTCCCGCTCTGCGCCCGCCGGTGTGAGGACTCGTGCGTGACGTTTCTTGTACCTCCGCCTGAACTGAGACCGGGTGGGGAAAGGGGCAGATTGCTGTCTGTGACTCTGCGGGAGTTGGAGCACGAAACCCAAAAGCTGTTTGAAGCACAAATGCCAGGCTGGACACCTAACGAATATTAATGCCCTGCAGCCTCCACCCACCCGCAAACATAATATTATGTGTATGTGCTTACTGGTTAGCTTAACAGACTTGCCATCATAAATTCCTTATTCTCTCCAGCGCCACTAGGTTTATTGTGATTAGGATGTAGCCACTAAATTTGTTGTGATCTCCTGTTTGTGAATGGAAGTTGACTTACATCTTTTGTAGCAGGTTGCTACTTAGGATTTTTTTTTTTTTAATTATCTCAGATTTTTCAAATCAGAAAATTCCCAAGTGACATAATCATACAAATTGGTATTTAAACCGACTCTTTTTTGAGGACTGCATTCCAAAATCTTTCAGTTCCCATCATGCAAGACAAATAAGCACAGTAATTTGGAAAGTGAAATTAATGATCAAGATAATTTTGGAAAGGAATAGAAAGGATCAACTGAGACTAATACCTATTTACTTATCAGAAACTTTATGGCTGATCCTAATTAGAAAACAAGGCAATGCCAGGAAAGTCGCATGCTTTTTAGATCTTGGTATCTTGTCTGGGCAAACATCCAGTGTTTGACACTACAGAAAAAGGGACAATATTGTGCAGCAGATTTCCAGGAGTAAATAACACATCATAGGAATCTTTGAAAGAACATCACTTATTTAGTGAGTGAGTGAATATTTGAACAACTGCGTCTATTGGAAAGGGTAAGAAGGAATTGAGGGATAGACTATAAATGATACAGCTCCCCTGCCCTCATAGATCATCCAGTCTAGTGATAGGAGAGAGGAAGTAATTTTACAAATAAAAGATAGCCGGTCACAGTGGCTCATGCCTGTAATCCCAGCACTTTGGGAGGCTGAGGCAGGTGGATCACGAGGTCAGGAGATCAAGACCATCCTGGCTAACACGGTGAAAACCCTTCTCTACTAAAAATACAAAAAATTAGCCAGGCGTAGTGGTGGGCGCCTGTAATCCCAGCTACTCTGGAGGCTGAGGCAGGAGAATGGCTTGAACCCAGGAGACGGAGGTTGTAGTGAGCCAGATAGCGCCACTGCACTCCAGCCTGGGCGACAGAGTGAGACTGTCTAAAAAAAAAAGATACCAAAGGGTAGAAAGTGGTAAATCTCTCAAGGTAGGATCTCAATAAGCTCATAGGGAATTCCATGGAGGGGAGATTACTGTCAGCTGAAAGATTGTCCAATTGTAAGCTGTGTCTGGCCAAACTTCACCCTGTCTTGGGCTCCATGTAGGTGAAAGAGTTCACTGAAAGGTGAAAGAGTTCACTGAAGGGTGTTTCTCTATTAGATGCGTCTTTGATAAGAATTTAGTGTACTGCCTCTTCTAGAGCCTTCAGTATGTTTCCTTCTATCAACTTTAAGTTGTCACTTTCTTCCTTAAGTTTGTTAAGCAGTCATTTTGGGGGCCAATTTCTGTAAATTGAGGCTGAGCTGAGATGACACAATCAAAGGGAGTCAAAAGTTATGAGCTAAGTATGTTTTATATATTACTTCTTTCCAGAAAGAATCTGGGTGGTCTATGATGGAAAACACCCCATTTAAAATGAATTGGTAAAATCAAAATAGAAAACCAGGAGAGAAAAAAAGAAAAAGGAAACTTGAAATAAGCCAACCCTAAGAGTTAACATGATTACTGAGATTGTGCTTCAGATTTGGGTCAGAGCTTCTTAGCAGCCAAGGTAAAGAGAGAAAAAAACATAAGTGACATCAATCTTGCTGTTGAAAAAAAGCAAAGAATGCCTGTTTTCAAATGAAATGAAATTACAGAAGGAGTTTACTATATGGAGTGCCACAGAGGGCTCTGAGGGATGTAACAGGCAATGTCTTAGCAGTACTTTTATGGAAAAGCAAAAGGGGATATTACAGCCCTGTTTCTTGTAATAACCTCCCATGAAAACCAAGACTTGAGTTAAGGTGAGTCCTGTCAGACTAAGCTAGTATAATTCTGTATTTGGGGATTCACCTTGAATACTAAATAACATATCCACTCTGCAGTCTTCCCCATATATTACTTCTCTCAGCTGGGATCTTGATAAGAATCAAATAATTGAAAAGTTAAGATTATTCTCTCTGGCAAGAGCCCAGTGTGTTAGTATTTCTTTTGGATCATAGAAGATAGCTTCACAGGGTCTGGAAAACAACTGAGCAAATACTAAATTTGCCATCCTACAAAAACTTCAGAAGCAAATCAGTGTTTTCTCACTGATGAAGACCACCCCAGTTTTCCTCCAAGGTAAGCTGCAGGGGCACCTCAAGATTGAGCCAAAATTTTCCTTAGGAAGTCGCTTTGAATGTACTGTAGTGCTTGAACAAATGCTTAATTGAGTCCCTAGAGCTACACACTGTTTGGGCACAGAAAATTTTCAAAACTGGTGTTTCCTAGTCACCCACAGTGCCTGGTGAAAAACATCAGGATTCCCACAGCACCTCTGACTGAACGACAAGGCTTTCCGATGGGACTCCAGGATGAGTGTATTGCAAAATGTCATTGAATGAGTTGACAATAGCTCCCACAAATGATGAGTTTTAATTTCATTATCATTGGTTAGCCACTATTTTTAGCAGGCATTAGATACTGCAACTACCTTTTTTGAGGCAATTTCTGGTTCGTGATAATAAGACACTGTGATCAGACCAGAAAAGGATATTTATCTTCCTATTTGTTATGGTAGGGGGAATTTGAAAAGAGAAGGGAGATCATTCTACTTCATACTCCTCAAAGGATTATCTGATCTGTTCCTTCTTTTCTTGATTGTAATAAAGGGTGTTGGAGTAGAAACTTCTTTTTGAATTTTTTTATTGTAAAAAATATTTGGCCGAGTGCAGTGCCTCACACCTGTAATCCCAGCATTTTGGGAGGCCAAGGCAGGTGGGTCATGAGGTCAGGAGTTCGAGGACAGCCTGACGAACATGGTGAAACCCCATCTCTACTAAAAATACAAAAATTAGCTGAGCGTGGTGGTGTGCTCCTATAATCCCACCTACTCAGGAGGCTGAGGCAGGAGAATTACTTGAACATGAGAGGCGGAGATTGTAGCGAGCCAAGATCACACCATTGCACTCCAGCCTGGGGAACAAGAGCTAGACTTCGTCTCAAAAAAAAAAAAAACATAACATAAACTTGATCATTTTAATCATTTTTAAGTGTACAGTTTTGTGGCATTAAGCACATTCACAATGTTGTGCAACCATCACCACCATCCATTTCTAGAACTTTTTCATCTTTCCCAGTTGAAATTCTGCATACATTAAACATGAATCCCCCCATTTCTCCCTTCTCCAGCCCCTGTCAACTACTATTCTACTTTCTGTCTATATTCTAGGTACCTCCTATATTCTGGGTACCTGTATTCTAGGTACTTCCTGTAACTGCAGTCACACATTATTTGTCCTTTTGTGACTGGCTTATTTCACTTAGCATAATATCTTCAAAAAGAATTTTTTATAAGAACATTATTAACTAGTAATCGACATTTAAACCATGCAATGTGACTTATAACCAATTTCTATTCACAAAATTTAGAGTCAGTGAAACTTGTAGACCATCTTACATTATTCTCAGCAGGTATCTCCACAAGGTGATAGGGGACGTATCATCACTGAACATTAAGAGGGAGCAGGCCAGTCGTGGTGGCTCAAGACTGTAATCCCAGCATGTTGGGAGGTAGAGGCAGGTGAATTCTTTGAGTTAAGGAGTTCGAGACCAGCCTGGGCAACCTGGTGAAATCTCATTTCTACCTAAAAATACAAAAATACAAAAAAGTAGCTGGGTATGGGTAGTGTGCGGTATGGTAGTCCCAGCTACTCAGGAGACTGAGATGGGAGGAGCTCTTGAGCCCAAGAGGCTGAGGCTGCAGTGAGTCATGATCATACCAGTGCACTCCAGCCTGGACAATGAAGTGAGACCCTGTCAAAAAAAAAAAAAAAAGAGTAGCTACATCTCTAACCTACTTGCTCCTTGTGCAAATGTCAGGCCAAGAGCCTCAGAATACAGAATACTGTAAAAAGTCTTGGACTAATTATGAGAAAATAATTGTCAGGGCCAGGCATGATACTCAAGCCTATAATCCCAGCACTTTGAGGGGCTGAGACAGAAGAAATGTTTAAGCCCAGGAGTTTGAGACCAGCCTGGGCAACACATTGAGACCCTGTCTCTACAAAAAAAAAAAAAAAAAAAAAAAAAAAAAATTTCGCGGGGGGGGGGGGGCATTCCTTAGGCCCCAGATCCTCAGGAGACTGAGATGGGAGGATCTCTTGAGTCTGAGAGGTCAAGGCTGTAGTGAGTCACTGCATTTCAGCCTGGGCAACAGAGTGAGACCCTGTCTCTAAATTTTTATTTTTTAAATTGTTGGGCTTATAATTTGTGAGATGAAGAGAGTTGCTGGTAGATCACTATGAGTGTAAACACACAAGGTCCTAGCAGAGGTGGTTTGAAATAAATAATTTGGTAAAACTAGCACATATCAATCAGAATATACCACAAGTCACCTCTGGTAGTGTTATAATTATCCATTGCTATGAACAGATAACCCCCAAATCCAACACCTTAAAACAGCCATTTTACTTTGCTCACAATATTGTGGGTCAGAAATTTGGGGATAGCTCAGCTGAGCAGTTCTCTTCTGGGGATGCTCATGTGGTTGTACTAAGATATTTGTTGAAGTTGCCATCATCCGAAGCCATTACATGGCTGGGTAGATGATGCTGGCTATTCGTTGGGAGCTCAGATGGGGCTGTCAATAGAGTGACTACATGTGGCCTCTCAAGCATAGCGGTCTCAAGATACTGACTTCTTAGAGCAGCTGGCTTCCCCTAGCGTGAGCATCCCAAGGGTCAGGGAGAGGGGCAAGGGGGGATGGTGTCCGCGGCCTTTCATGATCTAGCTTGGGAAGTCATACAGCATCACCTCTGCCATACTCTATAGGTTGAAACAAAGTTGCCCAGATTTGCATGGAGCAGGCATCTTCTCTCAGCAGGAAGAATATCCAAGGACCTGCATCAATTTTTAAAATAACCATTACAAGTAGCAATATGCTTTAACCCAGAATTATAATATGTAAATCAATTGTTCTGTGGCAGAGGAGCTTGTAGGACCTAGCTCAAGAGGTGTCAAAGATCTAAAAAATTTCATATAGTTATTCTGTGACTCTAATGTCCCTTTCTCCTCCTTCTTGTCTTTCAAAGAGATGTGATGGCTGCAGTCCAGCATCCATCGTGGACCATGAGGCAATCTTGAGAATGGAAACCATACAATACAATGGTCAAAGAGGAAATGTAAAAGGAGTAATTGATGACTGTGAGGCCACCATACCAGTCACGGATTACCTCTGTGAGGGAAAAAAAAGTTCTGTCTTGTTTAAGCCACATTTATTTCAGATCTCTGTTGTCAGCATCTGAAAGCAACTCCTAAATGCCAGCCCTCCCAAATTCTCTAACTACGCAATTAAGTTATAAGTAGAGAGAGATGGGAGCAGCTAAGCTCAAGATTAGGATGGTAAAGAAAGTCATTTTCAGGCCAGGGGCAGTGGCTCACACCTGTAATCCCAGGACTTTGGGAGGCCGAGGCGGGCAGATCACTTGAGGTCTCCAGCCTGGCCAACATGGTGAAACCCTGTCTCTACTAAAAATACAAAAATTACCCAGGCATGGTGGCAGGTGCCTATAGTCCCAGCTACTCCGGAGGCTGAGGCAGGAGAATCACTTGAACCTAAGAGGCAGAGGTTGCAGCGAGCTGTGATTGTGCCACTGCATTCCAGCCTGGGCAACACAGCGAGACTCGGTCTCAAAAAAAAAAAAAAAACAAAAACAAAAACAAACAAACAAACAAACAAACAAACAAAACACACACACACACAAAGAGAAATGAACATTTTCAGTGTAATGTTCATCTATCTCAAGTGTAGCATTAAGCAAAAATAGACTCAAGTATCTAAAGTATCATTCAATAGTCATTCATTGAGTACTCACTATGTGGATGAAAGATAAGTTAAAAAATAATAGTAATATTGTGATAATGCAAAATAGAATATGTGATGTGTAAAGTACCATGGTTGAATGGCTAATGAAATGATTCATTTAGGTTGGATTGATCAGTAAAGTTTCACAGAAGTTGTGACATTTGGGTTGGATCTTGAAAGATAATGGGAGCTTTGAAGGTGAATGAAAAAAGAAGTGGAAAAACATTCCTGGTAGATGGAACAGCATATGCCAAAGTGCAGAGGTATGAATAGTCCAGTGTATTGTAAGTCCTAAGAGTCTGTTTTTTTTCTGAGTTAAAGATGCAGGGAAATGTAGTTTTGAAGAGTTTGAGTTAAACCAGATTTGAATCCCAGCTCTGCCCCTTGGTAGCTGGGTGGCCTTGNAAAAAAAATTTAGCTGGGTGTGGTGGTGCATTCCTGTAGTCCCAGCTACTCAGGAGACTGAGATGGGAGGATCTCTTGAGTCTGAGAGGTCAAGGCTGTAGTGAGTCACTGCATTTCAGCCTGGGCAACAGAGTGAGACCCTGTCTCTAAATTTTATTTTTTAAATTGTTGGGCTTATAATTTGTGAGATGAAGAGAGTTGCTGGTAGATCACTATGAGTGTAAACACACAAGGTCCTAGCAGAGGTGGTTTGAAATAAATAATTTGGTAAAACTAGCACATATCAATCAGAATATACCACAAGTCACCTCTGGTAGTGTTATAATTATCCATTGCTATGAACAGATAACCCCAAATCCAACACCTTAAAACAGCCATTTTACTTTGCTCACAATTTTGTGGGTCAGAAATTTGGGGATAGCTCAGCTGAGCAGTTCTCTTCTGGGGATGCTCATGTGGTTGTACTAAGATATTTGTTGAAGTTGCCATCATCCGAAGCCATTACATGGCTGGGTAGATGATGCTGGCTATTCGTTGGGAGCTCAGATGGGGCTGTCAATAGAGTGACTACATGTGGCCTCTCAAGCATAGCGGTCTCAAGATACTGACTTCTTAGAGCAGCTGGCTTCCCCTAGCGTGAGCATCCCAAGGGTCAGGGAGAGGGGCAAGGGGGGATGGTGTCCGCGGCCTTTCATGATCTAGCTTGGGAAGTCATACAGCATCACCTCTGCCATACTCTATAGGTTGAAACAAAGTTGCCCAGATTTGCATGGAGCAGGCATCTTCTCTCAGCAGGAAGAATATCCAAGGACCTGCATCAATTTTAAAATAACCATTACAAGTAGCAATATGCTTTAACCCAGAATTATAATATGTAAATCAATTGTTCTGTGGCAGAGGAGCTTGTAGGACCTAGCTCAAGAGGTGTCAAAGATCTAAAAAATTTCATATAGTTATTCTGTGACTCTAATGTCCCTTTCTCCTCCTTCTTGTCTTTCAAAGAGATGTGATGGCTGCAGTCCAGCATCCATCGTGGACCATGAGGCAATCTTGAGAATGGAAACCATACAATACAATGGTCAAAGAGGAAATGTAAAAGGAGTAATTGATGACTGTGAGGCCACCATACCAGTCACGGATTACCTCTGTGAGGGAAAAAAAAGTTCTGTCTTGTTTAAGCCACATTTATTTCAGATCTCTGTTGTCAGCATCTGAAAGCAACTCCTAAATGCCAGCCCTCCCAAATTCTCTAACTACGCAATTAAGTTATAAGTAGAGAGAGATGGGAGCAGCTAAGCTCAAGATTAGGATGGTAAAGAAAGTCATTTTCAGGCCAGGGGCAGTGGCTCACACCTGTAATCCCAGGACTTTGGGAGGCCGAGGCGGGCAGATCACTTGAGGTCTCCAGCCTGGCCAACATGGTGAAACCCTGTCTCTACTAAAATACAAAATTACCCAGGCATGGTGGCAGGTGCCTATAGTCCCAGCTACTCCGGAGGCTGAGGCAGGAGAATCACTTGAACCTAAGAGGCAGAGGTTGCAGCGAGCTGTGATTGTGCCACTGCATTCCAGCCTGGGCAACACAGCGAGACTCGGTCTCAAAAAAAAAAAAAAAACAAAACAAAACAAACAAACAAACAAACAAACAAACAAAACACACACACACACAAAGAGAAATGAACATTTTCAGTGTAATGTTCATCTATCTCAAGTGTAGCATTAAGCAAAATAGACTCAAGTATCTAAAGTATCATTCAATAGTCATTCATTGAGTACTCACTATGTGGATGAAAGATAAGTTAAAAAATAATAGTAATATTGTGATAATGCAAAATAGAATATGTGATGTGTAAAGTACCATGGTTGAATGGCTAATGAAATGATTCATTTAGGTTGGATTGATCAGTAAAGTTTCACAGAAGTTGTGACATTTGGGTTGGATCTTGAAAGATAATGGGAGCTTTGAAGGTGAATGAAAAAAGAAGTGGAAAACATTCCTGGTAGATGGAACAGCATATGCCAAAGTGCAGAGGTATGAATAGTCCAGTGTATTGTAAGTCCTAAGAGTCTGTTTTTTTCTGAGTTAAAGATGCAGGGAAATGTAGTTTTGAAGAGTTTGAGTTAAACCAGATTTGAATCCCAGCTCTGCCCCTTGGTAGCTGGGTGGCCTTGGTCAATAGCTTTTTAACATATGTTGAGGAGACTGGACCTTATGATGTAAGTTGAGGCTGTTCCTAAAAGGAAAACAAGCATATTTGGGTTTTTGAAAATCACTGTGACTGCAGCTTAGAGGATAAATGAAAGAAGGTACAGTGAGGTCAGAGGACAAATTAGAAGACTCTTCATTCAACAAATATCTATTGGGTGCCCTCTATGTGCACACAGTGAGGCACTGAGAATTCGGCAATGAACAAACAGACAAAACCCTCACCTTAGTGGAGTTTATATTTTTGGGGGGAAAACAGACATTAAACAAACAAGGACATACACAGATAATGTAACCACTAAGAAAAATATTAAGATAATGAAGGATTAGAGGTTGCTATTTTATGTAGGTCAATCAAGAAAACTTCATGGACACAGAGTATGAAATAATAGGCAGTGAAGACTTGGAAGAGCGGGGGTGTGGGAGAGGGATGAGGGATGAGAAATAAATTAGTGGGTACCATATACATTATTCAGGTGATGGTTACACTAAAAGCCCAGATTTTACCACTAGGCAATATATCCATGTAAGAAAACAGCACTTTTACACCTTAAATGTGTACAAATGAAAAAGAAAAAGTGTCTTTGAAATGAGATGTTTTCAAGCTACCAATGAGTTTCTTCACAGAATTGGAAAAAACTGCTTTAAAGTTCCTATGGAACCAAAAAAGAGCCCGCATTGCCAAGACAATCCTAAGTCAAAAGAACAAAGCTGGAGGCATCACGCTACCTGACTTCAAACTATACTACAAGGCTACAGTAACCAAAACAGCATGGTACTGGTACCAAAACAGAGATATAGACCAATGGAACAGAACAGAGTCCTCAGAAATAATGCCACACATCTACAGCCATCTGATCTTTGACAAACCTGAGAGAAACAAGAAATGGGGAAAGGATTCCCTATTTAATAAATGGTGCTGGGAAAATTGGCTAGCCATAAGTAGAAAGCTGAAACTGGATCCTTTCCTTACTCCTTATACGAAGATTAATTCAAGATGGATTAGAGACTTAAATGTTAGACCTAATACCATAAAAACCCTAGAAGAAAATCTAGGTAGTACCATTCAGGACATAGGCATGGGCAAGGACTTCATGTCTAAAACACCAAAAGCAACGGCAGCAAAAGCCAAAATTGACAAATGGGATCTAATTAAACTAAAGAGCTTCTGCACAGCAAAAGAAACTACCATCAGAGTGAACAGGCAACCTACAGAATGGGAGAAAATTTTTGCAATCTACTCATCTGACAAAGGGCTAATATCCAGAATCTACAAAGAACTCAAACAAATATACAAGAAAAAAACAAACAACCCCATCAAAAAGTGGGCAAAGGATATGAACAGACATTTCTCAAAAGAAGACATTCATACAGCCAACAGACACATGAAAAAATGCTCATCATCACTCGCCATCAGAGAAATGCAAATCAAAACCACAATGAGATACCATCTCACACCAGTTAGAATGGCAATCATTAAAAAGTCAGGAAACAACAGGTGTTGGAGAGGATGTGGAGAAATAGGAACACTTTTACACTGTTGGTGGGATTGTAAACTAGTTCAACCATTATGGAAAACAGTATGGCAATTCCTCAAGGATCTAGAACTAGATGTACCATATGACCCAGCCATCCCACTACTGGGTATATACCCAAAGGATTATAAATTATTCTACTACAAAGACACATGCACACGTATGTTTATTGCGGCACTATTCACAATAGCAAAGACTTGGAATCAACCCAAATGTCCATCTGTGACAGACTGGATTAAGAAAATGTGGCACATATACACCATGGAATACTATGCAGCCATAAAAAAGGATGAGTTTGCGTCCTTTGTAGGGACATGGATGCAGCTGGAAACCATCATTCTTAGCAAACTATCACAAGAACGGAAAACCAAACACCGCATGTTCTCACTCATAGTTGGGAACTGAACAATGAGATCACTTGGACGCGGGAGGGGACCATCACACACGGGGCCCATCACGGGGTGGGGAGGGGGGAGGGATTGCATTGGGAGTTATACCTGATATAAATGATGAATTGATGGGTGCTGATGAGTTGATGGGTGCAGCACACCAACATGGCTCAAGTATACATGTGTGACAAACCTGCACGCTATGCACATGTACCCTAGAACGTAAAGTATAATAATAACAAAATTTTAAAAATTAAAAAAAAGAGAGAAATGAGATGTTTGAGTAAAGAACTGAAAAAAATAAAGGAGTGAGCTGCGCAGATATCTAGTGGAGAAGATTCCAGGAAGAAAGAATAAGTGTACCATCCTAAGGGAAGAGCATGCTTAACTTTTTCAGGAGCAGGGAGAAGATCAGTTTGCCCACAGTACAGTGGTATAAGACCAGTGTGGTGATTCTCAGGGGAAATTGGGAGGCTCTGACCTACTAGAGAGGAGTGGGAAACAGAGGAAAATAAGGAGCTTGCCATTTTTAAAGGCAGACGGACAGGGCTTGATGGCCAGTTGAATATGAGGAGCTGAATATGGGGAGTGAGGAAAGGAAAGGAATCTTGCATGACTGCCAGATTTCTGGATTGAGCAAATGCACAAGTGGTGTCACTGATAGAGAGAGAATGCAGGAAAAGCAGCATACCATGAAGTCAGTTTGGGACCTGTTCAGTCTGTTGTGCTGATCACAGTTCCAGTGGAGATGCCTTGTTGGCCTTTGGATATACAGATATGGAGTTCAGAAAGGAGATGTGGCCCAGATATACAGGTTGTTAGCACGTTATTGAGATATTCATTTTCAGTGTTGGGTCATTCATTCATTCATTCAGTCATTCATTCAACTAATATTTACTGAAAGCCAAATATGTTATGCTAGACCCTGGGTATATAAAACAGACACGGCCCCTGCCCACATGAAGCTTACAGTCAGGTGGACAAGACAGACAAAAAACAAGTAAACAACAAAATAGGCCAGGCGCGGTGGCTCATACATCATAATCCCAGCACTTTGGGAGGCTGAGGAGGGCAGATCATGAGGTCAGGAGATCGAGACCATCCTGGCTAATGCAGTGAAACACTCTCTCTACTAAAAATACAAAAAAAAATTAGCTGGGTGTGGTGGCTTGTGCCTGTAGTCAGCTACTCAGGAGGCTGGGGCAGGAGAATCGCTTGAAACCAGGAGGCAGAGGTTGCAGTGAGCAGAGATGGGGTCACTGCACTCCAGCCTGGAGACTTTGAGACTCCGTCTCAAAAAAAAAAAAAAAAAAAAAAGCATGTAATTACAAATTGAAAAATGGCACAAAGGAAACAAACACAGTGCTAAAAGAGTATAGAATGTCTTAAGGCTTTTCTGAGGTCACATTTAAACTGAAACCTAAAAGAAAGATGAAGCCATCCACGCAGAGTGTGGGAAGAGAAAGCCAAAGAAGGCATGCTGAACCAAGCCGGAGGGGCCCGAGGTGAATGTGGAGAAGTACGCAGAGACTGGATCATGAAGGTCTAGCAGGACATGGCACAATAAAGTTTGAAAATCGTAAAGAATGGCATTGACAGAATCCAATTTGTGGTTTTAAAAAATCAGGCGGGGCACAGTGGTTCATGCCTGTAATCCCAGCGCTTTGGGAAGCCATGGTGGGTGGATCACTTGAAGTCAGGAGTTTGGGGCTAGCCTGGTCAACATGGTGAAACCTCATCTCTACTAAAAATACAAACAAATTAGCCAGGTGTGGCGTCTGTAATCCCAGCTACTTGGGAGGCTGAGGTACGAGAATCACTTGAAGCCAGGAGGCAGAGGATGCAGTGAGCAGAGATCGTGCCACTGCACTCCAGCCTGGGCGACAGCAATCTCCATCAAAAAAATAAAGTTAAATTAAAATATTAAAAATGTTAAAATCAGCTTGCGGGGTGGAGGGGTGGTGATGGATGGAGAAGATGTTCTGGGGTGTGGGAAGGAGAGATTAGAAGGAGGCAATAGAAGCTAAGAAAACCAGTGAACAAGGCTATCGCAGCTATCCTCGTGAGAGATAGGGCTTGGGGTACAGTAGGACAGCGAAAATAGAAGTAGAACATTCCTAGATAGGCTTTGGATGTAGAATAAATACAATTTGGTGATGGACTGGGTGTGGAGAGTAATGAAGACAGAACAAAAAAAGTGACTCTGAGGCTTCTGCCTTGATCAGTTGGGTGTTTGGTAGGATTCTTTCTTTTCTTTTTTAAGAGATGGAGTCTGGCTCTGTCGCCCAGGCTGGCTGGAGTGCAGTAGCACGACCTTGGCTCACTGCAACCTCTGCCTCCCAGGTTCAAGCAATTCTCCTGCCTCAACCTCCTGAGTAGCTGGTACTATAGGCGCACGCCGCCACGCCTGGTTAATTTTTTTTTTTTTTTTTTGGTATTTTAGTAGAGACGGGGTTTCACCATGTTGCCCAGGCTAGTCTTGAACTTCTGAGTTCAGGTGATCAGCCCGCCTCAGCCTCCCAAAGTGCTAGGAGTACAGGTGTGAACCACTGCGCCCGGCTGGATTATTTCTTTTGATTGAAAAGACTGGGGGAGAAATATGTTGGAGATGTGAAATCAGGAGTTCAATTTTGGACCTGTCAGGTTTGAAATGCTTGGGGAGACTTCGAAGACAGTGGGACTGAGCTCAGGGGAGATATCTGCCCTGGGGGTAAAAGTTTTGGAACCATCAACATATAGATAAAATTAAAATCCATAAGAATGTATAAGATCACCTTGGGGCAGATGAAACAGAAAGGAGAGAAAGCCCTAGTAAATTTCAGCACTAATGCTGAGACAAAAGAGGATGTCAACCACATTGTTTGGTGTGTTTGTTTACTAACAGTTTAACAGTATGGATTTTTGAGACAGCTTTGTTAAGGTATATATTTTGTTTTATATATATATATGGTATATATTTTGACACCATGGTAGAATTTCTCTGTATAACCTTTCAACATACTTCTGCTTTGCACTGATATATTTTTACTGAGTCTCATGCCTCATACAGGCTATAGGAATGTTTGTTGTTAACCCAATTGTTTGTTGAATAAGAGACAGCACCCCGTCCCCCTTGTGTGTCTCTAAATTTACCAAATGCAAAAAGAAAATCTCAAAGAACAAAGAAAGTGGAAAGCTTCTGACTGATTTTTAAAAGAGTACATAATTTCAAGTAGTCAAGAATTATGATATCATAAACATTGTTTACATGGTTCCTTTTTAGTTTTAATATCAGTTTGCTACAATGCAATGCATTTATAATGACAATTTTGTTAAGATATACTTGCTGCAAGTCAATCATTTCTCATTAAATAAAGATGTTCTGAAAGAAACTCCAGGATGAGCAACTGCCTTCAGGGGCAGAGGTTTTAAATTGTCAATAAAATAAAATAGTGACAAGTACACACTGCGCCTCATCAAGAGGAGCAAGGCAGCTTCTGTTGTGTAGCCGATGTTCCCATATTCAGAACGTAGAGGTAGGTGGGTGAGAAGAAAGAGGATATTTAAACCGTCTTTAAGCTCAAATTTGAAATTAAAAGAAAAAAAGACCTAAAAGAGGGAGCCTGCCCCTCCACCATCAAGGCAGCAAATCTTGCAGCCTGTGGGGCCTCACCATAGCACAAACCAAGCACCTTTACTTGCAGCTCTCTGAGGGCCCAGATTTGAGTTTTGACTCGGGGAAGAGAAAGCAGAGGTCTCTAGAAATGCTTGTTGAGTTTGAAGAATGCTGATGACATTTTTGCAACTATCCTTTATCATCTATTTTCTGTACTTCCTCCACTCGCTCCACCTTTTCCTTTCTGCCGTTCAAAATCATTCTGTGAAATATCTCCTCCATTTCAAATCTTGGCTCTTTCACCACCCAATTTAAGAGTGGCAAACGACCTTGCAGTCTGAGGTTCCACCTTGAACATGGAGAACATTCAAACATAACATGGGAGACTGGGTGACCTGCCTGACTTTTAACATCCCTTCCATATCCTCCCACTGGGCGCATTTTGAGCGCCAGCGCTCATCACATTCGGCTGCCCACCACCCGCGCCCCGAGCCCCAACATTCCCAGTCCCCTCCCTTCTCTCACTTATAGGTCAACAAATATTTTAATAGGTCCTTTTGAACAGATGTGGCCTGTAGATGTACGCAATGACCCCATCGGAAATAATTTGGGGTGACTGGGGAAGGCGGCCTTCCTCTCTAGGAGAGTCTTTATTGTGTAATCTCTAGATAATGAGCTTCTCTCTGGGCCTCAAACTGGGCGAGTTATTATCCGTGTCTGCAAGTCTGGAGAAGAGGCTAAGCAGCAAACCTCCCGGGTGCCCGGGACCACCGGCCTTAACCTTCTCTAACCCCAGGGCAGGGCAAGAAGAACATGGCCCTGTTCCCCTCGGGGTCCCTGGCCGGGCTGCGGCGGGGGAAAGGTGATCGATCTTGCTGGGGGCCACCTCTCGCCCATCGCTTCCTGCGGCGACCTGCTGCGGCCGCCGGAGCCTGGGAGCTTCCCATTGGCTCACGGGCCGACGCCGTGCAGTCTGGGGGGGAGTGGCCTGGCGGTAGGGCGTGGCCGGACGGCGCGGGGCTGGGCGGGGCCGGGCGACGGGGGCGCACACCAATCTGCCGAGCGCCATGGGGGTGGCGGTTGCCGGGGTGGCGGCTGCTCCCAGCGCGCTCTCTTCTTTGGGGTCTCTGGTCTCATGACTTTTTATTTTTTTAAATAAAGAATGAGGGGATGCCCATGACAAGTTAATAGCTCTCGCCGCGCTCTAAGGTTAAATTGCATCTCCTTCCCGCCGCGAGTCTCCTTCCACAGACCCGCCGGAGGCTGCCGGGACGGGCGCTGCGCGGGACTAGGCGCTAGGTGCTCCCGGCTGGTTCCGGCAAGCAGCCCCCACCCCTCGCCCACGCTTGGGGTTGGAGACATTCTAACCCCAGCACCCCAGGCCTGGACCTCTCCACGTCGCGGTGGTGCGCGCCCCGCCAGCACCCCCACCCTACGCGCAGCCTGTGTCTTCTTTATCCCCGCGCACTTAACGCAGGGCGCACGCACGCATCCCGGCCCCGTCACACTCACACTGCGTCTTCTGTCACACCCCCGTCTCACACACACTGTTCTCTGGCACCATCTCCTGTGTCACACCCACTCTAGTTTCGTGTCGAGCGCCCGCCAGTTCTCCCTCAGTCGCGCCGGCGCACGCTCGTCCCCTTCTGTCCCGGAGCCCGCCAGCGCCGCACGGTAGCCCCTCGCGCTGGCCCGATCGTGGGAACCAGGCGGGGCCCCAGCGTCCCTGCCCCTGCGCGGTCATCCATCTCCCTCCCCGTCGGTCAGCCGAGACTTCAAAGGCGCCTCCGCCGGCCGGGCCCGCCAAACCCCTACGCAGCCTGGGTGTGGGCCGGGGGCGCTCCCGGGCGGGGGAGGCCGGGCTGGGGCGCATCCGAGCCCGGCTCGGTCCTTAGTGCGGCGGCGGCGAACTCCAGAGCTGACTGCGGGGCCACCGCCGCCGCGGCCGGGCCACGCGCGGGCCACCCGGGAGCTTCTACCAGCTCAGCGAGCACGCGCCGGCGGGAGGGGCGCCTCATTTTCATGGCAAGGGAAATCCGGATAAGGACCGACTCCTTTCCGAAGAGAATGGGAACGCGCTAGTCCTGGTGCCTGACCCTCTCTCCTAAAGAAAATGAGTCTCCCCTGGAGCTTAAGCCATATTTCCTTCTCCTCCTTTCCTCCTTCCCATTCGGACACCCCTAATTGACAGGCTCTAATCCTCGGATCGGAACTACTTTTGCCTGGAAGATTTGGCCGGCTTTTCCTTTTCTCTCAGCGTTCCTGCAAAGCCAATTCGTTCTGAGCTGCATTGATGGCGGGCTGAGGGAGGAGGGCTATTTCCAATTTCTGGCACCACCTGGGTGGTCGCCATAACCGAGTGATTCCTTTACAGCTATTTATTCTCCTTAACTTTATAAGGGTTCTTTTGCTTAGAATAGTTAAAGAAGTTTTAAGTATTCTATTTTGGCGTTGATGTGGGGCATAGTCACTGAATGACATTTATCTGTATTCAACTAGACTATGAATTTTTTGAGCATAGGGATTTGTTAGATCGCAGGCCGTAGATTCTAGCACAGGGCATGGCAAATAAATTGTAGCTGTGCAATCAATTATGTTGAATTCAAATGAACCAGCTTTTTGCATGGAGCTTTCCAAACACTTTATCATACTTAAAATGTTATGTAAAACTTTCCAAGAAGGAAGGAAAACAGAAGGAGAAAAAAAAAAAAAAAAAAGAGGATAGAAGAAGGAATCCCAGAATGATTTCAGAACCTTTGAAAGAAAGAGGTTAGATTTAGATCTTCAAAGCTAAACCAGACAGATCTGCATATCTGAGAACACAGAAGCCCTAAAACCAACATTAAACATCATCCCAAGTTCATAGTGTTTTCCCGGCTAACAGTGCCAGCTTCTCTTAATGTAAGTCTCTAACTTTGAATTGTCCTTATTACTTTTTCTGTCGTGTCTTGAGCTATGAACACAAGGCTAGACTGGACACAGATTGTTCAAATCTAGAAAATAGAAACTTAAGATTTTTTTCTGTTAGCTAGTTTTATCCCATTTAAAGGAAAGGAAGGAGTTAGCATAACCATATTAACTGTTTAGAAAAATTGGTGGCAGTATGGAGGATTCAGTAAAGTGTCTCCAGAGTAACCCATTAATGAGCATAATATCCTTCTGTAGATCATCTACAATGTAGACAAATGTTTTCATCCAACAATACAATTTTGAGACACATCCATTTTGAGACATGTAGGTCTTTATTTGAATTGCTGTATGATATACCATTGAATAAATATACCAGAATGTATTTATTCATTCTCCCATAGGGACATTTAGTAGGCCTTTTTATTTTCTGGATAATGTAAAATAATGTAGTGACATCTTTGTGGTGGTGGTCCCCTTGTTTGCAGATGAGAGTGTTTCTCTTACTTTTGTCCCTAAAAATGAAATTGCTGGGTTGCAGGGTTACATACTTTCATCTTTACTAGATATCAATCACCAAACTATTCTTCCAAGTGGTTGTAACAGTTTACTCTCTTAGCAGTATGTCAGCCACCTGCTTTCTCGTCATCCCCAGCAACACTTGGTATTAGCAGACTTTTCCGTTTTTCCCCCAGTTTCATGGATATGAAGTGGATGGTACATCACTGTAATTTACTTTTTCCTTGAATTTTACTTTTTCCCTGAATTTTACCTATTCAAGGCTTTTAAAATTCTCTAAACCAGTATTGTTCAATAGAACTTTCTTGTCAGGGTGGAAATGTTCTCCTTTAATGGATTTCTTTCCACTTTAGTGAGTCCTCTAAACTGCCATCAATTTTCCTACAAAGGAAATCTGATCATGTCAACTAAAAAACTTTAAAATGTGACAAAACCTGAAAAAGTTTAGATTACCTGTGGTTTATTTATTGCCTACAGGCTGCACCAAATTATAAAACTTGGACCACAAGCGTTTTATATCCAGCTCTGCTCTGTATTTTCACCTTTATCTCAAGCCTCTCAATCCCACATGCTCTGTGCTGAACTTCTTATTCAAAAAACACCACCATATCCCAGCTCTCTGAACCTTGTGCTTGCAGGCCTCTCTCCTTGGTTTGCATTTTTTCTTCCCTCACCTGCTACTCATGCTTCTTTCCTAGAATGCCTCCTCTACCAGAATGAGCTTCACGAGGATGAAATAATTTTCTTATTCATTTTTGTATCCCTAGTATCCACCCTAGTGCAAGCAAAATAGCTGGGGTGCAATATTTGTTGAACGCGTGCATGAATGAATGAGTGAGCGAAGTGTACTACCAAAAAAATGTTGAAGAAGAAAAATATAGAATACAGGAAATAACTCTAAAGCAACAACAGCCTTCTATCAACCTTAGTCTATAGGTAATTCAAAACAGGTAATTCTTATATTAAACTGTATTCTCTTCCACTGACCTTTTAATTTATTATGGGTCAGTATTATTCCTACTAGTTAACAAAGAAAAACTTTCCCAAAACCTATCACTGAAGAATGCTTCAGCTGCGAGAAGCAGAGAAACAAAAACAAAAGAACAAGCACATAAAACCTGATGACCAGCAGCTTAAACACACTTTTTTTTTTTTCCAATTCATAAGAAACCTGAGGAGACTGCAACTGGGACAGACTCTGTGGCATCTTGGCTAAGCTCTGACCTTTTCCTTCCTGTCACAGAGCTGCTGCTGCTCCTGACACGTCCATATTGAATGAAGGGGAGAAGGAAGGAACAATGCCAGCATGACTACCCCTTATGAAAGCAAAAATGTTCCCACAACACCCCATCACAGCAGACTTCTTATAATTTTATAGGCCAGAATTGGGTAAATGGCCACTCCTAGCATCCAAGTAGGTGCAGATGACCTTCACAGTTAGGAGCCAGTGAATGGGACGCATTGCCAGCACAAGGCAAAGAGGGTTCTGTTAGTGAGGAAGAAAGGCTAATAGTGGATAGTTAACAAAGCATCTTCCATAAAACATGACCCAGCATTTAAAACGTTAAAGTCAAATATCTGGTCTAATCTCATGTTTTAGCCACTCCCATTCCACCTCCCAGAAGGCACAGAGGCCTGAACACTTAAAAGATCCCAAAATGTGGCGGGTGTGGTGGCTCACGCCTGTAATCCCAGCACTTTGGGAGGCCGAGGCGGGCGGATCACAAGGTCTGGAGATCGAGACCATCCTGGTTAACACGGTGAACCCCGTCTCTACTAAAAAATACAAAAAGAATTAGCTGGGCATGGTGGTGAGCCCCTGTAGTACCAGATACTTGGGAGGCTGAGCCAGGCGAATGGCGTGAACCCGGGAGGCGGAGCTTGCAGTGAGCCGAGATGGCGCCACTGC
Organism: Rhinopithecus bieti; assembly: GCF_001698545.2. Lineage (NCBI taxonomy): Eukaryota > Metazoa > Chordata > Mammalia > Primates > Cercopithecidae > Rhinopithecus > Rhinopithecus bieti. The sequence continues at coordinate 1,769,216 of NW_016805189.1, read as the reverse complement.
ACTCCAGCCTGGGCAGGGGACAGAGCGAGACTCCGTCTCAACAAAAAAAAAAAAACAAAAAAAAGTCCCAAGATGTACTATAGGACTTTCGGGCTTTTGACTTGCAGGCCCTGTTTCCCTTTAATAAGAAGAAGGAAAAAAAATTGGGGTGGGAGAACTAAAAATAGGCATAGTGAAAAGGAGGAATTATAAAATTGGACTCAAGAAGTTGCCTCTATATTAGGGCTGCTACTTCAGATTGCTTGAATTGAGTCCTTCTTGCTGTGACCCACTGCTCACAGAACTGGACATTCAGCGTTTACCAAAGACATCACAGTGCACAGAAATCAAGGAGACAGACAGCGATGCTGCAGCAGGGCAGGAGGAACATGGAATTAGGCTGAAGGGTAAACATCAGGGTTCACCATCTATCTAGCTATATATTTCAAGCACCGTGACTGGATCCCTGAATGCAAAATATTTGGGTCAGATCCTAGAGTAAGTAAGGCATTAATTGGCAGCAGTTTAGATGACTAAAATGGAGAGAAATGTATGAAAGGTAGATTATAAATATACTATATCCTTTTTGTATGTTGCTAACAGTGCTGGCAAGATAATGCAAATTTAGGAGACTGAAAAGGGATAAAATAAGATAATTTCCAAGAAGATATGAACCACTTGTTGTATATATGTCTCATATGCCTGACGTGAACTTCCCACCTTTTGTTTCCCCAAATTTTATCTCCTTTTTAAGTCTCTGCAATTTACTACTACAACTCATTTGTTCATCTTTTAACAAGTAACTTAAGTTCCACTTTCAGCAAGTTCCTAGCAACATAAAGAAACCAACTCTGGAGAGTGCATTTAGAAGAATGGAGGACACTGCTGGATGAATAATGTTATGGACTGCATGTTTGTAATCTCCCAAAATTTATATGTTGAAACTTTAACCCCCAGTGGAATGGTAGTAAGACATGGTGTCTTTGGCAGGTAATTAAGTTTAAATAAGATCACGAAGGTGGAGTCCTCATAATAGGATTAGTATACTTATAAGAAGAGAAAAGACTAGCACTTGCAATCTCTGCCATGTGAGGACACAGCAAAAATACAGCTGTCTACAAACCAGGAAGAAGGGACTCACCAAGAACCCAATCATGAAGCACCCTGATCTTGAACTTCCAGCCTCTAGAACTGTGAGAAGTAAATATTTGTTGTTTAAGCCACCCAGCCTATGGTATTTTTGCTATAGCAATCCAGATTGACTAAAATAAATAGGGATTTTTAAAAATGGCTACATTTGCTTATGAATGAATTGATAATTACTTTCCCTCCATATTTTCAATTGTACTTTATTTATTTATTATTATTTTGAGTTAGATATTTTTCCTCCCTTTGTTGCCCAGGCAGGTCTCAAACTCCTGGGCTTAAATGATCCTCCCACCTCTCAAATGTACTTTAAAATAAGCATATAGTCAACTTTAAAAGAAGACAACCTACTCCAGTCTCCCTACAACTGATCATGCAAATTGTCTACCGTGTAAAGAAGTTCAAAACAAGCCTGGCCAACATGCTGAAACCCTGTCTCTACTAAAAAAAAAAAAAAAAACAAAAAATTAGCTGGGCAAGGTGGCAGGTGCCTGTAATCCCAGCTACTCGGGAGGCTGAGGCAGGAGAATTGCTTGAACCCAGGAGGCGGATGTTGCAGTGAGCCGAGATCGTGCCGCTGCACTCCAGCTTGGGCAACAAGAGTGAAACTCCATCTCAAAAAAA
>NW_016805189.1:1745756-1767226 GCF_001698545.2 Rhinopithecus bieti | reverse complement strand
AAAAAAAAAAAAAAAAAAAAAAAAAAAATTACTAAGCATTCAAAGTATACAAAGAAGTAGGAAAATGTGACCCATAATCAAAGAAAAAAAGTAGTCAATAGAAATAAATACTGAGATGACACAGATGTTAGAATTAGATGACAGGGACTTTGTAGCAGCTGCTAAAAATACATTCAAGGACTTCAGGAAATGATAGACATAATGAGTGAATAGATGGGAATTTTCAACAGAGATTGGTAATAAGTAAAGAAACAAATGGAAATTCTAGAACTGAAAACTGTGATATCTGAAATGAAATGTTCATTGGATGGGCTTCACAGCAAATTGGAGGCTACAGAACAAAGGTCCAGATGAATAGAAGTTATTTATTCTGTAATATGAAGAGAAACAACAATTTTTAAAAAAATGAACAGGGCTTCTGTGAGTACTCGCAAAATGCCAAGCAGCCTAACATATATGTTGGAGTGTCAGAAAGAGAAAAGTAAAAGAATGGAGCAGAAAAAAAATATTTGAGAAAAATAATAACCCGGATTTTCCCAAATTTGGTTAAAAAACATGAAAGCAAACCCCTAAAATTGACTAAAAAATCCAAAAAGATCTGCACACCACAAACAAGATAAATACCAGCAAAACCACATTTTAGCACATCATAGTCAAACTGCTAAAAACCAAAGACAAAGAGAAACGTCTATGAACAGTCAAAGGAAAAAAGAAAAACTATACACAGGGGAATGATGATGTAAACCACGGCTGATCTCTCCTCAGATAAAATGGAGGCTGAAAATGAGTAGAGATTACTTTTATAAAATGGAGAAAAGAGGAAATGAGTGAGGAAAAGGAAGAAAATAAGAACAATTGTGGGCAGCAAAATAGTAAGCAAACTTCTAAGATCCTGGAAGTGGATTTGAGGGTGTCTTGTAGAAGCAACTTGGTGGCTCTGTCTAACCCAGAGAATATAAATGAAGTATCATGTATGAAACCTTACCTCAAGGATCTTACAGTGTCACTGTAGTGTTTGATTAGGTGTAATAAGGTCAAAGAAAGAAGGGACAGAGATAAGCTGGAGCCTTCCATAGGGAAAGCTGAAAGGGAGATAGGTTGGAGGAGAGATGAAAGTATGCTTGAAGAGGAGTCAGATCTGCATAGAGGTGACACATCAGAACAGGGGACCAGCACTAGCAAAGGTGGCAGAATGGGCGTAATATCATTAGGAACCTGACCCATGTGGAAGTGGGCAGGAAGGAGGCAGCGAAAAGGGTAGGGACGATCATGCCTTTTCTTTTCTTTTTTTTTTTTTTTCTTTAATTGAGATGGAGTCTCATTCCATCGCCCAGGCTGGAGTACAGTGGCACGATCTTGGCCCACTGCAACTTTCCCCTCCCTAGTTCAAGGGATCCCCTTACTTCAGCCTCCTGAGTAGCTGGGACTACAGGGATGCACCACGATGCCCAGCTAATTTTTGTATTTTTAGTAGAGATGGGGTTTCACCATGTTGGCCAGGCTGGTCTTGAACCCCTGACCTCAAGTGATCCTCCTGCCTTGGTCTCCCAAAGTGCTGGGATTACAGGCATGGGCCACTGCGCCTGGCCCCTTATTTTCTTCTGTATTTTTATGGATTATCTGTGTGGGGCTGTAGGTAATATGGATCGGGATTAAATGTTGCTGCTCTGAAATCAGACTGCCTGGGTTCAAAGCCTCTGTTGGCCGTTTACTAGCAAGCTGCTGGGGGAAGTTACTTAACCTCTTGGGTTTTTCAGTTTCTTTACTTGTAAATAGCTAACAAAACTATGTCACAGAGGTGTAGTGAGAATTGGATATTAAAAATGTATGTAACACTCTTAGAACCATGTCTGGAATATAGTAAATGTTCAGTATACTCAACATCCGCTGTTATTTTTAACTTGGGCTCTCAATAAATATTTGTTGACTTATTATCGGAGGGATTGGTGGTATCAGCTGAAGCAAAGTGGTTGTTCCAAAGAAGGGCAAAAATACATTTAAGTCACCTGGGATATAGGAAAGTCAACTCACAAAAAAGGAAGCTACTTCTGAAGTAGTCTTGTCACCTGTCATCAGTTGTCTTTGGATATTGTAAATGAGACATGCAAGACAACAACATTTCATTGGAGGAGAAGGTTGAATGTGTTGATTTCAGGAGAGAAAATCCTTAAAGAAGGGAGGCCCTAACCTTGTCTGCAACCAGGTCATGTGATTTTTTAACATCATCTGAAATATACCTATATAAGCCCAGATTTATTGTTTAGCAGAGTCACCTCTAAGGAAAAAAATAAACTCTCACAGCCTGTGCAAATGAAGAAATTAATTTATTTAGGAGATGGGGTCTTGCTCTGTCAACCAGACTGGATTGCAATGGCACCATCACAGCTCACTGTGGCCTGGGCTTCCTGAGCTCAAGGGATGCTCCTGCTTCAGCCTCTGGAGTAGCTGGGACCACAGTTACGTGCCACCAAGCCCAGTTAATTTTTAAAATGTTTTGTAGAGACAATATTTCCCTGTATTGCCCAGGCTGGTCTCAAACTCCTGGGCTCAAGCAATCCTCCCACCTTGGCCTCACAAAGTGTTGGGATTATAGGTGTGAGCCATTGTACACAGTCTCAAATGAAGACTTGAAAGCTAAAATAAGGCCGGGTGCGGGTGGCTCACACCTGTAATCCCAGCACCTTGGGAGGTCGAGGCAGGTGGATCACCTGAGGTCAGGAGTTTGAGACCAGCCTGGCCAATGTGGCAAAACCCTGTCCCTACTAAAAGTACAAAAAAATTAGCCAGGTGTGGTGGTGCGCACTTGTAGTCCCAGCTACTTGTGAGGCTGAGGCAGGAGAATCGCTTGCACCCGGGAGGCGGAGGTTGCAGTGAGCCGAGATTGCCCCGTTGCACTCCAGCCTGGGTGACAGAGGGAAACTCTGCCAAAAAAAAAAAAAAAAAAAAAAAAAAAAAAGAAAAGAAAAGTAAAAAAAAAAAGAAAAAGAAAATCAACGGTGCCTCTTGATCTACCAACTGCTACAAGAAATTGCTGTTTTCCTCACAGAACCATAGTCAGTACAGAAAGAGAAAAGTGGCTCAAGTTTCATACCTTTTTTTTTTTTTTGAGACAGAGTCTGTCTCTGTCACCCAGGCTGGAGTGAGGTGACGTGATCTCGGCTCACTGCAGCCTCCGCCTCCTGGGTTCAAGCGATTCTTCTGCCTCAGCCTCCCAAGTAGCTGGGACTACAGGCGTGTGCCACCACATCCAGCTAATTTTTTTTATTTTTAGTAGAGATGGGGTTTCATCATGTTGCCCAGGCTGGTCTTGAACTCCTAACCTCGTGATCCACCCACCTCAACCTCCAGTAGTGCTGGGATTGCTGGTGTGAGCCAATGCACCCAGTTGTTTTTACCTCTTTTCCACATATTTATCCTTCTACATAGAAATTCTTGGTCAGGAAATACCAGAATTTTTGGTACATTCTGGAAGTGCCACAACTGAACTAAGATGAAAGGTAAATTAAAATGTCTACATATTTGGGAAAGGTGAGATTCTGGGATTTCACGGAGTCTGGAGTGAATAGAAAATTTGGGGACCTAAAATTTAACTTACTCCCCTCTCATTCTATTAGCTGAATGGGCATGTAAGTCATTCCAAGGTTTTAAGAACTGATCCTATTCCTGAGACCATGTAAATAAATACTATGTTTTATACTTATTTGGTGTAATGGTTGGAGACAAAGGAAATAAAGGAAACCAACATCAAATTGTCAATTTCCACAAGACTTTGAAGATAGACAAGGTGCATTTTACAAATAAATACACCTCACCACTCAGAGTTCAGTCTAGGGGAAATCTTTTACCAATATCTTTCAAGCCTCCTCTAGCAGAACCGTTAGCTCTGAAATTTTTGTCAGATACAGGAGAAAAGAAGTGGCTAAGAAGCAAATACTTTCAATAGACATAATGACTAAGTTGGGGCTGCTGTTTTTCTTAGCCTTGAAACTAAATAGATTGAAAACTTTTGACTAAAATATATCCACATCATGCAGAAAAAAGAAAAAGCCAATCCAACAAAGTTATGGTGAAACATACTACCTGAAAAAAATTCTGGATTATCAAGAGTTGAATGTAGTATCTGGGTTATTAAGAATTGAATTGAATACAATTCTCGGATTGTAGACTGAAATTTTCTGACATCTGGCCACAGGACTTTGGTTTGTTGATGCCTTGGCAAAATTAGTTCTCCTCTCATTCTCAAGGCATCACCTGGGATTAGTTGGACCCAGACGTCTAAATGATGCCATTTGGATCATATCATCATGGGGGAGCACCACTGAGATGAGCCAGACTGGTCTTTGAACCGCATTCATTTCCTAATTCTCTTCTCTTTTTCCTCTTTGTGCTTAGGAGATCTGACCTTCTTACCTTCTCTATGGTGTTTGGATAGAAACATCTCTCGGTAGTGCTGTCCCAGGAATTCTGTCCTCACCCTTTCAGCATCAAGTGCAGATGAACCCAACATGTGTATGAGAGAGATATAGTGGCAGAGTTATTGAGAAACAAAACACCTTCTGCAGAGCCCCTACATCTGAGATGGCAACACCATGCTTCCCCTTGAAAGCTGGTTGGAATGGAACTTTTATTTTGCTGTGAAACATCTAAACTGCCCCTCCTTTTAGGTGTGTCACAGCCCTGTGATTTTGATTTGGAGGGTTTGATTTGTTTGTGAACTCTTCGTGCTTTCTGTATGGCTTGACTTTACTTAACAGCTGGATTTCCAGAGACAAGCTGTGGCAATGTCCCTCTTCTCCCCAATACATATGCAACCTTTGCTTTATTGAAGATCTTAATCATCACTTTCTTACACAGACAAACTTCTAACTTTCAGGGCTTATGTAAAACACAGAGTGTTCGTCTTTTGTAAAATGATGTCAGGCATCCGAGGCTTTCATAGATTTCTGCAATGCTTTGGTGGTGGGGGTGTGTGTGTGCTGTGAAATCAGGTTTTAAATCCTTAAGGTAAGAGTTTAATGAGAACCAACTGTCAAAGGAGCTCATTTTCTGAATTTATACCACAACTTTATTTTGAAAACACAAGTTTTGCTAGAACCGGCTAGTTTTGACTGGGCTTAGGAAAAGGGGGCTGTTTTGAGTGTCTGAGCAGAATTGAAAAATAAGAGAACCCTCGAAAAGAGAAAGGACATGCTCTTTCTAGGGAAGAAACAAGAGAACTTTCAGCCATCCCGCTAGGCCAGTGTTTTCCCAGCTCTGCAGTACTCTTGTAAATTTGTAAATTTGCCACAGCTTACTTGTAAATTTGCCAGGCTGGCAGGGACACATGACTCTTAGCTGGGAGGAATGCCAGCTATCAGAAGCCCCCAACTCTCAGGAGGGAGAAGGGGGCGGGTGCCCAGAGACCACCCTGGGTTATGTTTATTTTGGGGGATACTTGCTGGTATTGATAGCAAATCTCCCTAGACGGATGCAGCTCACATGGAATGTCCTGTTGAGAATTCCTCAACTCCCTGGTATCAGAGCTAGCACCTTATAAAGTAAATCCTTACATTATAACAAAGGTAAGTACAGCTTTTCCTATCTGGCCTTATATGTCACCTGATCTTTTAGGTTCTTCTGCGCTTGACTCTGTCTCACCAGAAACCCCTTGTTTATTCTGAGCAGATAGAAACTCATAATTCTTACTCATTTTATCGGTTCTCCCCCTCTGTTCTCAAATCCCCTTCATTCCTCTTCATTCCTGGTTACCTCATTGTCCCTTGGCCTCCAAAGAATCATCTCACACCCATAAGCCAGACAGATTAAAGTCTCTGTTTCCCAAGGTGTGTGTTTGGTCTGGCTCCAGCCGACCACTGGGATTTTGAGCTGTGACACTATCGTTGAGAGGAAACTCCCTTCCTTTTTGTACTAAATGTATGCATTCTCCTGACCCTTAATCTAGCGTGAAAAAAAAAAAAAACAAAAAACAAAAAACTATCTATCTTCCCAAACCTTTCTGAGGGGAAACTTAATGCTCTCTTATCATCCACAAACTTCTCTTGAACCTTTGAGCTCCAAAAGAGAGTATTGATGCCATCTTAGGGATTAGGAATGTTTTGCAGTATGTTTTTAGGGGATTTTAAATCAATAAATCTCAACCTGGGTGATTCAACCAGTGGATTTACTAAACTCAAGCATGGATGAGTTCAGTAAATCCTATCTCATTGCCAAGCCCACTGAACTCACCACCTGACTTCCACAGCAGGTACTCAGAAGGGCAAATTATTCGGCAGTGGTGAAGAAAGATGGGCTTGGGGATTAAGGGAGGTCAAAGAGTGTTTGGTTCTCTTGTGGTAAGGAATGAAGAGAAGAAGAGGAAAAACAGTTCTAGAATAGCCTACTAGAATAACCTTTGCTTTAGAGATGCTGTTTCAGCTGTCATCATTTCATTGGACTTATTTCTCCACCATTTTTGAAGAATAAACAGGAGTTATGTGCTTCTTGCTTATAAGAAAAATTATTGTTGCTCACTGTAGTTTGTAAGATTCAGGATGGCTTCCAAAGAAAAAGTCATAGGAACTTATTATCAGTTCTTTTTTTGGCCTTTGTGATGCTACAGAATCACATGCATGTCATGACATTCACCACATTTATGACTTTTATTTGGAGAAACACTGGAAATGAGCAGTAGCAATGTATCTACGTAGGGGGAATGCAATGTCAAAATCCCGGGGAATGCTTCCCCTGTGTCCTCTTATTCATTCCTCCCTCTTTCCCTTCCTCCTTCTTCTCTTTCCTTCCTTTCTTTTGCTTGAGTGAACCAGAGGAAACCATTCATCTGGAAGCCTCCAAATGTAGAATTTTAAAAAATTTAGTCCTTGGCAGATCCTTGCAAAGTTTCAGAACAATCAGCCATTTACATGCATACTTACACGCATGTGCACATTGCAACGAGCCCACTCATCACTTAAAACTATACTGGGATTTAAAACAATGTTTAGATGCTTTAATTAAATAGTAAATTTTTGGTTTGTGTTGGATCTCTTATTTTATTGGCTAGGTAGTTTGGGGTGCGGCGGTGACAGAAGTTTAAGAAACGGAGTAGAAAGATGAGGGCAGACTAGCCAGAATCGTCCTTTCTCTAGTCCCCTGTGCTAATTCTTGCATTTTGTGATTGTGGCATGTCTGCTGTGCTCTGAGTACAGAACTCCAGCATATGTCCAACTGTCTGCACAAGTGGAAGAAAGGAGGTCTTGTACAAGACTAGTGTTGACAGCAATGTTGTCAATTAATGTAGCCATAGCAAACTATTCATCAAATTTATGTCTGCACATGGCTTTCTTTACCTTAAATTCAGGCCCTTGTTTTACCTTCCCTACATCTATTTTAATCAAGTAGCCAAGTCACCTGAAAAAATCCATAGACTTTTGAAACCATACATTCAAGATTAATGTCAGAACAAAGGAGATGAAACACATGCAATTTTTTTCTAAACACAGAATGCAAATAATCAAACTGAGAAGGTTCCCAGTCTTCTTGTTTCCAAATGAATCATCCATTTCATGGTTGATTGTACTTCGCAAAGTGGCTGGAGTAGATATCCCATCATACGTACTCTTCTTAAACTTGATGTTGACACTCTTCTCATAAACCTGAGAGGGACTTTGACTATGGTGGAAGTGACACTATGTGACTTCTAAGGCTAGGCCACAAAGAAAGATCTAGTTTCTACCTGGCTCTCTTAAGACAGCTGATCTTAGGACTCTGTCACCATGCTGTGAGGAAGCCAAGCGGCCAAGAGAGAGACCACATGTCGGTGTTCCAGCTGATGACCTCAGCTGTGGTCCCTCTGGTCAGCCTGGAGCTTGGAGTCATCTGAAGGTTACTGTGTGGGAGTAACCATCCGATGATTCCAGGTTCCAGAAGTCATTCTCAGCATCTGAGCTGAGCTGTCCCTGCTGAGCCTTGCCCAAATTGTAGATCTGTGAGATGGAGAAAAAGATTTATTGTAAGCCACTAAGTTTTAGATTTTTCTTATTCACCAGTAGGTAATTCCACCTCTGAGCTCTCCCCTTCTACTGGGAGTTTGCTGTTGGCCCTAATAATTTCATACATTTAAATATCCACTTTTAAAGAAGCCATCTAAACTGAGATCTTGAGTTCCTAAGATTTAGCCACAGGAAAAAGTAAAAGTTTCCTGCAAAATTAGTGCTGTGAATGAAGAAAAAAGTTAAAATCTAATGGAGCTATCATTAATAATGCAGCAACAGTTACCATTCCTGGGTACCTACAGTACTCCATCATCTATTACATTAGAACTGAGATAAACTGGAAAATGCTTCTTGACAGAGCAAGTTGTTTTCAAAAGATCAGAAAACGAGAAATCTAAAGAAAGAAGGATGGAAAGAGCAACAATGTGATATGACATCGACTTAGGATGACTCTGGTCTTTGCATCACAGATTTTTATTCTTTATTTTTTAGAAACTGATGTTTATTTTCTGTCAACCTTATTTTCATGTTGCTTAAGAGTCCATGCAAGAACAGCTTAAGACCATTCAGTGGTTGCTCCTACCCATTCAGTGGCCTGAGCAGTGGGAGCTGTGGACCAGTCTTCCGTGGCAGGCTGAGTGCTCCAGTCTTCAGTAGGAACTGCTGAATAGGCACAGAGGGTACCTGCATGTCTTCAGACCAGTCTGCAACTTCAGACTGAGTAGCAGTAAACTCAGGAGCTGGAACAGTCCATTTACCCTGAAATTCCTTCTTGGTCACAGCCTTGTCAGCAGCAGCCTGCTCTTCTTTTTCAACCTCTTCAGGATCTCTGTAGAAATAGAGATTAGACATGACCTCCCATGGATGTTGCAGGAAGTGGTGCCGCCCATGGGCAGAACTTCCTAGGCCAGCATCCACCACATCTGACCCACTGAGGGAGCTCCCTTGTTGTTGCATGTGATGGCAATGTCCACATGGCGTAGAGGAGAATCTGTGTTGCACAAAGCAATGGCAGGTGGGTAAACACAAGATGCCTCTCTGAGAGACTGGTGGTCAGTCCTGGGGTCAGAAATCACAAGAAGCTGTGACTCCCAGTAGTCTGCCTGGATCTGGTTAGGAAGGTTCAAGGAGTGAAGCAGTCAGCAATTGGAGTGGCTCCAGTGGCAGCAGCAAACTTCAGCATGGCCTTCTGGCCAGTATTCCTGGGGGACATGACACTGACATCAGCAGGGTTTTCAATGACAACAATGGCATGAGTTGCCAGCTGAAGCTTCTCCCAAGTCCTCTTCAGATTTATGCTGTAGATGCCATCACTTTTCCTTTTATAGATGTACTGTTCCATTTGGAAGTCAAAGTTGGTGCCACCTAAGTGGGTTCCTACTGCAAGGAAATTAAGGACATCCTCCTCCTTCATTTGCAAGATATCAAGGGCTCCAGACATTGTGAAAGTTTCTCTTTAAGTTATGACAGGAATCTGAAATTAAGAACAACGTCGTATGGACCCCTCTGTAGGTAGCGCGGAAACGCTGCCTCACAGAATTTTAGAACCTCAAGATTATAAGAGATCAACTAGTTTGGGTCTGATTAACCTCTCTTGTCAAATCCCTGAGTCCCATCTGCAAAGAAAAAAATATCCTCTTTTATATCTGTTTAAATATCTTTGATGTCAGAGAAAATCCTCTTAATTTCTCAAAGAAGTTAGGTGTTAAAGGATTCTTCCTTGGGTTAAGCTAAAACCATTCTCCCTGCAATTTTAACATTTGGTTTTATTGTGAAGTTGTATCTTTTGCAGGAGGTTTAGTTCTAAAGCCACATGAGGCAGCAATTGAATATGGCCAAACATGGTCTTGAAAGTTCCTCAGGAAAGCAACCCAGCCATTATTAGCCTATGATTTGTTAGCCAGCATTCCTGTCATGTTGGAACTGATTACTGTTTCTTTGGTTGAAAAGCAGAAAATGTAGTTGGTTTGCATAATGGAGATGGAGGCATTTAAAAAAATATGAATTTTACAAAGCTAGAATTACACTGAGACTGGGGAGATACTTATGTTCTGAGAGGCAAAATGGACCTGAGATGGGAGAGCTCATGCTTCCTGGTTCCTGCTCATTCTGGGGCACATACACACTCATTAAGCAGAATGACTGAAGGAGCCACCCACACTACTTACTTGTATTTTCTCTAAAATAGGATTATTTTTGCAGAGCTCATCCAATTGAATGAGTGTCCATTAAACACACTTATGACTTACACCACTGTAGGCCTGTCCTCTAGAGCTCCATACAGCAAGTCTCATGTTGTCTCCAGGAAAGCATTTTGAAGACAGTGATTAGAATTCTTGAGTCAGCTCCACACGAAGCACCATCATTCCTTCAAATGTTTCTCATAGAACATAGTTTTGAGCCCCTACTCACTTGTATTTCTTCTCGGAACAGAGCTGAACATGTGCCCATAAGTATAAATTCCTGGACTGTTCAGACTGTGTACATGGGATCGGGTCAGCATGAAATAGAGGAGACAGACACATCTTTTCTTCTGAATTCTGACTTCCCTTATGCCAGCCAAAAATTGCATTTGAATTTTGGCAACAAAATCCTACTGTGGTATTATAGTTATCAAAATCCCAAGTGCTTTGAACTATTTAAACGTGCAGAAAATGAAATAGCAGACATTCATGAACTCATCACCAAGATTAACATGTTAACAGCTTTGCCTTATTTACCTCGGATTACTAAATCTTTCTTTACATGGGTTTTTATTTGCCTGATTCTCCCATATACTGTATTTCTGCACCCATCTAATCACCCTGTCAAGAGTTACGGATTCAACAATTATTTCTTAAATTCCTACTGTGTCCTCTTTGGGGTCTTAATTTTGCTATTTAAATGCATTATGTATTATCTCAGACTCATATTTACAATTTTCATTAGGGACCCTGTACACACAACTTGTTTTACAAAAATGAATGGGACAGGTTGATGACAGAGCTCTGGGATCCACCACTAATGACATCCTGTAGACTGGCTGAAGCATTATTTCATCTCTATGACCCTCTTGTGCCTTTGTTTATGTCGTTTCTTTCTCCTGGAATGGCTTCTTGTTTCCTTCTTCCATCTGACCAACTTATGTTACTTAACCCCTTGAGGTTCAGTGTTGGCTCTGCCAGGAATCCTTCGCTAACCATTACCTGCTAGGTGAGGTGCTCTACCTTTGTGCATCTCTTTAGGGTAGCATCTCTGCTCTACAGTCTTCATTGGCTATCCTGTCTATCTTCCTACTCATATTTAAGTCCTTTAAGGGCAAAAATATCATTATGTTTTCCTTTATATTCTTAACCCTTATCAATGTGCCAGAACTTCAAAAGTACCAGATCACATCAGATGCTCAAAAATGCTTGTTAAATAAATATATAACAATGAAACAATTTAGCCAAATCTTTCTTCCTTCCTTCCTTCCATTACAGAGATACTTTCCACAATACCTCTAATAGATCATCACTTCCATCATGGAGAATTTGCTACCTAACAGGACAGCTGATTCCCTATTTGAATGGCTCTGGATTTTGGAAGTCTCCAATTAAGTTCCAAATCGGTTTCCTGTAACAACACTGTAAGTTCTCATTATAAATAAGTCAAGTCTCTTTTATGAATGTCTAAGATTCTTATATGGCATTCCTTGGGTAACTAAGTAGTTTTTAGTGAATGTATTTTACGCACAGCAGGCAGAGCTGGAGAAATTATTTCGGTGTTCAGAACTGAGGCACTTTCTGGGGCATCCCATTAAGAATTTCTACCCTGAATTCTTTCCAGAAGCTAATTGGGTCTGTGAAGACCACAGAGTACAGGTGTTCCATGTTCTATGCAGCTCACATTCCTACATAAACATGCTGTTACTTTCTCGAGCGTCATAAGCTCCTGGGTGGTCTTAGGGCTGCCTTCAAAGGAAAACAAGTAAGACTTTCCTCTCATTGCTGATCACTTGAAGACCTGGTTAGCATACAACATTCTGGAATCTCTATTTACTGAGTCATGAGTTCTTACCTGAAAGGAAACTTAAATGGCTAACTCTGGCTAATTCCAAACCTCATTGAATAGCCAAAGAGTTGTAGGAAAAGTAAAAGTAAGAGAAACAGGTAACTTCTGTGCTAAGTTCAATGCCTTTCTCTAAGCTCTTGATGTAACTATTACTTAGCAAGGTGAAAGCAATTGACATTTTCCTCAGGAAATATAGAAGCAAGCCATTTTATGGATAAAAGTTAGCTTTTTTGTTTTGTTTTGTTTTGTTTTTTTTTGTCCCAGGTTGCAGATTTTTCCAAATAGTGGTGAGTTGGCTAAGTTTTATAACAGAGCAGTCATTATTCTTTCTGTATAAAATGTCAGTGTTTCTTATGTGCCAGGCACTGTGCTAGGTACTTTGCAGGACTTACCTAATGTGGCCCTCCTAACAATCCTGAGAAATAAATATTATTATCTCCATTTTATATATGATGTACTGTAGGCTCAAGAAAATTAAGAAACATGGCCAGTGTTTCAGAATTACTAAATTGCAGAAACAATCCAAATCCAGATGGTTCTGATGCCACAGCTCATGGGCTTTGTAATAAGCCGTGCTGTCCCTCATTTCAACATCAGCTTCCGCATGTGATCTTCCATGTGGATCTGAGCACTGCCTTTACTTCCAGATCCAGTGTTCTCAGATCACCTCTATTATCTGCATGTGATTGGGTGCCATCCACTTAGGACAAAGTTATAACATTCTTTTCTTATCAACCAGAGTGTATTTAATTTTGTTTTAAAATAACATCACACTTAAGAATATCCAGAATGCATGTAAATGATTGCTTGGATGTGTTAGCTTCTCTCTCTTTCCCTCTCTCTCTCTCCTTTTTTTTTTTTTTGTTTTGAGACAGAGTCTCACTGTCACCCAGACTTGAGTGCAGTGGCGTGATCTTGGCTCACTGAAACCTGTGCCTCTGGTTTCAATGATTCTCATGCCTCAGCCTCCTGAGTAGCATGCACCACCATGCTTGGCTAATTTTTGTATTTTTAGTGGAAATGGGGTTTCACCATGTTGACTAGGCTGGTCTCGAGCTCCTGACCTCAAGTGATCTGCCTGCCTTGGCCTTCCAAAGTGTGTGAATGACAGGTATGACCCAACACGCCTGGAAGCTTCTCTCTTTTATCTCGACTTTGGGTTGGCTCTAGGGATGGAGTAGAGGAAGGTGAACTTTACTTAATAGGGCCCAACAAAAGTATTTAGTAAGAAGTTCAATTTATTTTAAAAATCTGAGTCCTTTGGACTGAAAAGTCAGAGATAGTTTTTGCTGATATTAATCATGAGTATTTTATTTGCATTATTTAGGCTATTTTTTCCACCCATCTTGATGCTCCATGCTTGACAGCAAATTCTTTAGACCAGAGGTTGGCTGAATTTTGTCCACTGTCTGTTTTTGTAAATAGAGTTTTAGTGGAACACAGCCATGCTCACTTGTTTACATGTTGTTTGTGGTTGTTTTTATACTACAAAGGCAGAGAGAAGTAGTTGCAACTAAGACTGTATGGTCCACACAGTCTAAAATATTTACTTTCTGACCCTTTACAGGAACAGCTTGCCAACCCTTGCTTTAGGCAGACCAAAAATGTATGGATGCTGCAGGCCAGCTATGAATCTCTGTGTCTAGACTTGAATGAGGAGGAATTTGGACTTGGATGGCAGGACTAGGACATCTTTAAAGGCCCTTCCAAGTCTGCATTTCAAGGATTTAAAAATTCAGCATTATATATATTTTTTCTCATAAATAAAGTGTATGAGGTAGGACCCGGATAGCAGATGTGGACTTGTAACAAATCTTGGAGTGCAATGGCTATGTTAAAAACAGACATTTCTGTTTTGTTAATTCTTACTATGCTGATGCTCAAATATAGCAAACTATGAATCCAGTGCATTAGTTAAATTTTGAGTAGTCTCTAAAGGCAGCTAAGGCTGAATACGTGGAAGTGGGCCATGTCTGGTTATACTGACATCAACAAGTATTTGAAAGGAATCAAACTACATAATTGTACCATTTTGCTTGTCGGTATTTGTAAAATATTATTTGTGTCTTCTATGAAAACTCCCTCCAGTCATGAATGTTTTATTAATTTATTTGTTGCCCATCAACCTTATGCACACCACTATATGAAACAATAGAGGAAATGTGGTCACTACCCTGGAGAACTGTGCTGCTCAGTTTTTGGACTTTCCTCCCATGCCTCAGGACCTGTTGTAATGTTTTGGTTATTTTTTAAAGTATTTCCTAGTAATTGAGATGCATGTCTGAAAAATTATGTATAATGTCAGAGGCCCAAAACCTTGGGATCTGACACCGGCTGGATTTCCTTTTGCATCCTTGGGAACTTTGGCTGCATTTAAATTAGAAAACTCATCTTTTGTAACTACAGTTTTTTTTTTTTTTTTTTTTTTTTTTAAGCCTCCTGTATTCTCTGTAGATCTTATTTGGCTCACTGGTTAGTCACCTGGTCTTTTAACTTGGGCCAAGCTTTCTCTGAATACCAGAAGGATTTCGAAAGTAGATGTTTAAAGACATCTGATCCCTGATGTATTGCTTAAAATCATCATCTACACATGTATGTACATAAATAGATTTTGAAAATATTAACTTGGTATAATTTTAAGTATTTTCTGTGCTATGAAGTATTCTACATTCAGATTTTTTTCCTATTGAATTTAAAATCAAAACAGACATATGTGAGTCAAACAACAAAACTGTAAAATACCTGTAAGGTTTAAAATGATTTCCCTGGGGAGAAGAATATCTTATGATATTGAAAATGGGAAAGAAGTTTTACCTTGGAAGGAAAGAGATATCATGCTCGAGGAAAAAAAGATGAGTTTCGTGCATAGACACTGGGAATGGATTATGGGCATGATCCAGTAGGAGGTCAGAACTGTCGGCACATCACACTGTGTGGCACCATTGTGAGCTTGTTGATAGGATGTTCTGTAATTTTTCTCAAGTCAGCCAGTTTATGAATGTTTTGTCTTCTGCGTCAGCAAAGAGAAGAATTTTCATCACCTATTTCATTAGTATTTCCTTTCTTTTCTTCACCTGTAAGTGTCTAACAAAATATTCTATCTTAGGTACCTAATAAGTATATATTGATGAATGACTTCACTGTTTAAATCAGCTCATTGACATGTTTACTGATAGTAAAAAAAAAAGAATGAACTTAAAAACTCTGGAGAGAAAATGCATACATTCCAGAATTGTTTAAAAGAGAACCTTTATGATGGTTCTAGATGAATTCATCAAAGTTGATTTCAGGTAATAGCAATTTGTCAATAGATGAATTGGCCCTATGACTCATTTGCCCATTTTATGATTCATAATTTTGTTCTGACAAGTAATAAAGTAAGAGGAATGTCTGGTTCAGTGAGGCCGCTCAATATACAGCTTACTTTGGAGAAAGACAATTTCTTGGGTTTAAAAAAATTCAGATACCAGGTATATCATCCATCTCAATGAATTTTTAAATAGTATAGTGAATTTTAAATAGTATAGTGAAGTGAAACCAATCTCTTGCTTTTCCTGCCTCCTATAATTTACAGATTTTCTTTCTTGACAGGGAGAGAAAGGAGTTGCATTACAAGTATGGACTAGGAATATTTTTATACATGGATAAGGAGAGGCTTGTATGCCTGTGACTGTGAGTCATGAACTGATATAATGGGAGTGTGAAGATACTCAATGGTTTTAAGCTTGGAATTTTTCAAATGGTTGTGCCAAGAACTACAAAGCAACAAGTTCTTGGTTAATCAATAATGTTGAAAATGGTTTTCTTGACAAATTGGTTTTTTAATGAATCGGCAGTCAATCACTTACTATTTGACTAATTTTCTTCACACTGGTCTATCTCGTATGAAATAATCTTCCCTCTCCCATGAGAGACCCACTTATCTGGATGCCAAAACCAGTCTTATCTGGAAGCAAGTAAATGAAGCTGCTGCCATATTTCCCAGCCCCCATAGCTTTATAATGATAAATTGTTTATTCCATGGAAAGAAAAACAATCTTTTAAAGTGTCTTTTTGGAGAATTAGTTATTGAACATTTCAATGTGGTAACATTTAAAACAAGATTTCATTTTAACCACTAAAATGGCTTAGCCATAACTCCTAATAGAGGTATGGCCTAGAATATAAAAGAAAGAACTTGGTTGTGTATAAAAGAAAGGGAGAGAAAAGAAGAGTAAATGTAGAAAAATGAGTAAAAATACTGCAGGCTGTAAGAAACAGAAGAAAGATGCCTGAAGACACAAAATTGCATAGGGCTATTAGAGTCTGGTAGGTGCTTATGTACATGGGTGTATATCCTGGTATAAGACAATGAAGGTTAAATGTATCTGCGTCTTAAAGATAGAAGGTCCACTCTCCCAAAATATTCAACCTTTTCAAAATATTCAGCATCGTATAGTGGCTAATAGATATAAGTAATTTCCAGGCTTGCTCTGTTGATGTCACCCTGTCCCTCTGTCTTAGCAATTGGAATGGGGATTCAAGGACTGGAAAGCAGGGTATTGGTTCTGACATTCTAGTGGCATTGGACAAACTCCTCTCCACTTGTGTTTTCAGTGGTGACAGCCAGAGACTAATGGCAAGAGGGTTCTAGAATTGGCTGTGTGAATAATGAAAGGTACTAGGGGTCACTGCCAAAATACCGATCTACATTCTTTTCTGTTATCAGGACACTGGCATCCACGGGGGAAAAAAAAAAAAAAAAAGTCTTTGTAGAAAAAACTCAAGTATTATTCTACCAAGCTTCTCTTTGCAACTTGTGCAGTGTGCCCAGAGTTTTAAATTGGTCTTTCTATTCTTCAAATAAGAAACGGTTCTTATTTAAAGAACAGTTCTTAGTGTTCTTATTTCAAGTATCAGTGCAGAGCCCAGATTTTTCTCCAGTGTGTTTTCCCAACACAAAGAAACTAAACTTGAGGTCCTTGGAAATTCTGCTTGGTATGAGTCTTTGTCTTTCCATTTGGTTTTCTTTTCCTCCTCTTGTTTTCACTAGATTGAATTCCATTTCTTTCTTCTTTGAAAAAAAAGAGCTGCATCAGGCATGGGGATCAGGAAAAGGTTTTTTCACCTCCATGATTTTGGTAGCAATACAGACATCTGGCAGCAAGGAGTATAAAAAACTTCTTTACCTTTTTTACTTTTTTTAAGGAAGCCATTATTTCAGGTAGAGGATATCAACTAACATATTCTTGCAGGCATTGGGCTCTTTCTTTCAAGACCTCCACTGGTGATCAAACTAAATATTTAAAAGGACATTCCTATAAACAAAAGCATGGTCTGCATTCACAAACCATTTTCAATAAGATCTCTTTCCAGTCAAGACTCTGACCATCTGCTTGCCATATTATATTTTTTAATATTATTGTGTCAAATACATGCTCTGTCAATGCAGGTAAAGGAATACTTGAAAAATCTGAACATACACAAATCAGTGGATCTAGATGACATGAATCCAAAAGTCTGGAGGGAATTAGCTAATGCAGACTTGCAAATAAGTGTCCCAAACAGAGCACCTTCACAATAATATTTTATCAAACTGCCCTTCTTTCAGGAAGTACACAGATGGTAAAATAAATACAATCAACATTCCCTTTGACTCTCCTGGCAGAAACTGTTACCTTGGACAAGTTACCATTTATAACGCTGCACATATGAACTTACTCTAAAAAAAAAAAAAAAAAAAAAAAAAAAAAAACCAACCAACCAAACAAACAAAAAATTAGTACTTCCTAAAGATTATAGAGATAGCCTGTAATTTGTTATCGACTAAGAGTACCTTTGAGATCTAAAAAAGGGTTACCAGGCCAGATGTGGTGGCTCACGCCTGTACTCCCAGCACTTTGGGAGGCCATGGTGGCAGACCACTTGAGGTCAGAAGTTTGAGACTAGCCTGGCCAACAGGGTGAAATCCCATGTCTACCAAAAATACAAAAATTAGTCGGGTGTGTTGGTGGACACCTGTAATACCAGCTACCCGGGAGGCAGAGGCAGGAGAATCGTTGAACCTGGGAGGCAGAGGTTGCAGTGAGCTGAGATCGCACCACAGCACTCAAGCCTGGGTGACAGAGCCTGACTTTGTCTAAAAATAATAAATAGATAGATAGATAGATAGATAGATAGATAGATAGATAGATAGATAGCCAGATAGGAGATGTGGCTGAGAGGTTCAAGGGAGACAGTTCAGGACTGTGAGCCAGAATGACCCTGAGTCTGATCTTATTACTCATCTGCCTGTGCAACCACAGCTGTGGACCTTGCATGGGCAAAAGCTGAGCTGAGCAAGAGAGTATGACAGAAGTAATGCTCCAGGCCTACTCTTCAGAGGACCAGTAACTTTCACCCTGGCCACTTGAAAGCCATCCACCATGTAACAAGTTGAACTACCCTAAGATTGCCATGTTGTGTGGATGTCCAAGCAAGTCATCTGGAGAGAGTGAAGTGGGTGGTGGTGGGGGTGGGGAGGAGAGATAGGGGGAGAGTAGGGAGAAAGCTCTTCCAGCCACCCTGGCATCCTAGTACGGATTCCAGACAAGTAAATAAAGAAGCCATCTTGAACATTCCAGCCCCAGAAGATGCCATATGAAGGGGAACAAAAGAACCCAGCCAATATCCAGAACAGAGAGCCCAGCTATATGGCCCCAGTTAAGCTGGCCCCATTATTCCCAACTGTCCAAATCGCCTCAACTGAGGCCTTGGGTTATTGTGAAGCAGAAACAAGCCATCTGTACTATGCCCTCCTTGAACTCCTGATTCATAGAACCATGAGCTTAACAAAATGGTTGTTGCCAATGCCAGGGGTGTCGGGGAGCAGGGGTTTACGCAGCAAAAGGTAGAACTAACAACTTTTCTTTTACTTCAGGAAACTTTATTCCTTTTATTCCTTGTGTTTCTCTACTTTGTTGTTCCTATTTTCCTTTTTCTTCCTTTATTTATTGCTATTTTTCTCTACTCATCATGCTAAGATAATTAAGCATATTTAAAAATTTATTTTGTTTGCAAATGAGGTGAGTTTTGGTATGCTCTCCTGCCCACCCCACTACTTGTATATTATCTTATTTTGTTATTTATCTAAAGACAGGTTCCCTCTCTGTTGCTTGGGCCAGAGTACAGTGAGTGGTGTGATCCTAGCTCACTGAAGTCTCATCATTCATTATTTTAAAATGAAGTGAGTTGTACTTAAAATTTCCTCTCAGAAAACTAGATTAATCAATTCTTATTTTCATGTAGGCACCAACGACCCAAACCTTTAAAAATGTATATAAATATGAAAAACTGGAAAGCAATAGAATGTCCAACAAAATAACTAAATACAATGCAACTGATTAAAAAATGCTCCACTGACTATATCTGAAGCAGCCATTGCTCTCTTTGCCTCACCTCTGAACACTCTCACCTGCTAACCCTGATCCAGTTACAAAAGCCCTAGTACTGTTCCTCTAGTGTACTATGTGCATTCCCTTTGCCTGTGCTGTTTCCCTTGCCTGGTAAATTTCAAGAAATGCACACAAGGTACCCTCTTTCTTCTTTGGGTCTCAGGTTATCAATGTAGCCTTTCTTGACCACTGCACATATGACATGAGACTCCTCCCCTTCCTAACACACCCTATCTCCCTTGCCCTGCTTGATTTTTCTCTTTAATGCCTCTCACCATCTGCTGTATCATGTATTCACTTATTTATTTATTGTCTTCTCCCACTAGAATATCAGCTCCATGAGGGCTGAGACTGTGTGGTCTTGTTCAGGGCCTGTCCCCGGCATCTCTAGTACTGTTTGGCATATGGTAAATATGAGTCAAGGAAGCATGCTTGACTCCTTGACTCCATGCAGCTGAGATGCAACGGATTTTAACTTCTGTCAAAGCCACTAACAGTACGTCATTAAGAGAAAATAACAGGTTACAGAATAGTATGGGGAGTTCATACATATGCTTTGAAAAAACTGTAATAGTCTTGACTGGATGCATAACTAGAAATGAGAAAGGTCCTCATTTTGTCAGCCGGGTGTAAAATTGGAGGAAGCGTTGGTGCTCTCTCCTGTGTGACAGAACAGTACAGTGTTACTAAGAGAATGGAACAGCCTGTGGGTGATGCAGGAAAGGGAAGGGGAGGCAGAACACAGGTTGAGCCAGAAACGGAGGCAGCACTAACTTTCCTACCCAGCAGCCATTTCCTCCTTGCCCTTACCAACAAAATCCTGATGTCATTGAGAGGAACGAGGGACCCAGCCAAAAATACTCACTTTCCTGAACTCCTTGCAGCTAGGAGACCATACGAAAAGCACTGGCTAATGAGAAGTAAAGCAAAAGTTTCTAAAAAAGCTTTTACTTTTCTGATAAAGGCACTACCGTTTCCTCAGAAAGTTCCTTTGAAACTTTTTGTTCCATTCTCTTAGTAACCCATGTGCTGTTCCGTTGCCCAGGTTAAAGTACCAAGACTTCCTCCAATTTTACATCCAGATGACAAAATGAGAACCTTCTCTTTTCTAGTTATGCACCCAGTTGAGACTATTACACTTTTTTCAAAGCATATGTATCAACTCTCCATGCCATTCTGTGACCTGTTCTTCTCTCTCAATTACTGAGGTGGGCACTGCTTCTCTCCTTCCTGCCACAGAAGGATATGAGGCCTGGAGCTGCAGCAGCCGTCTTGTGACAAAGAGGCACCAGCTGTGAGGCAGAGGCTTTCATGGTAAGAATGGTGAAATGGAACAATAGAAAGAGGCTGGGTCCTGGCCGGGCATGGTGGCTCACACCTGTAATCCCAGCACTTTGGGAGGCCAAGGCGGGCGAATCACGAGGTCAGGAGTTCGAGACCAGCCTGGCCAACATGGTGAAACCCCGTCCTCACTAAAAATACAGAAAATTAGCTGGGCGTGGTGGGTGCCTGTAATCCCAGCTACTCAGGAGACTCAGGCAGGAAAATCGCTTGAACCTGGGAGGCAGAGGGCAGAGGTTGCAGTGAACCGAGATCGCACCACTGCACTTCAGCTCGGGAGACAGTGAGGCTCTGTCTCAAAAAAAAAGAAAGAAAGAGCCTGCATCCTATGGCTGGGCACAGTAGCTCATGCCTGTAGTCCCAGTACTTTGGGAGGCTGAGGCAGGCCGATCACCTAAGGTCAGGAGTTTGAGACCAGCCTGGCCAACAGGGTGAAACCCCGTCTCTACAAAAATACACACACACACACACACACACACACACACAGACACACACACACACAAATTAGCTGGGCATTATGGTGGAAGCCTGTAATCTCAGCTATTCAGGAGGCTGAGGCAGGAGAATTGCTTGAACCCAGGAGGTTGAGGTTGCAGTGAACTGTTGCAGTGAACAGAGATCACGCCATTGCACTCCAGCCTGGGCAACAGAGCAAGACGAAGGAAGGAAGAAAGGAAGGAAGGAAGGAAGGAAGGAAGGAAGGAAGGAAGGAAGG
>NW_016805189.1:1710357-1742719 GCF_001698545.2 Rhinopithecus bieti | reverse complement strand
AAAGAGAAGGAGGGAGGGAGGGAGGGAGGGAGGGAGGGAAGCGGGGAGGGAGGGAGGGAGGGAGGGTCCTGAAGCCATCATGGAGCTGCTGCACCATCTTCATGTTATTTCCTCTAGACTTCTCATCGTAGCAGCCAAATGGGATCCTAATAGATACTTTTGGGTTTTTCTCCTTCTTCTGTCAACTTACCATTCTTCTACAATGACATATGTTATTTATGTAGCTACAATCATGTGTGTGTGGGCACGCATACACATATATTTGAGGGTGGTCATGAAAAAAACATTTGGTTAGTCTGAAGCTAAGGCAAGAATTTTTTCTTCCCTTTCCCTCTTATCCCAGAGGAGAGAACTAGATCCCGAATTGTTGGACCAGCCACCCTTTCTTATGACACTTTGTTATGTCCAAATACTAGACCCTCTGTGATCTCAAATCCCTTTTAATGAACTGCCCTGGTGAACTGGCCCCTGTGTGAGCCAAACAGATTTGAGTTTTGTAGCTAATAACCTAGGATAGAAATGAATTGAATTGTCTCCTTCTACTTGGACTTCTGATGGCAAACAGCAGATTAAAATGAATTTGAAGAGAAAAGAACATATCTCCTTAGGCTTGGAGCAAAACTGCGTTAATCTGAAACTCTCTGCTCCCATTTTTGCCTAGGCTGAGCCTAATTTCTGCTTCTTGACTGTCTTAGGGGAGATCCTTCATGCAGAATCAACGTCTCCAAAAGAGAAGAGTTGCAGATGATGCAGCTTGTATATCTCTCAGCTCCTCCTACTGCAATGTCTCTTCTCCGCATCACAGCCCAGTATTGGATCCAAATTCATCCTGCCTGTGGCACCTAATCCACTATATCTCCTGGACCCTGCCTCTTCCTCCTATTCACATTATTGAAATTTGAGGGGGCTCACACTGCTTTCTCCCACTTAAATTCTGGACCTAGTAAGAAATAAGACAGAAGAGTAAGCCAGAGAGGAATACAAAATATATTTGTACTGATGATGCTGATGTTGGCCAATGTTTCCCCTATCAGCAAGTTGGCTTA
The DNA here is from genome assembly GCF_001698545.2 of Rhinopithecus bieti. Taxonomy (NCBI): domain Eukaryota; kingdom Metazoa; phylum Chordata; class Mammalia; order Primates; family Cercopithecidae; genus Rhinopithecus; species Rhinopithecus bieti. Next base: position 1,741,673 of record NW_016805189.1, on the reverse strand, counting down.
CAGAATGAGATAGACTGACCAACCCAGTCGGAGGCTGCATTTGGCAACCATAAATCCTCCCTGGAGGGGAGGTCTGTCCCTGCAAAACTTGTAACATGAAAAAGTAAGGCAATAGGCTGTATTCTCGTAAATCAGCAGCTCCCAGAAATAAAATGAAGAGGAAGGGCTGGTCAATGCATGCCCAGTTTTTTTCCAAACCCATCAGTCAGACCAAGTCACTCTTTTTCCTGGCTGAGGCCCCTGCTTAGTTCACTCCTTGCCTTACCCACTCCATCCAGGCCAAAGCTTTCCTGCCCTCCCCTTGCTTCACCCCCAGACAACATCCCCCACATGTCCATCTCCTGCTCCCTGCATGAAGCCACCCCAGTGCAGGGTGGCAGATGCTCCAACTCTTCTTTCTACTCTTCCATAAACAAAGGTTTAATCTCTTCTATCTGTCTCAGTTACCTGTATGCCCTTTGTATCACTTGGGTCTCAGTCTGAAGCTCTTACTCTAGAGAAATACTCTGGATTGGGAACATGTGAAAAGACATATAGAGTCCCCTCACTCAGCTCTGACTTCTAGAACTACAGAGAAGAAAAAGTAGTAGTTTTTTTCTGTAGTGTTAGAAAGAGAAAGTCTACTTTCAGCTTCAGGCAAAGGGCACAGGCTTTGGCACTAAACATACTTTAGTTCCCAATCTGGTTCTTCCATCTTCTTGCTCTCACATTTAGTACACTTGGTTTAACTTAAGATTTCGTATCTTTGAGAATGGAGTATATTCATATCATGGCTACCATGCAGAACATCTTTTATAAGTATTCCTGGGACAATACCCAACACACAGGAGATAATCAAGAAATATTGGTTTCCGTCTTCCATATCCAACGTAATGGTAGAAAAGTTTCTCTTCTCAAGTTTTATGTGCTCATTTTCTAGTCTTCAGGTCAGCCTAGTCTTTGGATTAGTCTATCCTCTCCCATCTTAGGATGACACATCTAAGTTTTAAAAAGATATTTCCTATTTCTTTCCAGATTCTCTGCTGAAGCCAAGCATGATCCAAAGGCAAAAACTTTCTCATAGTCCACAGTCAACGTGGCTGCTACAGGATACAATGAAAACCCTTAGGGACAGTGATTGTTCTTCCAAGACCCATCTGCTGACCCTGATGTGACGAGGCATTTCGTATACCTAACCTAACGAACATCAAACAACATAACTTAGCCTAGCTTATTTTAAACAAGCTCAGAATACTTACATTAGCCTACAATTCGATAAAATCTTCTAACATAGAGCCTATTTTATGGTAAGTGTTAAATATCTCATGCAATTTATGGAATGTTGTACTGAAAGTGAAAAACAGAATGGTTGCATGGGTACCATCATAAAGTAGAAAAATCGTACATCAAACCATCTGCAACCACCTGTAGTCTCGAGCACTCATCATAGGACTGTCTGCACTCTAAGACACTCATCCCAAGCTAGTATGATTACTTGTCTGTGAATGGACTTTTCAAAAGTATCCCCATAACTTTTTCTTTGAATGCCCGGCACACCAACTCAGGCTCAGGGACACTGGGCTTTAAGTAATGTTTACCAGTGAATGAATGAATGAACAAAGGCCATATAACTGATTCAAAAGACTCTTTATATAAAAGCATCATGGAAAAGTGTTGTTACCATGATTGTTTTTTATAAGTCAATTTTATGTAAAATAATAATTTCCTCCAATATAACAAAGGGAGGATTCTCTTTAGGCAATAGCCATGCATGTTATACTGATGGCTGGGTGCCGTGGCTCACGCCTGTAATCCCAGCACTTTGGGAGGCTGAGGCGGGCGGATCATGAGGTCAGGAGATCGAGACCATCCTGGCTAACACGGTGAAACCCCGTCTCTACTAAAAACACAAAAAAATTAGCCGGGTGTGGTGGCAGGTGCCTGTAGTCCCAGCTGCTGGGGAGGCTGAGGCAGGAGAATGGTGTGAACCTGGGAGGCGGAGCTTGCAGTGAGCCAAGATCATGCTACTGCACTCCAGTCTGGGCAACACAGCAAGACTCCATCTCAAAAAAAAAAAAGCGATACTGATAAGAATATCAAAAATGTATCAAAACTGATATTCATCCTATATTTTGCCCACATTTATCTTCCTAGAATGTTTTTTCCATGGTGCTGGATTTACCCCTTGGAGACACATAGAATAACGCTTATCTGTGTTCTGCAAGATGTTTCAGGTTTTAAAAAACAGCCACCATCTCCTCCTGAGTGATCTCTCCTTTAAGGCCAAGTAGACCCTGCTCCTTCAACACTGTGATATAACTGAATTTTTTTTGGAGACAGAGTCTTTCTCACTTTGTCACTCAGGCTGGAGTGCAGTGGTGAGATCATAGCTCATTGCAGCCTCCACCTCCAAGGCTCGAGTGATCTTTCTTCCTCAGCCTCCTGAGTAGCCAGGGACACAGGTATGCACCAGCATGCCTGGCTAAATTTTTTATTTTGTATTTTGGAGAACCAAGGTATCTCACCATGTTGCCCAAGCTGATCTGAACTCCTGGGCTCAAGTGATCCTCCCACCTCAGTCTCCCAAAGTCCTAGGATTACAAATGTGAGCTACCACACCTGGCCTGACAACTGTGAATTCCCTCAAGCTTCTGTACTTAGGTAACTAACCTCTGTAGCTATATTTTGCAACAAGTGACCAAAAACCTAACATCAAGTGGTTTAAACAGTATAGGAGTATATTTCTCTGCATAAAATTTCAGGTAGGTGATTTACCTCCAGTGTGGTGTGCCATAATACGACAGACCCAGGCTCTGGCCAGCTTGTTGCTCTCCTCTACCTGACTTGCATCTTAGGATCCAAGTGGTAGCACCCACATTCTAAGCAGCAGGGTAGAGGAAGGGGAAAAAAGAAGGGCAAAACAGTGGATGGATGCACGCTGTTCCTTAGGAAGTATGTCCAGAAGCGGCCACTCTGCTTCTGTTTCGTTGATCTTAGCCACATGCCTGCACCCACATGGAAGGGTAATTGGGAAATGAACTGTGTTCTAGGGAGCCATATGCCTTCCTAAAACTTGGAGGTACTATTGCTTTAGAAGAAAGGGACATGCATATTGAAGGCAATCAGCTTTACTTACCACACTCTCTCCTTGTGCTCTTTGGTCTCTCATGAAGTGCTGTGGCCAATATGTCACTGCTTTTTTTTTCTAAATGAAAGATATCACACTGTAAAAATAGCAATTTTATTTCATCATATACAGATGCAGGAAAGTCCTTGTACTTTTCTAAATCAAATTAAATCTAATCTTTTGCCTTGTCTCACCATGCTAATGAAAAATTCAATGTCCTTTATTCAGTATTGCTTCTTTAAGGTCACATGAAAGTAGGATTGAGATTGAGAAGGTATTATGTGGGTCCTGGAAATTGAGGAATGTGCCTCTTATCTTCAGGCCATCATAATCTCCTAAGAGAGGTTCATTGTCCAAGTCCTGTGTGGTCCATGTGAAAACAGGAGACCCTGCTCTTTTCACTCCAGGCTTGGGCTTTAGGGTCTTTGCCAAAGCTAAAATGCAACCCTTGATGCTGAGTGCACAGCTTTCCTCAGTGCACTGTGCAGTCATTTCTTTCCAGGATCCTGTGACTTCCCTAGAGTGCTATAAAGCAAAGATCCCTCCATTCCCTTCTCAGGTTTGCAGAATCTCCCTCTTCCTAGGACCAGCCTTTTCTGACTTTACCCTCCAACCATATTCTTTGATTTCTCCAAGTCTGGATCAGCCCAACATCATTTCCCCTCAGAAGACTTAAAGAAAATAATTTTTGCCTTTTTTTGGAGTGCTGTGGTAGAAGGAGATTCTGGCATCTGTCAGTTTTTGTGGTTGCTGTTTCACGTTTGTGTCTTGTTTTGTTTACTCTAACCCTGGCATAATTCATTTATTAATGTAGTGTCAAATCAGTTGGATCATTTTCATAATCATGTTATATTACTGACCAGTATCAGGAACTGAGCTCCTCTGCTAGTAACAGATATTCAACTAGAGGAATAACTAGTTAAGAGCTTATTTTTCATATAAAGAAATTCCAGAGTTGGAACAGAAGCTCCAGTATGTCATCAGTGACTCACTGTTCCCTTGCCTTCCTTCTCTGTCACCCTTATTCATGTCCATCATCAATGACACAATGTGACTGCTAGAGCTCCAGCCATTACATCTGTGTTCCAGGCAGGAAGAACGAGAGGGGCAAGAACAAAAGAGACACACCTCCCCGATGAGTAAATACTCTTTAAATAGCTATCTTTAAGCTTATGTGCAAATAATTCCATTTAAATCTCATGGCCAAACCTTTCTTCACAGGACGCTGGAAAACACAGTTCTAGAACATTGCTGCTCCAAATAAAATCTAGATTTTATCATCAAGGAAGTAGGGAAAATGAAAATCCATAAGCAACACAATTTCTATATACTGCATATTATTGCTTACTCATATGTCTATCTCTTGGTTCATACAGTTAGCTATTAATATTTGCACCCAAGCAAAGAACTCAATTTTGTCTTATTACTATTGAGTTCCCATTGCAGCCTATGAACATATTTTAAAATCCAACATGTTCATTATTCTTTGCAGCTAAGTCACCTATACATGTGATTTAAGTGAGCCAGCTGCGAAAAAGCTGTTTCTGACTTTACACCAGTTGGTGAGGTGATGAAGAGATGGTAATAATCCCATTTCCAAATATTTTCCTCTGATGCCTTCAGCTTCAAAGATTTCCATCTCTTATTTCATAACTTTGAGATCTGTTTGAACAAGTTTTGCTTTTTATTTTTGCGGAGACATCTATTGCTGGAGAGATGCAGGGGTTTTGTTGTTGTTGTTGTTGTTGTTGTCATCGTCTTTTTTTTTTTTTTTAGAGATGGGGTCTGGCTCTGTCACCCAGGCTGGAATGCAGTGGTGCTATCATAGCTCACTGAAGCCTAGACCTCTGGGGCTCAAGTGGAGATGCAGTTTTTATTTCAAAAAAAGAAGAAAAACAAAACAAACAAACAAACAAACAACAAATTTCCAGTTCATCCTCCCTTTCTTTCATTTTATTAAGTATAGTTATGTTATTAAAGTGTTACCTACATTCATTTTCTCCTTCAGAAAATCTTTTACCTAAATTAAGAAATCATTCCATGATGTATACCTATAACAAAACATCACACTCTACTCCATAAATAAAATTGAATATGTATATAAAAGATAAAATTATTATAGAATTTTGACCAAAAAAATGTTCTAAACATCATGTAAAAAGCATAATACCAATTCTTTACATCAGAAAATTGGCATAAGATACAAAATTGTGACTAGTTTTCTTTGACTAATACTTTAATAATGTTTAATCAAAATTTTGAAAAAAAAAAAAAAGAAAACCATTTTAACTTTTTTTCTTGCCAAACGTTTTGTATCAGCCTGATTGCCTCTCTGACTCATCACACATAATTGAGTGATTCTTAAAAGACAAATAAAACCACAACAAACGAAACTTTAAAAATAACAGAAGAATTATTTCTGCAGCATTAACTTTGCCTTGTCAATTATCAAGTCCTCTCCCCTTTTTGAGAGCTGTGGAGTAATCTTTCTAAATAAATATACCTTTTCTTTCCATTAGAAATTTTAGTCGGGCATATAATCCTCTGGGTAGGAAGATTTGTTCGGGATTTTTTTAAATTGAAAGTTGAGTCATTGTGCCATTGACCTTGTTTCTGATTTCAAGCTTTTTTTTTTTTTTTTTTTTTTCTTTTTTTTACTTTTATTTTAAGCTCAGGGGTACAAGTGCAGTTTTGTTATACAGGTAAATTTGTGTCATGAGGGTTTGTTGGAGCAGATTACTTCATCACCCAGGCATCAAGCCTAGTACCCATTAGCTACTTCTCCTGATCCTCTCCCTCCTCTCTCACTCCACCCTCTGATAGGCCCCAGTGTGTGTTCTTCCCTTCTGCTAGCTTTTTTAAAAATGTGGAAATAATGACATTGCAACAACAACAACAAAGGATTATTTTTGAACTTAAAACTAGCATCAAATAGTGAGAGAAATAGATCATCATCACTAATTCCAGCTCCCGCTTTCTTGAATTCTTATTCACAAAATATTCTTTCAGCTCCTTTTCTCTCTCAATGGAAATTGATGGTCCTTTGCAACATTTTAAAATCTGTGCGCTCTCTTTGAAGGTAAAGGGGCCCAGCCTTCTCCCTGAGGGGAAAGGAAATTCTTTGCATTCCTTCCTGATGAATCAGACATGCGCGCGCGCGCGCGTGTGTGTGTGTGTGTGTGTGCGCGCACACACACACACACACACACACACACACACACAGCCCTTGATTTATCGGAGGCTCTTTGGTGGGATGTTACGTTACAAGCTGAGACTCCCAGTCATGAGCTCGACCATTTATTCACTGTGTGCATTTGGGTACGTTGGAAACCTTTAGTGAGTCTCAGTTTCCTCACCTGTTAAATGGGGGTAATAATATCTTCCATGCAGTATTTTTAGGATTAAGGGGATAACATGAGACGCACCTGAAACAGATTTTGAAATCCTCACTAAGGATGGAATAAGTAAGATGAGTTCATCATTCTTTTTAACTTTCTGCATTTCATTGTTATTGCATAAAGTTGAATATCATAGTTTGTAACATGCTGCTCTGAAACTTATAAGAAACATTGAACTGACCAGGAGTACCTGCATGCTGTGAGGCATACATTCGGTGGCAAGAACTACAGAAAGCATTTATTGAATGAATTTCATATGCCAAATACTGTTCAGATGTTAGTACTTTTATTTTTTCAGAGCGTCTCTGAGGGAGCAGTATTGCCCTAATCTGGAGGAACATGAGGCACAGAGAGGTTTAAAAGTCACAAAGCTAATCCATGGCCAGTCGAGAGTTGATTCTCTGTGTGCAGGAGGCTTGTGCCCTGTGGAAGTGGAATTCTAAGACAGATCCCAAGATTCCCACTCCTCGGTTTATGTGTCCTGTGTGATCCCATTCCCTTGAGTGTGGGTGGGACTTTTTAATATGACGGGATAACCACTCCTGTCATTACATTCTGGCAGAAGTTAGGAAGATTCTCCTGCTGGCTTTGAAGAAAACAGCTGCCTTGAGAGGACCAGGTGGCTAGGGCCTGAGGGCGATCTCTGGGAGCTGACAGTGACCCCTGCCAACAGCTGGCACAAACCTGGGGCCTCAGTCCTACAACCACAGGTTACTGAATTCTACCAACATTGTGAATGAACTTGGAAGAGGACCCTGAGCTCCAGCTGAGAGCCACAGCATGGCTAACATCTTGATTTCAGTCTTGTGAGATCCTGAGCAGAGAACCTGGGATTGCCATGCCAGAAAGTGTGAAATAATAAATGGGTATTGTTGTAAGCTGCTGAAATTGTGGGAATTTGTTACACCGCAAAAGAAAACTAATACGTGCCCTTTCTACCAGGCTCTGCTGGATCCACACTCAGGTGATAGCAAATTCAGCTCCTGTATGGTCCTCCATCAGATACTGGCCCAGAATGCTGGGGCAATACCTTTTTAAAGAGGAACTAATGCTGCTTGTCTTTCCTACCTGAAAGAGTAGCTGGGAAATACATCTGAAATGGTGAACACAAATGTTCCTATGGAATACAAAGTGCTATACAGCGGTGATTCTATTAGTCCATTCTCACACTACTGTAAAGAACTACCTGAGACTGGGAACTTCATGAAGAAAAGAGGGTTGATTGACTCACAGCTCTGCAGGCTGTACAGGAAGGATGGCTGGGGAGGCCTCAGGAAACTTACAATCATGGCCAAAGGTGAAGGGGAAGCAGACACATCTTACTATGGTGGAAAAGGAAAGAGAGAAAGATTGAGGGGGAAAGTGCCACACACTTTTAAATCATCAGATCTTGTGAGGACTCACTCACTATCAGGAGAACAGCATGGGGAAATCCATCCCCAGGATCCAATCACCTCCCACCAGGTTTGTCCCCCAACATTGGGAATTACAATTCAACATGAGATTTATGTGGGGACACAGAGCCAAGCATAGCAGTGATATTCAAAATGTTAAATAACCAGTTCAGTGCAAGGGGCAACTGAACAGAAAGGATATGGTCACATCGATTACCTGGAAATATTTCTTATAGGGCAGATGTAAAAGATATTTCCAGGTTCAAATATTGATGTATGAAAGCCTGGGGCATGGTCAGGCCAGGGGGAGGTCAAGTTCATAAAGGAAGCTCCTCCATCAACATTCTCGTCTATATGTCTCGAAGTTTTGCCTTCACACCTATTTTCTTTAAATTCTCTCATATTTTCAACAAACATCACATGAACATATCCTTCTAAAATTTGTGGAAAATACTCCACTTTTAGAGAATGTGTTCTAAATGTTTGTGCTCTCCCCAATTCTGAGAAACAATGGTACCACTAGCTCTTCCCTGAGTCTGCTCAAGAAAAACAAAATAGAGAGATTATTTAATGCCAAAATGTATACTATTGAATGAGAAATGAAAGGTTGTTTCTTTTGAAGTGTCATTTACATTGATTCGATTTGACTGTATAGATGCAAATTTTGACCTTCAACATCTACCTTTTTCCTGCAGATATTTTGCTTTTTTTCCCTGCAGGTATTTTTGTATTGTTTCCTAGGCTCAAGCTGCCCAAAGTGTCTCAGTTGCTTTAGTAGCCTAATTGTGCAGTGGCATATTTAAAAGTCATTATTTTCATCATCTATTAAATGTAGCCCAGAACAGTTTAAAAAATTGGGTGAGGCATTTTTGCAAAAGCATTTATGATGTGGGCTGCCAAGGAATGTGCAGCTGCAGGAGCTTCTTTCTCTAATCTCGGATTTTTACTTGAAAATGTATTAAGGGTGGATACCTGTGAAGAGGAACCAATTTGATCTCCCAAGAATTGCACACATTGGAGAGTGAGACACACCTTGTTAGAACATGCTGACTCTATTGATCCCAGGAAGTGTTAGTTGTTACAAAATAGCCCTTTTATATTGAAACAACTGCTTTACCTTGGATAGCATCTGTTATCTTGCTAGTTCTTAACATCTTTGAAGAGTGGATCCTGAGCAGTGGTGAACTGGTAAGTGTTTAATAACAGTCTTGGAGGTAGGGAGAACCCGATTTGTTGCATTTGCCAATTTCCTTGGTGTAAATACTCCTACCATAACCAATTTCAAGCTATCAAAGTTAGGTCACTGAATGCAGAGTTGGGAAAAAATGTGCAGTGGTACACCACCACATATTTTTTTTTTTTTTTTTTTTTTTTTTTACCATACAGATACAATAGACATAAATAATCCCAAGAGTAAAGGTAACAGTAAAATAGAGTGAAATAATTAGGAAATGATGATCTTTGACAATTTGTTACCTTCCTTTGTAATACAATTTATTTAATTGGAATTTTGTGTCATTTAAACTTCAATAATGGCCATGGTTAACAACCAGCTCCAGTACACCACTGAGCCTGAGTCAAGAGTATTAACTAATGCTGCTGGATGATAATAACACTGAAGTCATTCTGCTTTATTTTTGATGGAGGCACCAAAAATCCAAGAATAAGGCAAGACGTTCCAAGTATCCCATATTAAAGGAGTGCTAGGCCACTTGTGTGGGACTTGCAAAGGCGATGACCAAGTTGGTCAGCACCATCTTCCAGTTGAGTTGGAAGAGGTAGGGAGAGAATTTCCATGGGAAAAAATTATTGGATTGTACTTCAATACAAGTAACAAGAACTTCAAGAGGACCGCTCAGAAAACTTACATGTGCCACTTGGAGTGTAGGAACATAAGGACTGGGTCTGAGACCCAGTAAGAACAGTAAGGGTAAAGTCTATGGCTGTGACCACAGCACTGTGTCTGGTCACAGAATAAGGAAGCCAGTAGTGGGAGCAAACTTCACCTTCATTGATCGTGAGCAAAGGAAGATCAGGTCAAAGGGAGCCAGCATGGGACTGCCTTAAAAGGGATTCTACCCAATAGGCTAAGTGATCTAGCAGAACAATGGGACCCTAACAATGGAGTAAGCACCCAAAAGTCCTCCAAAGGGACAATGTTAATCAGACAGCTATGTCAAGATGGTGGCAGTCAGAGACCTCTGGTCAAGGATCACTAAGGAGCCAGCAATAGCCTTGCCTGAGAGAAAGAACCAACTTTAGAGCATCTGCCTTCCTAGGGGCACCAACACCATGTTGCAGCTCCTCCTTTCATCTCCTCTGTACCTTGAGGTACCCTCCAAGGATCAGAAACACCAGCTAGAGGGAAGAGGAGGGGAGAAAGGAAGTGAAGAAGGGGAATAAAATAGCAATGCCCATGACCCACTAAAGTTTATATGGAAAGCTCTAAATTGAATAAAGTTTGGTTACAGTGTGCTGGACTTTGTGATGATTACACTGGATCATTTTAAATGCTCAAATGAAGGAATAATTTGTTTATTACCCAAGAACAATGGGAAAAACTAGAGAAATTGCCCAATATTCCATCTGGGGGAGGGGAGGGAAGCAATCCAGAAATCAAGTTTGCAGAGCAGTGTACAAACAAAGGTAGAAGTTTGGATTCTCCTCATAACCTATTGATGCAAAATCAGTCAATAAACCAAATACAACTATATTTTTGGAAGATTTTCTTAATGCACTAAGTACTTTCTTTAAAACCCTTACCTGGCCAGGTGCGGTGGCTCATGCCTGTAATCCCAACACTTTGGGAAGCTGAGGCTGGAAGATAGCTTGAGGCCAGGAGGTCAAGACCAGCCTGGGCAACATAGCAAGACTCTGTGTCTTAAAGAAAAAAAAAAAAAGAGAAAAGAAACAAAAGAGAAAAAAAAGCCCTAACCAATTGCTACTTAAATGAAAGATGAAGATAAGTCATAGGGCCTTTTCAAGTGAAAACTACAATAAGAACTTAGAAACATTTTTTGGAATTAAATATAAATATTCCACAAGGAATCTTGTGATTGTGTGCCAAACTTGTCCTCCTCAATTCCAATTCATAAATCTTCCCAAAAAGATAATAGAAAAGATAAGCTGCCTTGTGAAAGTTAGAGTGAACATCACTTCCCATAGGCTGTCTAAATACTAACATAGTAAGGAGCTAAAAATTATTTTGATAATTATTTACATAATATTTTTCAACTACAGAACACCAAACAACTACTTTCTTCTAAATTACCAAACTTACTTTTTGTTTGGAACTGTAGAAAGTGCACAGCCACCAAATTCTTGTTAAAAGGTATTTCAACTTTTACCTACTCAATTTCATGAATGTAAAAGTAATTGTAGAGTGGTGGATTATTTTGGGGGATGGGCTAGGAGTAAGCGTAAAAACTTTAAAGTTCCGCGAAACAGCCTTATGTCTGTTCCAATTCACTACTAGAAATTATACGTGCAACAATGACTAAGCCCAGAAAAGTCAATGAGGTTACTAGGCAAGGAGGCCACACACTCTCTTCCCAAGAGGGGTAGGTTACCGGGCTGCACCCTCTACTCAGACTGTATTGTCTAAAGAAAGAAGCAGTTTTCTTTTAACAGTTATGCAGCAAAAGAAGCAAAAAAGAGGACAGAGGAAAAATGATACAACACTGTTAGGTCCCTTTCAATTTGCAAATCCTGTGTTCTGTGATGGACATGCAGACTTAAATGCTCATGGGGACTGGGAAAATTGAAAAAAGGAAAAGGAAAGCAAGCAGTTATGAGAAAAGACTACAACACAAACACTGCAGTAAATAGCTTTTGGCACTCCGTCAGTGTCAGGGAGCAACAGGGAGCGAGGAGGAGTGTGGTGAACCAGATGATGCCGCAGTCAGTGCTTGCTGACTGTGCCAAGTGACAAAGTGAATCCAGCAGCTACGGTCATCCAAGTTTTGTAACGCCCTGGTTTTTTAAATGTTGCCAACTAATTTTAAAAACTGAAAACACTGTGTTGACTAAATCAAACATGGGGGCTCCATGAGCTGTGGTATGTTACCAAAGTACTTTTCATCGAATATTAATAATAATAAAAATAATTCAATATTGTTCAGATTCTTTTATAGTGCTTACTAGTGCCTGGGACTAAGTTCTTCACATGTACTAATAAGTTCTTCACATGTACTAACTCTTTTAATTCAGACAAATACATAATATCATATTAAGCAAGAGTCCAATGTAAATTTCATGGCCAAGTATATTGATTTCAGTTGTATATTTGGGGGTCAGAGAAAGGACCACTGGAGGAGGGGTGGTCTGCTGTCCTAGTGGACCCAAACCAGGACCCCATTTCATACTTGGCCCCCATGTGACCACATGCTAACCAGGAGACAAGGCAATGCTTTGGGTCCCTGCACCTCAGTGTCCCTGTTCTCTAGTAAATGGCCATAAGCTTCTTCAAGGAAGGAAAGGGGAGTCATTATTGTGTTCATTTGCTAAGTTACTGAAGGGTCTTCCCTCCTGGGAACTTTGCTTCTTCAATCACTGAGTACCAGGTTGAAAAACTGGCTTAGGTTCAGAAACATTTTGCTGGGGTGACTGCCCTCAGCCTCCTGACCATTCATCCTTCAGTTCTTTTGATTTTACGGATTGAGCAGCACCCTTGCTAGCTGTCCATCTATTTTGCCATCAGGGACTCTATATTCCACTAACAATACCGTAACATTCTTGTCAGAGACCCCTCCCTCTGCCTTTATGACGTTGCCCTGATTGGATCATCATATCCACCTCGTGGTCTTATCACCCCCATTGCTATCAGGGATGGCATCTCCTACCATCAGCCCTAACCTACAAGGCACAGCCACCACTGAACTTCCTAGGGATGCTGGTGCCCCTCTTAATGGCATAGCCCTTGTTGCTTGGCAAATGGTGCTTCACTTCCTCCAAGCCTCCTGCGGATCAAGGGACTCTGGTGGTTGTCTGACCTTACACAGTATACTCACTCCAATATGTCAATTTCTTTGGCTTTGAAAGCCCTTCTCATGCCATCTATCATGGCAATTCTGGCAGATACACACATGTCTGCTTAGTGCTCTGTTACTTTTTCTAGGAATCATCTTAGTAGTGTATTTGTACCATTCCCAGGGTCCTTGCCAAGGTGTTTAATTCTATATCTTGGGTAAATTCTCATTTCACCACTGTTGATCAAGCATTCACAGAATCCAGACCTGTGGACCCTCATCTGGCTCCTGCCAGTTTGCCAGCTCTTTGGAGTCTAGTCCCTTTCCTCTTATGTCAGGTTCAACACATCATCGGCTGGGTTATACTGTGAGGGAATCCTAGCTATGGGCCCAGCAAGGAACAAGGAAATGTGCTAGTCCTTAACTGGGAAGAGTATGCCCCTTGTTCAAGCTCAGTAGGTTCAGGGAAGTCTGTGAATTCCCTTCCTTCCTTCCTTCCTTTCATTTTTTCTTTCATTCTTTCTTTTGTTCTTTCTTTCCGTCTTTTTTTTTTTTTTTGGACACAGAATTTTGCCGGGTTACCTAGGCTGACATGCAGAAATGCGATCACAGCTCACTGCAGCCTCAACCTCACGGGCTTAAGTGATCTTCCCACTTCAGCCGCTCAGTAGCTGGGACCACAGGTGCGTGCCACCATGGCTGCCTAAGTTTGCTTATTTTTTGTAGGGATGAGGTCTCATTATGTTGTCCAGCCTGGTCTTGAACACCTGGGTTCAAGTGATTCTCCCATCTTGGCCTCCCAAAGTTCTAGGATTTACAGGCATGAGCCACCGCGCCTAGCAGTCTGTGAATTCGTGATTCTCATGCACACTAATCCAGATGTCCCATCCACATGCCAGAGTCACTCCCCTGCTCCCACCCAGTCAGGGCCCTGACCTTGGCATAAGGGATCTGCCATGCTTGAAAGCTTAACCTTTTGAGCTCTGCTACTATAGGGACAAAGTTCTGCATGTGAACCTCAGCTTTCTCTGCCTTTACTCCACAAGGTGAGAGCCTCTCTATGCTACCAAAGACACTCTTTCTGGCTTTCACATTCAGCTTTTAGTCAATTTTAACTCTTTTGTCAGCTAGTTACTTTTGGTTTTTTGTCATAATTTTTTTTTTTTCAGAGCTTTAATCATGCTTAGGAATGGCAAACCAATTCTATCAGCCTCTAGTTACTTTTTCCCACACCTTTCTCAAACTCCACACCAGGTAATACTTTCACTTCCACGGGTCACCAGTAAGTACCTCATCCCAGTTCACCACTGACAGAAGTATTAACCATTGCATTGCTACTTTGTACCAGAGGTTGCCTGGCCACCACCTACCCCAGTGATAGGATTTGAATTGCCAGTCAAGAGCTCCAAATTCACCCCAGGATCTGCCTTCTTAACCATTCCTGATGCCAGTTGTCACTGGTTGAGTTCCCCAGGAGGCAGCCTATGAAATGGAAATTAGAAGTCAAGTGTATTATGAAGCCTCTAAGGATCTCTACCTGCAGAAGAGAAGAGGCAAAAGCAGGATTGCACAGAGGGAGAATCAAGCTGTGATGCAGTCTCAGCCAACACTGCAGCTGACTCCATAGGGATCTCTAAAGCTGGGATGACTCTGTAGTTGTGTTGTCCTGAGCTGGGGTGAGAGGTCAGCCTTTCTACCCCAAACTGATCAGTCATCGGATGCAAGCATCTTGGAAAAGGGGCATGACCTTGGGTGAGGCAGCTGTCTCCAGCCAACACAATCCCCATAGAGAGCTGACAGCTGAGGGCTCTGTGCTGGCAGTGCTCCCAGCAGCTGGGAGAGTATGTCCTTCATCCCTGAAAGGGGTTCTGGGTGGTGCATCCCAGTGTCCACCACACCCGGTATTCAAGGCTCTCTTAGCCAGATATTCCTGGCTTGGTGAATCACTTTCTGCAAAGGTGAATATTAACATTAAACATTTGCAGATAATAGCTAAATAATACTGTGGTCCTGGATTTTACTCCCCAGGTAATTAACTTTAGAGCCTCATCTCCCAGGACTCTCTGTCGTTCTTGGTATTCCCTATTCACACCAATGTTCTCTAAACCCACAACTCAGGGACAGAACTCTGTGCCTTTGGGAACACCGGGTCCTAAGGCTGAAATTGCCTTTCTTCCTTGTCCATCTGGCTAACTTCTGGTTACCTTTTAATGCCTACTTCAAATGTTACCTCCACTGTGACACTTTCATCTAGTCCCCAATTACAGCTATTTGCAACTTTCCTTTTGCTCCTACAAGCATCTGATAGTATAGGACTTAGCAGGGCATATTCTTAACACTATGAGCTAAACTTCGCAGCTAGACTTCACTTTCATTGAAATCTTATTTCTGACATTTAGTAGTTGTGGAACTTCGAGTAAGTTATTTACCTTATCCCAGCCTCAGTTTTCTTATCTGTAAAAGAGGGATCTATCTCATTAGTGTTATTGTGGGGATTTAATGAGTGAAAATGAGAAAATCACTTTAAACTGTGCAATGCACATAATGTATGCTACACATCTTTGCCATTGCCTCACTGTAACTGTTATACCTTGGACCTCATTCGTTGGCTGGTCAGGAGCAAAGACAATGTCTTATTTGGCCTTAAACAGCCAACTATTAGCACAGTGACTGGCACACAGAAGGTAACAACAAACACTCACTGAGTAAAGTCGATATTTATTTGAGATCTACAAATCTATATCTAGCAGCAGGATAATGAGCTAATAATGTGATACGCTGTAGCCTTGAAGAAATATATATGTTTTTCTTTGTGATGGCAGTGTCAAACCAGTGTTTCCCAAAGCACCTTCAATGGAACACTGGTTCTGCAAAATTATCCACAAAAATGAATTCAGTGGCCAAATATACTTGGGAAATGGTATACATACTACTGGATTCACATTAGCATATTAAGGTCTCTACAAAGTTCTCGAGATATGTGGTAGTTATAATATACACTCACAAATTCTATGACACTTCTCCCTCCAATAATTGGAGTTTATTTCCCTTCCCATTGAATATAGGCTGAACTTAGTTTTCTAGTTCAGTGAATAGATTGTGAATTCCCGTGAACAGATTGTGATAGAAATGACAGTGTGTGACTCCCAAGACTAGGTTATAAAAGGCGTGGCAGCCCCCTCCTTGCTCTCTCTTGGTCCCTCACTCTGGGAGAAGCCATTTGCTATGTCTCAAAGAGAAGCCCACATGGCAAAGAATGAATGCCTCTGCCAACAGCCACAAGAGTGCACTATCCTGGAAGTCGATCGTCCTTACCAATTGTAAAGTGAAGTAAATATGGCCTGAGAAGGACTCCTTACGTCTATATTTGAGTCCTTGTGAATGAACCATAACCTAACTTAATAGGAAAAGACAAGATTGAAAACCTAACTTAGGAGTATGTGCCTATAACAATAGCTGAGTCTTGGTCAATCCCAGCAGCCGCACTATAACCACTCATACACCACTGAGTGTTCAAACTGTGTTCAAACAAGGCAAATGCTGAGCTATAACCAATCCAGCTGTTTCTGCACCTCACTTCCGATTTCCGTACATTACTTGACTTTTTTTGTCTATAAATTTGTTCTGACCATGAGGCATCCCTGGAGATTCTCTGAATCTGCTGTGATTCTGGGGGCTGTCTGATTCCCAAATCATTCATTACTCAGTTAAACTCCTTTAAATTTAATTCGGTTGAAGTTTTTCTTTTAGCACCACTCAAGCCTTCAGATGACTGTGGTCTTGCAAGGCATCTTGACTGCAACCTCATGAGAGTCCTGCAGCCAGAACCATCCAGTTAAGATGCTAAATTTGAGGGGAATTTGTTATGCAGCAATAGATAACGAATGTATAATGAAACATGTTTAACTTTATGCAATTCAATGTTTGACCCCGGACACTGATCCCACATTATGCCTATTAATACTGTAGCCCATTCTTTTGTTAGAATGTTGAAAATCACTACACAATTAAATGTTATCAAGTTTCTCTGAAGCTCTGTTTTAAATCTTTTAGAAATAACCATTTTAAAAATCATTCTGTACTTGATATCTTAAAATATGAAAACACTGTCATACTATAACCTCTATGCTTTCTAAATATCAGATTTAACATCTTTGTTCTACTTAAATACCACCTTCTCTTTTAAGAATAATTTCACTTTTGTTAACCAGAGATTCATGTGTGGTTTAAAAATATGTAGCAGGTTTTATTATTTAGATGCATTTTAATGTGCCTCATTTAAAGTAATTTCTATGACATTCAAATGAAGCATTAAATATTTTATCTAAAATGAAGGAATTTGAGAATGTCCTGAAAGTGATTATTTTCCCTCAAAAGAAAAATCTTTCCAGTTTAACGTTATCGCTACATCAGCTCTTTAGAAACTCACTTAAAAATAAGTTTATATCTCTAAATAAATAATAAAATCAGTGGTACAGGCTTTGTTTTGGTATATTCAGATCTATGTCTCATAAATATTCAAAGCACACTGCTGTTAAGCAGTATTTTCCTTGAGTGGTTTATAAGAATTTGAGGTTATACCGTAACAGCTGGCTTTCAAGTTCAATGCAGTTAGTATTGTATTTGTTTAATTACAGCATTTTAGACATTTCAATTTCCTCTACTGAGTTTGGATGCAGAGAAGTCCTTTGAAGCTCAGATACTTAGCCACCTCCTTACTCTAAGGAAGTTTGGAGAGTGCACAGATTTTCATCAGTTAAGGGAAAGCAGACATTTTGTTGTTTGTTTGTTTGTTTTACCATTGCCTGGGCTAAGGGAAGAGCTGGACAGAGAAGCAGGATGGGAGGAACTGGGCATCTTTCTCTGTGCCTGAGCCACGACTTCTCAATCCATCTTCATCATTTTCTTTGAAGTGAATATCAGACCCCCAGACCCACTGATTTTCAAATGTAAGAATCAAACACATTCCAAAGTCAAATGTAAAGAAATTTAAGTTTCACGGCTGTTTTACATTAACCTAATCTGTGATCTTCCCAAATAGTTTGAATAATTAAGAAGACCTAAGTAACAGATGAAGCCTGTGATTTCCTTATAGTTGGTTAACTTTACTGAGTTACTCTTCTTCAGTTTCACAATCAAAATAAGGAAAATTGGTATAATAAAATTTATGACTCTGGGCTTCAGATTTGCATGAATTCTAAAATAACACTAATAGAAGTTAGTTAAGCACAGTGTTAGACTCCTTACATACATCACCTCTCTTTATGCTCAGATCGGTCCTTAAAGATGGGACGTATTTCTGGCTCCATTTTACAGAAAGGAAACTGAGTCTCTGAGGAGTAATTTGTATCAGAGATTATAACTAATGATTATTATTGGAAATAGATTTGTCTTGATATCAAAATCACAAGTAACTAGAGGAATCATTATTTTAACCCTATCACCATAATGTTTGCCCATTTAAACTAAAAAATTCTGTTTAAAGGCTATCCTTTAATTGACAGAAGTACTATATATAACAACAGATTTCAGTATGAAGACAGAAGTTGCCATTTGCTTAAAAGATCTTATCTGCTTTCCTGTTGTACCTTGAAGTATATCAGGTACATCAATTCCACAATCAACTATGATAATTAGGGGGACAACAAATGCCCCAGAGGGAGCATTTTCTAGTGATTATATCATAGATGCATAATAATATCTTTATAAGCTAAGCAGGAAAACATTCTCAGAAGCATATTGTTCAGGTCAGTGATTTTAAAAGAATTCCATAGGATGAATAGCCCCTCTGTCAGAACAAAAGTTGTGGCACAAATTCCATTATAATTCTCTTTCCTCAGTCACTTGGAACTTTCTCAAAAAATTTCTTTCCAAGTGAAACTGTCCCTGGTGACTGCTTTCCATGTGTTTTTTTTTTTTTTTTTTTTTTTTTTTTTTTTTTTTTTTTTTTTTTTTTTTTAGTAAAAGGAACAATTTGTTTCTTCATCCAAGAAGGAAATAGTTATTCAGTTACTTTTTTCAAAGGCTTTTAAGTATAAATACCTCAAAATGCAAATTGTTAAACACTTAAAATTTTGTGTAAAATTAGGTTGCATTTAATTATTGTTCTTCTTGTTATAGCATATGAGAAATTAGGAAAATCATCTAGAATTTTCCAGAGTTCAATAAATTGCTTACCATATTGAAAAACTGGAGTAAAAGCAAGACTAGCTTTATAGAGCTATAGTTAGATAGAACTTGACTAAACACTTGATTAAGGTTTAATTCACAGTCATGGAGTCATAGCCAGTCATGGAGTCAAGATAAAACATCACCGGCCTTTCTGTTCAAACAACATTAAGGCCTGTAGCAAAGCTGACAAAGCTGTCTTCTTGGGATTCGTCTCTACACCTTTAATGATTTGCCTTTGTTAAAGGAAATCTTCCTTAAGTTGAACTTAGCAGCTCCCTAGGATCTACAGATGCCAAGGTCTTCTTCAGTCGTAAGGTTGAACAACTGAATATCTCCACCCCCTCACCCTTCCTAACCTGAGAATACAGAACACTTGACTTTTTGCTTGTGAATTTATCCTCATGTTGTTCACACAAGTACAGTGCCAGAAAACGTTATAAGGTAGGCACACAATAGAGTTCACTATTTCAAGGAGTATTTCACCTGCAAAATCTGTTGAACTACACATTGCCAGATATTATTCAGAAAGAAGAAAAGTCATTTTGTACCATGTAAAATATAAAAGGTATTAATCAGCAAATAAATTCATAAGTGATCAAAACTCAGCAATGTTCTGATCATCTGAGCATATGTTTATGGCTGACACCGGAACTCTAACACTAACTTGTGCTGGACACTGTTGAGACACTTTATAAGCAATAAAGATCAAACGTGATAGTAAATTGTATATTGTTTTGGAGGAAGTGATTTGATCGCAAGTCACAAAAAATAAAGAGCAGATTAAATAAGCTGCAAATGTCTGCCTTAAGTTTAAGAAGTCTGAAGGCAGTTGATCCTGGGTGGAATGGTTTTCCCAAATGGCAAAAGTTCACCTCCTTCCAGATGGTTGTCTTGCTGGCTGTGTGAAGCCTGCTTTTCAAGATCACTTCATGTTTGAAGATGGCTGCTGAGGCTCCAAACATCATATCTCCATTTCAGTCTACATGAGGAAGATGCTAAAAAAGGGCATGCATTGTATCATGATTTCCATTGCCATTCCATTTGCTAAAATTACTCAGATGGCTTCACCTGGCTATAAGGAAAGCTAAGAAATGTCATCCTTATTCTTTTCTTTTTTTTTTTTTTTTTACTTTGAGGGAGTCTTGCTTGCTCTGTCACCCAGGCTGGGATGCAATGGTGCAATCTTGGCTCACTGCAACCTCCACCTCCTGGGTTCAAGCAATTGTCCTGCTTCAGCCTCCCAAGTAGCTGGGATTACAGGTGGCTGCCACCACAATCAGCTGATTTTTTTTTTTTTTTTTTTTTTTTTTGTATTTTTAGTAGAGATAGGGTATTTCCATGTTGGTCAACCTGGTCTCAACCTTCTGACCTCAAGTAATCCACCTGCCTTGGTTTCCCAAAGTGCTGGGAATACAGGCATGAGCCACCACAACTGGCCAGAAATGTCTTTATTCTTGAAGGCCATATGTGCAGCTAAAATTTAGGGGTTTACCTTTTTGAGGAAGAATGGGTATTTGAGGCAAAACTGAATTTCAGCCCTGCATATGTTAATGAATACAATAAAATTGTATAAAGTTAGAGCAATTACAAAATAGGAGGAGCAGGAGAAAACCTGGTAAAGATTGAGATATTTGAATTAGATTGAACAAGAACATAAAAATCAATTATTGTGAAACATTTCCTTTTGTGCATCACTGTCACAAGATCTTCTCAAGGTCTTTAAGCTTAAACATCTTAAAAGTTAAGATATGGCTTAAAAGTTGTATCTGCACATTCTAAACCAAAGTTGATACTTGGCAATTAATGAGTAAATTCAGATTGTGTAGTTAGCAGTCTAAAGGTTGAAAAAAATTCCACGTTGAATCAAGAATTGCCCTGGTTGCCACTGTGTGGTATGTTTATGCTTAAATATTTATGATCTCCTAGAAAGATCTTATTCCTAAGAAAATATGTGTAATGTCATCCTTGCTATTTAGTACTTGGCTCTAGTGTACATTGCTCAAATATTTTAACAACCTAAAGTTCTCATTTTTTTCCCTACATTTTTTTCCGTTTAAACAAGAGAGAAAATTATTTCGTTCATTTCAATATAAAAATAGAATGTAGAGGTCAGGTGCGGTGGCTCACGCCTGTGATCCCAGCACTTTGGGAGGCCAAGGCAGGTGGACCACTTGAGGTCAGGAGTTCCAGATGAGCCTGACCAACATAGCAAAACCCTGTCTCTAATAAAAATACAAAATTAGCTGGGCTTGGTGGCGTATGCCTGTAATCCCAGCTACTTGGGAGGCTGAGGCAGGAGAATCACTTGAACCCAGGAGGCGGATGTTACAGTGAGCCGAAATCATGCCATTGCACTCAAGCCTGGGCAACAAGAGCTTAACTCCATCTCAAAAAAAAAAAAAAAAAAAAAAAAAAAAGAATACTTAAAATGCAGATGATACTAATGAAATACATGATAAGTGCAAGATACCTACTTCAAAAGCTTATCGTGAAGATTAATGAATTTATGTAAGTATGCTTAGTTTTAAACTAATACTACTTTAATTTTTAAAATATTCATAAAGTGTTATATATAATTATGCATAAAAACATAATTTAATGTGTTTTCATGACAAAGTAAATAGATGGAGGTTAGAGATTTCTGATTTTGCCGAGTAAGATCTATAATTCACAGAAGCACTAAAACATCAAAAGTCAAAATCAACTTTCCTTTTTCTTGTGAAGTTCATTTAATTTTTTTCTTATTGTTGTTTTCTTTTTTGAGACAGCGTCTTGCTCTGTCACCCAGACTGGAGTGCAGTGGTGTGATCATGGCTCATTGCAGCTTCCAACCTCCTGGGCCCAAGTGATCCTCCCATCTCAGTCTTCCAAGTAACTAGGATTACAGGCATGTACCACCATATCTGGCTAATTTTTTTTTTTTCATTTTTGTAGAAACAGGGTCTCTCTATGTTGCCCAGGCTGGTCTCAAACTCCTGGGCTTCAGTGATCCTCCTGCCACGGCCTCTCAAAGTGCTGGGATCACAGATGCGAGCTGCCATGCCTGGCCCATTTAATTTTTTAGAATTACAGGTTTAATATTTTCTCTTTGCTGCCAAGGATGTTCCCTTTAAAGATATTTTAATAGTGCCCTGAAATATATCCATATCTATGTCTATATCTACACCTATACTGTTATTTAAACAGTTTTGCCACATGCTTGGAAATTGTGCCTTGTAATAACTTATCAGTGGTCCCAGACCTACCAAAAGATCCTTGTTCAAGACATAATGAACACATGTACAAAGATTGCTTTTTAGCTTCCAATTCCTAAGCCCAAGTCATACTGCATTTGCTGTAATGGAGCAATATATTATCTTGAAAAGTACTGTGTAAGCATTTTTTTGGTAGTTGAGCTAACATAAAATTTTAAAGAATGAATATATCACAGTAAAAAACTGTAAAATATGGAACATTGCATCATTTGTTTGCATTTCATATAAATATCAATATTGCTATTTCCAAAGAAAATATGGTAGAATATTAATTCTGATTAGAAAAATAAGTATTGTTAATGAACCAAGCATGTTAGATATTTGTCTTACAGCTTTGTTATAGTTTTGTTAAATAAAAAACTCTACTAAAAGAAGAAAATTGTGTTACCTTTGGGCCCTATTTTGCAATTTTTAACATAGGCAGAAACCTCTACTTTCCCGGGAGCATGCTTCAATTAAACATGATGAGCATATTTCAATTAAGGTTTATATTTCATATGTATTTTCCCAGGTGTTAGTGCCTAGGTCCATAAATACAACCAAGAGAATTACATGGCTCTATAAGAGGGTCCCACTCTGTGCTTCTGATAGTGCATATGTATGACTCCAAATGTCTGTGCAGCCAGTAGTAACAACGTTAAGCTTTTCTTATCGAAATCATATCAACATGCCAAACTACTATATCTTCTTGTGAAATTATTGTCAAAATCTGAACGTTGCCTTAAGTCATCTTAACATCAGAATTATCATTACGGTATCAATTTTAACCATTTTCTGGCTAATGGTTATAGGTTGGAATATCCCGCAAGAGGAGTGCAAAGACAGAAAGTCCATTCTTGATGGTTCACAGTGTTGGAGGGACTCAGAGGTACAGGTCATCTGGAATGGCAGTGTGCAAAGAATGTTAGTGGCATGCATTGTAGCTGTCATTTTTTAATATGGGCACGAAGAATTGAATTCCAGGTTAAGGTCTTACTAATATTACTTGACCCAGGAACTTGAGGTAGTTACCCAATGTCTCTAGCTTTCAGACTAATAACAAGGTGTGCTCACTGAATTATCTTACTTATGTATCAGCTTTTCAAAGGACTTCCCTGCATACAAAATCAGCAGTTGAGATGTCAAAAAATATATAGGTGAATAAATGCAAGTTCTCACTTCAGAAAACACCAAATGTGTTCCATCGAGTGAATGTATAGAGATATCAACAAAACAGGGAAGTGTATAAAAAGGAGTTGTCAGCAATCATAAAATTGCACTGGCTGGTCTGCTCACAGAAAACACTAATCTATTAGAGCAATTCACTCATTTTTTTCCCGCCCTGAGGCAGGGGAATAGCATGATTATAATAGTAGAAGCATGAAAATGTTATGGTCCATCAGAGACTTTCTGATGGTTAAATGAAACTTGCCATTTGATTTCAGTTTAGAATTAAAACAATGAGGTTGACAGGTTTCTTTTTTCCAAACTGACCATTTGACTTTAGTGTATTAAAACTGCTAAACTGATTTAACCAAAACTACCCTTAACTTTCCTCTGGATTCTGTCTCCTGAGAGATCAAGCCTCAGCTAATAGATCATGCTTCTTAACCCCAAGATAATCTTTAGTGAAGCCATCCGCATGTTTTTTTTTTTTTTTTCCTTGCAGTCATTTTTAATTTTTTAGCAAAGCATTGTGGAAGCAACTCAGCAGTCTTGTTTTTCCTCTGTTGGGTTTCTGAAATGACTGGAAATGTGACATCAGTGTTTAAGGAGAGCTTCCTTTACAAAACTCAAAAGAAATCATTCTAGACAAAAAGATTATGAGCAAATGGAGCCTGTGTTCTGTTTGTTTGATGATAAGTTTCAGATTAATCCTGGAGCTCAGTGATCCTTTCCCATTGGCTTAAATTTTGATTTCGTTTTATAAAAGCTTTACAGATTGATTGACTGATTTTTTGTGACAAGGTCTTGCTCTGTCACCCAGGCTGGAGCGCAGTGGCACGATTTCAGCTCACTGCAGCCTCGATCCTCTGGGCTCAGGTGATCCTCCTGCCTCAGCCTCCTGAGTAATTGGGACTACAGGAGCATGCCACCCCTCCTGGCTAATGTTTTTTGTATTTTTTTTTTTTTTTTTTTTTGTAGAGATGGGGTCTCACCTGGTTGCCAAGACTGGTCTCAAACTCCTGGACTCAAGTGATCTGCCCATCTTGACCTCCCAGAGTGCTGGGATCACAGGTGTGAGCCACCACGCCCGGCCAAAGCTTTACAGATTTTTGTCTCCGACTTTTCTGTTCTAAGGCAGCAGTGTGTGGTGGGTTGCACTGTATCCCACAAAAATGTATGTACAAGTTCTAATCCCTGATTCTGTGAATGTGACCTTTTCTGGAAGTAGGGTCATTGAAGATGTAATTATGTTGAGGATCTCAAGATGAGATCATCCTGGGTGCAGGATGGGCCCTAACAATAATGGCTGGTGTCTTTATAAGAGAAAGGAGAGAGAGATTTGAGACACAGACATGCAGAGAGGAAAGCGACATGAAGATGGAAGCAAAGACTAGAGTGGTAAACCTACAAGCCAAGGGTTTCCAGCTGTCACCAGAAGCTGGAAGAGAGGCATAGAAGATTCTCCTTTAGAGTCTCTGGAAGAAACCAACCCTGCCGGTGTCTTGATTGCAGACTTCTGAGTTTTAGAACTAGACTTCTGGCTTTTATAATAGATTTCTATTACACATAGTTGGTAGTAATTTTTTATGTCAGCCCTAGGAAACTGATATATAGTGTAAGTCTCCTGTGTGGCTCTAGGGACAATTCTTGTGTTCTAGAGGCCATCAGAATGTTACAGGTACAGCCACAGAAGGCAGAACAACTGATGCTTCACCATTAGCTGCTTCCATCACAGAGATCGGTACTCACACAACCATTTGTTGGCCTTAGTTGTTGGAAGTGTGTGGCCAGGATAAAAGCCCATGGTGTGCTTGCAAATATCAATGTTGTGGATAAACAGTCTGATTACTCCTACGCAAAGTGCAGATTTCCTTGACCAGAAATGCCCACACCAACTACCCATAGTTACAAACCTAACTTAAGACAAACCCATGTTTTCTGTGACAATGTAAGTCAGATGACAACACCTCCCATTTCCTGAAGGCAGCATTTTTTCTCCTGAGCATAGTAGAAATCCTCTTTTAATTTCTCTGAACTTGCCTAATATGAAAGTTACTTTACTGCTCCCCCAAAAGAAGAACAAAGGAAGAAAGGAAGGAAAGAGAGAGAGAAAGGGGCAGGAAGGAACAGAGGAAAGGAAAGAAGAATGGGGTGATGAGGAAAGACAGGAAAGCAGAGAGAGAGAGAAAGGGAGGAAGGAAAAGTCCTATTCACATCTGAAATGTGGAACGTATCACATTAGCATTAAAATCAAACTGCTCGCTGGGCAATGCTCATGGAATATTTGAATGTATTGTTTAGTCAAACCTTGTCTATCTTCTTCATTGACCACAGAAAGGTAAATTCATTGGCACAATTGACCAGAGCAAGATGGAAGGGCCCGGAGGAGAGCTGGGATGAGGGAGGCCAGCAGCCACCTCTTAAGGGCAGCTGAAGTCCTCACACACTCAGACCCCATCTGCATAGCAAGTCAGGTGGGCACCTTCTGTCTGCACATTAGCCTGAGATTTTGTGCCATCACAGCCCATTTCAGCACGCTGTTGAAATTCATGCTGTCTCCATTTCTCATTGGATAGAATAAGTAAACCAGCACCAGCAACAACACTGAAACTCGTGGCTAATCAGAAATTTTCTGTGTGCTAACATATTTTTCTTTTATTTGGGGTTAGGTCTTTAGTGAAATAGAACTTCCTCTGCCTTTTTCCTTTCCTCCCTCCATGCCCCTCTTCCCTCTTAATTTCACAAAGTGGAGGGGAATTCACAGGGCAGGATATCTGGCTTTATGCCACTCTGTCCTGCAATTGAACAGTCAGCAGATGAGAGGAATGATGGTATTTAAGAACAAACAAAAGGAAAATATAAATCCTCTGGGCAGCAGATATGTGTAATTTACTCTAGTTTTCGGTTTCAACTTTTAAAAGAATGTAAGATCTTAGACAATAGAGAGTCAGAAATAGGCCAGTATAGCACTCAATCTCCCTCAATTAGGGTCATCACAAAAACACTATTTATGAACATATGGTGCAACTTCATGGAATTAAAAGAATAGTGGATCCAATTTGCGATCTCCATCCACAATGTCCCAGGAGTCGTGAAAACCTGTTCCTTGTGGAGTCATTTTAAGCATTCTCAGCAAATCTTTCAGACTCTCTGGATTCCACAGCATGACTCTATTTTCAATTATGGACTTGGGCTCCAGGTCTCATCTCTTTATTCTCCATCAGCCCCAATATTTATGGAAAAGTGTCATTTAATGGCACACCAATGTTGGTGAAAGCTGTATATGTCTAAGGAAAATGAAATATTTGGCAGAACATCAACCACAACATCTCTAGTTTGTATCCATTTGCATTCTATTCTGTACAGTTCTGACAGATCAACATTCCTGAAGGCCGGATTTAATCCTTTGAGTTCCTACAAGTAACCTTGGGCTTCTGCCGACCATGAAATGCTTAGACTGGCCTCATGGCCCTCCATGGTCTGGCCTATGCTAGCTGTCTGCTCTTACCTTTTGCGGCTCCCTTTCATACACTCTTCCAGATGGAATAATTTAAGGCGCACATATGTATCAGGCTTTACTTCTTCCCCTTTGATTAACCATTTGCTTGCCTGACCGTATTTTTTCTTCTCTCTCCCTGCCTCATATGTAATGTCTTTACATTATTTTGAGTGTTATTTGTATGTTGGGTCTTGCTCCTACTCAACTACAAGCTCTTAGGTGAAGGGACTTATTCACCTTTATCCCCTCTCCCTCTTTATTGGCACCTAGCACAGTGCTTTGTGTACAGCAGACACTCCAGTTACTTGTTGACTGCAAATAGGAACAAATAAATGATAAGTAGATTAAAAGCTGAAAGATGAACATTAAATAATTTAAATCATGGCTTGGAAAGATATAAATGGGGAAAATAAATCTAAATCACATGTCATTCATAATTCATGAGAAAAATACTATACTTTGAATCATTTTATATTGCTACCCTGTGTTACAATTATTAAGCTGGAGTGCACCCACTTAAAATGTCTGTGTACGGGTCAGACTTGGTGGCTTACATCAGTAATCCCAGCAGTTTGAAAGCCTAAAATGGGAGGATTGCTTTGAGGTCAGGAGTTTGAGACCAGTCTAGACAACACAGAGACTCTCTCTCTACAAAAAAAAAAAAAAAAAAAAAAATTAATTAATTAATTAGTCGGGTGTGCTACTCAGGAGCTACTGTGTGCTACTCCCAGCTACTCGGGAGGCTGAAGTGGGAGGACTGCTTGAGCCCAGGAGTTTGAGGCTGCAGTGAGCTATGATCATGCCACTAACTGCAATTCAGCCTGGGTGACAGAGTTAGACCATGTCTCTAAAAAGATAATAAAATACTGTGTATATTATATGTTGCAAGAGAAGTCAGGCTGGTAAGTTATTATGTCAGTATTAATGTTATTTCTATGATACTTCCTATAAATGAATTTGGAGAAATGCACATTTTAAGACTGTATTGCAAAAGAAATTCTATCTTGAGGTTCTGATGCTGAGCCACTAAAAATTCAGTTGTTCATACTGTGAAGTCATCCAGACACCTCAAGGAATTTTTTCCTTGTACTGCATGATTGCTCATCTGAACACAAAAGGAAAATTTATATGTTATAAATATTTGATGGGCATTTTTATCAGAAAAGGAAAATACCAAAAAAGTACAAAATAGTACAGAATCCTTGTTAAAAGATTTAATCAAAAGGAAGAGCAATCTGCTTTTCTATGAGATGCATATTCAGTGAAAAACCGAGGAGCTATATGCTTTCATAGAAACTGTGGAAAGACATGATTTCTACTTTTGATAATTATTTCTTTATTAATAAAAAAGGCTTTGAAGTATCATGGCTCTAAGCATCAAAAAGCAAGAGAGAGATATCAGATTGAATACAAGACAATAAAAGATCTAGCCCATTAAAAAAAAAAAAAAAAAAAAAAACACAAAAGCATTATCATCTCCTTCCAGAGTTTCTCTCCCTGATCCTAAACGCTGCATCCTCACACTACTTCAAGCTTCATGGGTAGAGAAGATGAGAAAAATGAAGTGATGGGGGAGAGGACAGGAAAATGGGAAGAAAGTGGGATAAGGGAGCTGGAGGGAGGATGCTCAGGAGTGGTTAGAATCACAAAGAAATGGGGAAGGGAATAAAACCTGCTATAAGCACCAGAGACAAGCAAGGTGAATTGAAGATGTTTGTGTCCCGTCTGATGTTCTACGCCTGCTACTCCTGCTCCTACAATCTAGTGGATGCCATGTGCCGGGTATGGTTCTAAGTATTTTACGTATAGTAAATCACTGAAGCTCATGACTCATCTACTGAGCAAAAGTCACAGAAAGCCTGACCCAAACAGTGTCAAACCAAACAAAAAAGGAAAGAGGATGGGTCTAGAGCAGAGGCATCCTTCAGGCTGGGATTTATTCAAGGCTTAAATAGTGTATCCCTTTTTCCATTTCTTTTCCTCAACTGGTGCTGTATTGACTCCAGACCCTGGCAAGCTCCCCACTCCTAGTCCCAAAATGGTTGCCTACAGCTATGAGCTAGGCACATATTTCCTATTCAATGAAAATGGAAATTTCTATTGTGCATGGAAAAAAATATGCAAAATTTTCATGATCGTCCAGAAGAAAGAAACTTGCCTATCTCTTCAACTTCTTCTCAGGCCCATTGTACCACTCGTACTCGACGCTTCCGTCACACGGGCCTCTTTAAGGTCTCAAATCCATCAGGCTCTTTGGTGGGAGTGGAGGTGGGTAGAAATAAAGGTTAAATAAAGGTCCTGGAATTTGTTGCCCTGATTGGGCAGATTTGCTCTTGTGATCAGTCCTATGAACGAATCCTACTTTGAGGAATGTGGGAATTGATGGTTGTTTTAAGCCAATTATATAGATCACCCCTGAAGCCAAGTGGAACCAATTCTATCCAAACTAGACTGATGAAAAATTCAAGGAAACCTTAGAAAGGAGGCAAGAAGACAATCCTCATAATGATAGACTGGTGAAAATGAACATAAAAGTAAATGGCTAAACGTAAAAAAAGCAAAGAATAAAAATCTAGATTTTTTATTGTGTAATACTGTTAATAATACGTCTATATTTTCATATATGTATGTATATACATGCATGTATCTATACTGAGTTGCAACATATGCTAATTTAGACAGAAAGGGAGATTTTTAAAAAAGGGATTTTGACTGGTACAGTATCTCCTGAAAGTTGAGTGTCTTAGGTAGATTGCCAAGAAGCAGACCCTGGAGAATTTATGTCTTGGTGATTTATTAAATGATGCCAGGAGAAGCCAACAACAGAGTGGGGAAGTAAGGCAGGGAATGGGAGAAAGCCCACACCCATCAAGGGTGCTAGCCTATGCAAAGGTAGTTTCAGCCTGATCCCACAGGAGAACTTTACAGCAGAAGTTATGGCTGTCTTGCCCCAACTCAATGCATAGAAGCTGGGCTTCCTTATTCCACATCTCTGAATCCCTGGTTAAGAGCGCTCCTTGGAAGGCAAATTCCTAGGATTTCCAGCCCTCTATGCATTCTGGCAAAAACTAGCTCCAGAAGCCAGAGGACAGCCCTTGAGAGAAAGATTTAGGCACTGGCTTTTGAAATAGAAAGCACCTCAGATGGGGAGAAGGAACACAGAAAAATAGCAAAAAAGGATCCAGTGAGACCTGGGCAAAGCACGAATGCAATGCACCACTTTGAGACAATCAGCTTTCAAGTTACACAAGCAGTAACAATACTCCAAACCACACCATGCAGCTGCCCCATGCACCATCAGGGAAATCTCTGATGCTGCTGGTGCCTTGCCAGCACCGCTACCCACTGCCGCATCTAATTGCTGACTGCTGACTGACTACCCATTGCCCCATCCTCACTCCCATGGATTCTGCCTGTCACCTATTCTTGGAATCTCTAACTTCTAAAGTCTAGTGTTTATGGAATACTACACAGCCACAAAAAATAATGAAATAATGTCTTTTGCAGCAACATGGATGCAGGTGAAGGCCATTATCCTTAGTGAATTAATACGGGAACAGAAAACCAAATGCCATATGTTCTCACTTATAAGTGGCAGCTAAACACTGGTTACTCATGGACATAAAAATAGGAGCAATAGATACTGGGGAATACTGGCAGAGGGAAGGGAACAACAGTTGAAAAATTAACTGTTGGTTACTATGCTCAGGACATGGGTGACAGTATCGTTCATACCCCGAACTTCAATATCATGTAATGTACTCATGTAACAAACCTGCACATGTACCCCCGAATCTAAAATAAGTTGAAATTATAAAAAACAAAGAATAAAATAAAACAAAGTTTAGGGTGCTAAGTGATGGTGGCCAGGGTGTGTTTATACATCTGCTACAAGAAATGCCAGAAAAGGGAATATCTGGCATTTTTAGCTGCCATATCAGGAGGCAAGAGCCACCTCATTAAATATTAGGTGGGAATGCCCAAAGAACAGGGAGAAGATGGCGATGTTGCGTAGAAAAAAAAAAAAAGTAAGAGATATTCACTCCACTCACAAAAGCATAAAACATTTAGAATTGGGCCGGGCGTGGTGGCTCACACCTGTAATCCCAGCACTTGGGGAGGCCGAGATGGACGGATCATGAGGTCAGGAGATCAAGACCCTCCTGGCTAACACAGTGAAATCCCATCTCTACTAAAAAAAAAAAAAAAAAAAAAAAAAAAAAAAAAAAAAGCCAGGCATAGTGGCAGATGCCTGTCATCAGAGCTGCTGGGGAGGCTAAGGCAGGAGAATGGCATAAACCCAGGAGGCAGAGCTTGCAGTGAGTTGAGATTGCACCACTGCACTCCAGCCTGGGTGACAGAGCAAGACTCGGCCTCAAAA
>NW_016805189.1:1650927-1702652 GCF_001698545.2 Rhinopithecus bieti | reverse complement strand
GAAAGAAAGAAAGAAAGAAAGAAAGAAAGAAAAAGAAAAACTTTCATTTGTAATTAATTTGTTATGTAAATCATGTTTTAAATCCACCTTTACATTCTGAAATAAACCATGTCAATTCAGTTGGTTAAAGCAATGTTTTCAATCTGTACTCCAGGGAACCCCAGGGCTCTGCAGAGGCCTCTTAGGACAGTGAGAGGCAGAGGTTAAGAGAGAGGGTAAGGGGTTGAAGCTTTAGAGCTCTGCTTCCCTGCCTCAGCTCAATGTTTTTCCTCTCAACTTTCTATGCATTGGGCTTCCATGTAAAATTTTGTTTGGAAAAGGTTTCTGCTGATAAAAATAATAAATAACTTTAAATTTAAGATGTGCACTCTCTTCAACTCAGAAATGCAACTTTTAGAAACTGCAGAAATATTTGCACACATGCTCAGGAATGTATATATCAAGAGCTCCTTTATCATTGTTTTGTAATGACAGTAAACTGGAAACAATCTAATATTCTTCAATAGGGGCACAGTTAAGCAAGCTATACTATGAAATACTGTACAGTTGATAAAAATGCATGGAAAGATCTTTTGGACATGTTAAGCTTTTTAGAGCATTTTTCAATACAATGTGAAGAGCATGGTCCCATTTATGTAAGACAAAGCTGTATATCTGCCTATTATATACATGTAAGTGCTTGGAATAAAGAACTAGAAGGGTGTACATGAACTGTTTCCAGTCATTACCTCTGGGGAGGATAATATGAAGACGTGGGAGGCTGATAAAGAGATACTTTTACATTTTACTCCAACTATTTCTCAGTTTTTGAATGTTCTACTATGAGAATTCATTCAAGTATAACTTGTGTACATTATTAAAGAAATAACTCAGCTTGGAAACCACTGAGTTAAAGCCTGGTGCTAATGAGGCCATGAATATGTGCCTTTTCCCTACTTAGGCAGGTTGGTACCTCATAGAGAAAATCTCTTTGTATGACAAAGACTGCACCCCATGTAACCCCAGCAAGCTCTTGCAACCACACATGGCACTTGACACAATCAAGATCAAGTGAGAGGGTTTGACTGGTTAATTTCCGCCCCCCCGCCGGGTCATAGCATGTGTCATGTTGGTAGGTCTGGTTTCATCCTTTGTTCTTCATTTTAAATAGCTTTATTGAGATATACTGTGCATATCATATGCTTAACCCATCTACAGTATACAATTCACTGGTTTTTAGTATACTCACAGCTGTGAAACCATTACCAAAATCAATTTAGAACATTTTCATCACTCCAAAGAGAAATCCTTCACTTATTAACAATCACTCCTCATCCCTCCCTCCATTCTCCCCAAGCCACAAATTTACTTTCTGTCTCAATAGATTTGCCTATTTTGGACATTTCATGTAAATGGAATAATATAGTATGAGGCCTTTTGGGCCTAGCTTATATCAGTTAGCATAATGTAGCATAATGTCATCCATGTTGTAGCATGTGTCAGTACTTCATTCCTTTTTTATTGCTGGGTAATATTCCATTGTATGGAAACATCACATTGAGTTTATTCATTCATCAGTTGGTGGACACTTGTGCTATTTCCATTTTTTGGCTATTACAAACAGTACCACTATAAGCATTCATGCATAAGCTTTTGTGTGGATGTATGTTTTAATTTCTCTTGGTGATATGTCCAGGAGTGGAATTGCTGGGTCATATGGTGATTCCACTTTTAACATTTTAAGGAACTGCCAGACTGTTTTCCAAAGTGGCAACATCATTTTACATTCCCACCAGCAATTTATGAATGTTCCAATTTCTCCATATCTTCACCAGCACTTATTTCATCTGCCTTTTTAATCATAGTCATCCTAGCTGGTGGGGAGCTGTTGTATACATTATCGTGTTCTTGAGAATGACCACTTGTATGAATTAGGCTTCTGCTCCAATACTACTGCCTATAAACAATCTCAAAATTCACTGGATTGAACCAGAAGCATATATTCCTTCCTTATGGGTTTGCAAGTTAACTGTGGTTCTACTGGGCTTGGCTTGGCAGTAGTTCTGATCTGTTTCATGTGTCTTCATCCTAGGACTAGGCATGCTCTTCTCACAGGGGATCTCAGAACCTCAAGCAGCAAGCAGAAATACTCTGTGGCCTCGGACTGGCACTTGTTACTTCTGCTCTCAAACCTTTGTCCAAAAAGTTCATGTTGCCAAACCCAACTTCAATGAAGCCAGTAAGTAAACAGTGGCTCACAGTGGCAAAAGGCAAGAGTGTATAATTGTATTAAGTAAGGAAGAGTTGGAAACAGTAATCTGGTCTGCTTTACCACTCAATTCTCTGTCCCCAGTTCCATCCTCTTTCTTATTTTCTAGTACTGTTTAGCCATTATGTTATTATTATAAATTGCTGTCATTCAAAATTCCATGTCTCTCAAATCTCAGAAACTCTCTTAATTCCCCAAAGAACTCATTTCCAGACTTCTCCATTTGAGACAACAACTCCTAAATTTAGAATTATTAAAAGCCCAAATGATTAAGAATTAGAGTGTCTTTCTCCCATCAAACCTACTCCTCTTTTGTATCAAATGCTGCTAGCTGTTATGCAATAACACTTTTTTTCTTTCAAAACAAAACCAAAACCAAAATAACAACAACAACAAAAATAAAAAAACACACGATTTTTTTCTGGCAATGTTCTTTCTCCCAGCCTCCCTTACTTGCAGCTGGGGTTGACCCTGTGGTGAAACTCTGTTGTAGACTTCTGGAGAAGTTTGGTTTCCTTTTCATTGTCCTTGACATTGAAGAAAATATGAAACTAGAGGTGGAGTGACCATACTTTAACCATAAGGTGATCATAGCAAGGAAAACCAGATGCAAAGAATTGGGACATAGAATGGAAGAAGGCACGTGAACACTGATAACACATGGAACTCTGACTCAGCTGGCCTACTCACTTCTGGAGTTTTTGTTGTGTCACTATCTTGTTGATAAAGCATCAGTGCCTTTGCATCAACTATCAAGTAATTTACAAACTCCTTAGTGTGGTAATTAAGATGTTCCCAAGTCATCTCTAAACTTCCAACCTTTCATCTCATGATTATTCTTTGATTTGCCACTAACTGCCCACCCAAGATCTATTCTTCATCCTTCCCTGTCCTGCTCTGTGTGCTAACTAGAGGATGATGCCGGTAGCCCAAGTCACCCAGGACCCCTTGCTTGTTAGCTACTTGTTGAGTTTGGCCAATGGGATGCACTGGCATAAGGAAGCAAAAATGGGAAGAGAAAAATTTCAGGACACTTCTTCCCACTGCCCTGCTTTGGTGCTTCCCTTCTGGCAATGGTCACTTGCTTCCTGACCTCAGCTACTACCAGGTAGTTTCTCCTCCAGGGCTCCAAATCTCACTGGGTCTTCAACATGATTTCTTCCCCTTACCCATTAAGCCCTAGAATGATAATGGCTCTCGATTGCTGCCAATATCTAGGTGCCTTAATATCTCTGTTTTGTTCTTATAACCCTGTCCAATCTCTATACATGGTCCTTGCATTCCAGTGCCTTCACAAGAACCATCTGCAGTGAATTGTTTCCAGCTGGCATCTGGGCTTGTATTTCAGCAACTTTTCTCATAATCCTCCCTTTGCTTGAAATCCCTGTCCTCTCATCTCTGTGTCTAGCTGTCCTTCAAGGCCTTCTCAGACACACTCCTCCCAAGTAGCCTTCCTTAATCCCCACAACATGGGAAATCTCTTCTTTCCTTGAACTCACTCAGCGCATACTTGACAGTAATTGTCTTTTTCTGGTTTAAATTATAGTGACTTATGTATATGCAACTCTGGCCAGTTGGTAAACACTTTGAAGTCTGAACCCACATCCAGGTCTGATTTGTTTTGTTTTCTTTTCTCCTCTTTGCTTCTTCCCAACCTTTGCTTCTCTCTCCCAAAAGATTGGCACCAAATGGGTACTGTCTCATTCATTTGCATTACTATTTATTACTACTTAGTACTTATTACTGTTTCTTATTAGAACTACAAGAGATACCAGTTATAATCAACATTTTATCAAAAAATAGAAAATTATGGAACAGACTAAAATTTTCCTTTTGGTGATAATGCATTTGTTGCACTTAAAATATACAATAATCATTCACCTATGATACATATATGATAAGTGATTTTATTTTTATTTTAATATTTTAAGGTGATAAATCTGGTTTTCTCCCAGCACTTTTATTGGGTATCATAGGAAAAAAAAAAACGTATAAGCCAATATTCATCTGTAACTGAGGGTTATCTACCATTATGAGTTAGAATCAGAGGTATAGAGTTATTTCCTAACCCAGTGTTTTTCACCTCTGCTCTAGGAAGTTCTAGGGATTATTTCCAAGAGTGGGAACGGGGGATGATGGGAACCAGTGCCAGGGTAGGAAAACACGAACTATAATTGATGAACTGCTAGAGGCTCAGAGTAGGCAAGCCTGAGAGTTAACAAACTCCATGGGGTTCCAGCCATGGGGTTGTCCACACTTCTGTGAGTTTTATCTACAGGATCTCTAGCAGGTCTTCACAGTTCACAGTGAATATCCGAGAAAAATCTTCTCATGCTTCTGGCAAGGGAAAGGGTAAATAACCCATTTTGAAATTTTCAGCAACATTCTGTCCTTAACAAGGCCTGCTCTCAAGAGAAACTATTAACTGGAATCCAATCTACTGGGGTTTTATTAGAGCCTAACCTACTTGAAGGAAGGAAAATATCCAACCCCAGCCTCCTATAGCCATCCTGTTCCACATAACAAGCAGGGGAAAGAAGTGAGAAGTACTCAGTTCAGGGACACAGGCTCACCAAAAAGTGCAACCTGATCATAGGACTATAGAAGACTCTCTCCTCTTCACTTCT
Organism: Rhinopithecus bieti; assembly: GCF_001698545.2. Taxonomy (NCBI): domain Eukaryota; kingdom Metazoa; phylum Chordata; class Mammalia; order Primates; family Cercopithecidae; genus Rhinopithecus; species Rhinopithecus bieti. The sequence continues at coordinate 1,697,777 of NW_016805189.1, read as the reverse complement.
TAGGATTACATTACTGAAGGTCTGTCTAGTCACCTCAGTTCCTTATACCCGGTACAGCATGTCCATCTTTCAACAAAAATGGCAATGCACACTAAAAGACAAAACAAACAAACAAACAAACAAAAACAAAAACACACAGTTTGAGTGACTGAACAAGCACCAGAGCCAGAGTCAGAAATGGGAGGAATGTTGGAATTATCAAACGAAAAATTCTTAAAAACTATGATAATTGTGTAGAGGTCTTTAATGAAAAACAGAGAGAGTATACAAGAACAGATTATAATGTAAGCAGAAAGATGGAAATTCTAAAAAAGAATAAAAAGGAAATGCTAGAGATCAAAACACTGTAACAGAAATTAAAAAAAGCTTTTGGTGAGCTCATTAGTAGACTAGACATGACTGAGGAAACAATCTCAGAACTTAAGGATATGACATTAGAAACTTCCAAAACAGAAAAGCAAAGAGAAAATATATACAAAAAACCCAGAACAGAATATCCAAGAATTGTGGGACAACCATAAAAGGTGTAACATACACATAAAGGGAATAACAAAAAAAGAAAGAAACAGAAGTAATATTTGAAGCAATAGTGACTGGAAATTTCCCCCAAGTATTGTCAGACACCAAACCACAAATCTAGGAAGAGCTCAGTGAACACCAAGAAGGACAAACACGAAAAACCACACCCGAACTCAAAACAAACAAGCAAGAAAAACTACACCTGGCTATAATATATTCAAACATCATAAAATTAGAGATAAAGAAAAAGTCTTGAAAGAAGACAGAGGAAACATTTTACCCATAAAAGAGGGAAGATAACAATTACATCAGACTTCTCAGAAACCATGCAAGCAAGAAGAAAGTGTAATGAAATATTTAGAGCACTGACATAAAAAAAAAAACCCATCAATCTAGAATTCTATACCTTGTAAAATTATTATTCAAAAGTGAAAGAGAAATAAAGACTCATAGACAGACTAAAATTGAGGGAATTTGTTGACAGTAGAACTGCCTTGCAAGAAATGTTAAAGATCTCTTCAAGGAGAAAGAAAATGATATAGCTCAGTATCTCAGATCTACATAAAGAAAGGAAGCACATCAGAGAAGGAATAAGTGAAGGTAAAATAAAAACGTGTATTTTCTTATTTTTAGTTGATCTAACAGATAACAGTTTCTTCAAAATAACAAGCAACAGTATATTTGCATATATATATATTTACACACATACTTATATATTCTTATGTGTAAACAAAGCAAATGACAGTTGGAGACAATAAAAGGGAGGGAGGAAGGAATTAGGGATGTTTTGTTATTGTAAGGTACTTGTACTACCCATAAAGTGGTATCGTGTTATTTGAAAGTGGACTTGGATTTATTGTAAACATATATTGCAAGTAAAAAAAGTTTAAAAAGTATAATTTATGTGCTATGAAAAGAGACAAAATAGATTCATATAAAATACTCAATTAAAACCATGAAAGGCAGAAAAAGAGTGGGAGACCAAATAGGAACAAAGAAAGGCAACAAATAAAAAGCAGTAACAAATATCATAGATATTATTCCAACCATATCATCAGTAATCACTCTGAACATCAATAGTCTAAATGCACTAATTAAAAGTTCAAAGTGGGTCAAAAAATAAGACAGACCCAAGTATATGTTATCTACAAGAAACCCGCTTTACATATAAAAACATATATTAAAAGTAAAGGGATGGAGAAAGATGCACCATACTAACACTAATCACAAGAATGAGGGACTAATTGTATTAATTTCAGACACAGCAGACTTCAGAGCAAGGAAAGTTATCTTTTAAAAGAGAGCATTATATAACAACAAATAGGTCAATTCTCCAAGAAGGCACAACAATTCTTAACGTATATGTGCCTAACAACAGAGCATCAAAATACATGAGGCAAAAACAGATAGAATTGCTTTGTTTGTTTTCTGAAGAACTTCTATACTGTTTTCCATAATGGCTGTACTAATTTACTTTCCCACCAACCATGTGCAAGAGTTACCCTTTCGCTTCATCCTCACAAGCATCTGTTATTTTTTGTCTTTTTGATAACAGGCATTTTAAGTGGGGTGAGATGATATCTCATTGTGGTTTTAATGTGCATTTCCCTGATGATTAGTGGAGTATTTTTTCATACATCTGTTGGCCATTTGTATATCTTCTTTTGAGAAATGTATATTCAGATCATTTGCCCATTTAAAAATTGGATAATTTGTTTTATTGTGATACATTGTTTGAATTCCTTATATATTCTGGTCATTAATCTCTTCAGACAGAGAGTTTGCAGATATTTTCCCCCATTCTGTAGGTTGTCTTTTCATTCTTGTTTCCTTTGCTCGGCAGAAGCATTTTAGTTTGATATAATTCTATTTTATATAAATCTACAGTAATCAAAGCAGTGTAATATTGGTTAAAGAATAGACAGGCAGGGCGCGGTGGCTCACGCCTGTAATCTCAGCACTTTGGGAGGCTGAGGCAGGCAGATCATGAGGTCAGGAGATCGAGACCATCCTGGCTAACACGGTGAAACCCCATCTCTACTAAAAAATACAAACAAATTAGCCAGGCGTGGTGGTGGGCGCCTGTAGTCCCAGCCACTAGGGAGGCTGAGGCAGGAGAATGGCGTAAACCCAGGAGGCGGAGCTTGCAGTGAGCCAAGATCCTGTCACTGCACTCCAGCCTGGGCGACAGAGCAAGACTCTGTCTCAAAAAAAAAAAAAAAAAGAATAGACAGAAAATGGAACAGAATAGAGTCAAGAAATAGACCTACATAAATATAGCCAACTGGTCTTTGACAAAGAAGCAAAGGCAGTACAATGAAGCAAAGATAATCTTTCCAACAAATGGTGCAGGAAAAACTGGATGTCCAAATGCATAAAAGAAAAAAAGAAAGAAAAAAAAAGGATCCAGTGGGACTGCTCTGAAAAGGGAATACTTTTACTGCTGGTGGGAATGTAAATTAGTACAACCACTATGGAAAACAGTATGGTGATTTCTTAAAGAACTAAAAGTAGAACTACCATTTGATCCAGCAATCCCACTACCATGTATTTATCCAGAGGAAAAGAAATCATTATATGTAAAAACATGTGCACACACGTTTATAGCAGCACAATTCGCAATTGCAAAAATATGGAAGCAGTCTAAATGCCCATCAACCAACGAGTGGATAAAGAATATAGACATACACACACCACAGAATACTATTCAGCCACAATAAAGAATGAAATAATGGCATAGGCTGCAACCTGGATGCAGTTGGAGACCATTATTCTAAGTGAAGTAAATCAGGAATGGAAAACCATTATAAGTTCTCACTTACAAGTAGGAGCTGCCGTCGCGGTGGCTCAAGCCTGTAATCCCAGCACTTTGCTAGGCCGAGGTGGGCGGATCACGAGGTCAGGAGATCGAGACCATCCTGGCTGACACTGCGAAACCCCGTCTCTACTAAAAATACAAAAAATTAGCCGGGCATGGTGGCATGCTCTTGTAGTCCCAGCTATTCGGGAGGTTGAGGCAGTTGAATAGCGTGAACCTGGGAGGCGGAGCTTGCAGTGAGCTGAGATAGTGCCACTGCACTCCAGCCTGGGCGATAGAGCGAGACTCCGTCTCAAAAAAACAAAACAAAACAAAACAAAACAAAATGTGGGAGCTAAGCTATGAGGATGCAAAGGCATAAGAATAATATAGTGCACTTTGGGGAACAGGCAGGAAGGAGGGAAGGGTTAAAGGATAAAAGAAAACACATTGGGTGCACTGTACACTGCTCAGGTGATGGGTGCAACAAAATCTCAGAAATCACCACTAGAGAACTTTTCCATGCAACCAAACACCACCTGTTCCCCGAAAATTATTGAAATTACACACACACACACACACACACACACACACACACAATAAATCTAGATACAGACATTATATTCTTCACAAAAATTAACTAAAATAAATCTGTGATTTACTAATAAATGTAAAATGCAAAATAATGAATAATCTGGGCTTTACAAAAATTAAAAACTTTTGCACTGCAAAAGACAATGTCAAGAAAATGAGAAAACAAGTCACACACTGGGAGAAAATATTTGCAAAAGTCACTTCTGATAAAGAACTCCTATTGAAAATATACAAAGAACTCTTCAAACTCAAAAATAAGAAAATAAAAAAAATCCTATTTTAAAAATAGGCAAAAGACCTGACCACAAAAGAGGATATACAGATGGCAAGTAAGCATATGCAAAGATGTTCAACATCATGTGTCATTAGGGAATTGCAAATTGAAACCACAGTCAGATACCACTACACACCTATTAGAATGGCCAAAATCCAAATCTTGTAACACCAAAAGCTGGCAAAGATGTGAAGCAACAGGGACTCTCATTCCTTGTTTGTGGGAATGCAAAACGGTAATGGTATAGCTACTGTGGAAGACAGTTTGGCAGTTTTTTACAGAGCTAAACATACTCTTACCAATCCAGCAATTGTGCTCCATGTTCTTTACCCAAAATAATTGAAAACTTATGTTCACACATACAGAAAAACCTGGCACATGGATGTTTATAGCAGATTTATTCATAATTGTCAAAATTTGCAAGCAACCAAGATATCCTTCACTTTGTGAGTGGATAAACTGTAGAACATCCAAACAATACAATGTTATTCGGTGCTAAAAAGAAATTAGCTATCAAGCCATGACAAGACATGGAGAAAACTTAAATGCATATTACTAAGTAAAAGAAGCATATCTGAAAAGGATACATATGGTGTAATTCCAACTTTATGAAATTCTAGAAATGGCAAAACTATTAAAACAGTAAAAATATCAGTGGCTGCCAAGGATTAGGTGGGAAGGGAGATGACAGGCAATGCATAGGGATTTTTAGGGCAGCAAAACTATTACTCTTTATGTGACTACGATGGTAGATGCGTGTCATTCTACCTTTGTCAAAACTCGTAGGGTGTATATCAACAAGAGTGAACCCTACTGTAAACTATGGATCTTGGGCAATAATGATATGTCAATGTAGATTCATTGATTGTAATAAACGGTGTCAATGTATATATGGCTAGGGAGGTTGTATATATGTGGAGACACAATATATGGAAACTCTCTGCACTTGCCACTTTATTTTGCTGTGAACCTAAAAGTGCTGTAAAAATAAAGTTCATTGATTTTTCTAAAAAGCCAGTCACATTATAACTTTTGTCAATCATGCATGGATTAAATATTTTATCAATTAAGAATTACATTTGACTGTTCATGACAGAGAATGGCTTGAACCCGGGAGGAAGAGGTTGCAGTGAGCCAAGATCGCACCATTGCACTCCAGCCTGGGCAACAACAGTGAAACCCCGTCTCAAAACAAAACAAAACAACAGCAACGAAAATAGGTTATAAATTCTAATGTACAGTATGAACCTATATTTGTTCACTTAAAGTCCAGAAGGATTAAAATAGTTTTAGAGTTTTCTCTCAGTGGTGTGATAATTGGGGCATTTTTTTCTTTACTTTTCTGTCGCTTGCATTTTCAACAATGCATTTTCTATTACAGTTGTGATAAGAGAAAAAGAACAATAACAATAACTGATCAGAAAAAGAAAGAGATCCTTCTAAAAGCAGTGAAGAATGGATTCTTACAATGTAAGACTGAAAGCTAGGAGACCATGGAGAAAGATAGTGAAGAAATCCAAGTGAGAAGGGGAGGGAGCCCTAACTAAGGCAGTGGGGGTGGGAAGTAGAGTCAAGAAATATTTAGAAGGCAGAATTAGAGGGACTTGGTGATCATTTGATGTGGAAAGAGAAGGATCTAGACTGATTCCTAGCTAAGTGCAATTCCTAGTTAAGAGTGATTAAGAGTGATTGGTAAGAAAAGAAAATCGTTTTGGGGAAAAAATTATGGGCCAGTTTCTATGGCTATGTAACAATTCACCCAAAAACTTAGTGAATGAAGAACAAACACAACATGTGTTTTACTCCTAAATCTGCACTTGGGTCAGAGCTCAGCAGGGGTCTCTGCTCTCTGTTCTGCTTCACATCTGCTTGGGGTGGCTTAAAGGCAGTTGGGGGTGGGGGCCTGGAATTATCTGAATGTTCATGCACTCACTTATCAGGCAGCTGATGGGAAGATAAATGTTTGAGACCTGGCACAGCAAGGGCTCCTTGGCATTTCTATCTCTGTGTGGTCTCTACCCAAGGTCTCTCCAGCATGGTGGCTTCAAGGCAGCTAAGCTTCTCACATGTCGATTCAGGAATTCCAAGGTGGCAGGAGGAGGCACAGGCAGAGAGAGATTGGAATCAAGGCAGTAATTGTATTATTCGTGTTTGCAGCCTTGTGTTATCTAGTCTCCAAAATGATGCAGTATGATTTCTACTGCCTTTTATTTATTACAAGCATGTTACTAAAATTGACCCACGTTTAAGAAGAGTGGAAATTAGATTTCACCCTTGTGGGAAGAATGTTGAAGAATTTACAAACATGTTCTTAAACCACCACACATGACCAATTCAGTTTTAGAGACACCGAGTTTGAATTTCTGGGTGCCTTAGTCTGCTTCCTGAGCAAACAAGAGTCTTGGGTAAGGATCAATCCTTATACTTTATTTAGAAATACACACTCAAGGCAGTGAAAGTAAGGAAAAATGAAGATAAGGCAGGGAAGGATGGAAAGCAATTGAAGACGATGCATTTTTATTCTGGTCACTACTACCCAATTACCACAAAGAGACAAGGCAGGTGGCTTGGTAGGAGTGGTGCAACCACGTGGGGGCTTTTCCAGATAAATTCCAGATAAAGTCATTGTGCTTTGGAGCTTGGTGGCATTTCACGGATGGTGAAAGGAGAGGAAGTTTATTTAACTAGATCCCTCTTGTATTAGTTTTCAATGGCTGCATAACAAATTACCACAAACTTAATGACTTAAAATATGGTTAAAATACCCATTTACTAGCTCACAGTTTTGTGAGTCAGAGCCAGGTATGGTGTGACTGGGATTCTTACTCAGGGTATCATAAGGCTGAAATCAAGGTGTCGGCCTGGCTGTGCTATTGTCTGAAGGCTCTGGGGAAGACTTCACTTTCAAGCTTCTTCTTGTTGTTGGCAGAATTCAGTTCCTTGTCATTGGAGAACGGAGTTCCTTGTTTCCTTGTTAGATGTTGGTCTGGGCTGACCTCAGCTCCTAGAAACCACTCATATTCCTTGCCACCCATGTCCTCCATCTTCAAAAACCTTCTTCAAATCCTTCCTGAGCCAGAGGAAACTCTCTGCTTTAAACATACATTTAGTATGGCTCCTCTGGATAATTTCCCTGTCTTAAGGTCAGTATGTCAGGTAATACAACCTAGTCACAGGAGTGAAGACCAGCCAGTGATTATGCACTCATGTACACCTTGAGGCAGAAAATCTTGGGTGCCATTCTGCCTACTACACCTCCTATCCCTAAATCTGATTTCGAAGTCCATGTTCTTCCTGCTACCCAAAGCTGCTTGATAATATATGGAGACTGAGATCGCTTGGGGCTGACAATACGATGTCAATAGATGAAAGACAGACATGAAACTCTTCCACTTCTGTTCTGTTTCCATGACTTTTGTTGAAAATAACGTTCTGTAAATCCCAGCATGTATTAAGTGCTCAATAAAGAGGGCTGAATGAATGATGGATTGGACAGAGGAGACTACTGGAAGACTTAATGTGATAAGTAAATAGATTTTAAATGAAGACCTAATTGTGTTGAGATTCTCTGTAGTTCTAGATGAATTATATTTCTGAGTCCTGAGAGAATAACAGTGAGATTTCTGCAAAATCAACTCAACTCAATATATGTTCCTTAAATGAATGAGTGAACCAATTTATTTTGTTTGGTGATTCTCTGACTACAGGACTAGGAAGCCTATCAGAAAAAATTTAAAACCCCAAAACTAATTTGGCAGCATATATTTGTTCTTGATGATACTATAGGGAAACTCTTAGAGGTAATCTCTCCGACATTTCATTAACTATTAACCATTAAAGACTTATTATTATTATTATTATTTTCTTTTTGAGGCAGAGTCTCACTCTGTCACCCAGGCTAGAGTGCAGTGATGTGATCTCGGCTCACTGCAACCTCCGCCTCCCTGGTTCACGCCATTCTCCTGCCTCAGCCTCCTGAGTAGCTGGGACTACAGGTGCCCGCCACCACGTCTGGCTAATTTTTTGTATTTTTAGTAGAGACGGGGTTTCACCGTGTTAGCCAGGATGGTCTCGATCTCCTGACCTCGTGATCTGCCCACCTTGGCCTCCCAAAGTGCTGGGATTACAAGCATGAGCCACCATGTCCAGCCCACAAGTATTTTTAAATAATAAATTATTAAAGACATAATTTCTAAATTGTGGGTTCGAGCAGTGCAAATGACCTTATATTAAAATACATGAAACATTTTCCAGCCAAAGTAGAATGCAAAGCTCTTAAGGCAAGATTATGTGTTTATTTTGCTTTGTGTGTGTGTGTGTGTGTGTGTGTGTGTTTTGACACAGGGTCTCACTCTGTCACCCAGGCTGTAGTACAGTGGTGCCATCATTGCTCACTGTAGTCATGACCTCCTGGGCTCAAGTGATCCTCTCACCTTAGCCTCTCGAGTAGCTGAGTGAGACTATAGTTGCACATCACCATGCCTGACTAATTTTTTTATTTTTTGAAGAGACGGGGTCCCGCTATGCTGCCCAGGCTGGTCTCGAACTCCTGGCCTCAAGTGATCCTCCCACCTCGGCCTTCCAGAGTGCTAGGATTACAGGTATGAGCCACTTCGCCCAGCCTATGTGTTTACGTTGTACTTTACTAAACTTCTATTTACATACACACACAAGTGCTATGCATTCTGTTCAATCAAAATTAGTTATAATTTTTTTCTGTGACCTTATATAGATTCAATTCCAAAATACCTAATTATAATAAATCTCCATTTAATTACACATGAAATATATTCATCATTAATCAGTTATAATCTGAGTAAATCCTTAAATAATTCTTTTTAATTTGTGAATGTATTAAGGTGTCAATATATCATGAAAAAGTGCAATATGAGTACTTAAATCTCCTTGTCATAGATGCATCTTTCTTTAGTTAAAAGAATGCGAAAGGTATTTTAGTATATCTAAAGCTTTTCTCATCCTGTATGGTATGTTCTTCAAAACAGTAAATTTACTATAGGTGCTTTCGTCATTGCAATAAATTAATAACTATCAGAAGTCTATCATGAACAGAACACTACTTAGATTAGTGCAACAAAAACAAACAAACAAACAAAAAACCAAGGTACTTGAAATGCTACCTTCTTCTGGGAATATACATAAAATTTACATATAAGCATGTGTATTAGTCCATTCTCACACTGCTATGAAGAAATACCCGAGATTGAGTAATTTAGAAAGGAAAGAGGTTTAATAGTTCTGCATGGCTGGGAAGGCCTCAGGAAACTTATAATCATGGCAGAAGGCAAAGAGGAAGCAAGACCCCTTCTTCACAAAGAAGTAGGAAGGAGAAGTATGAGAGCTGGGCAAAGCGGGGAGCCCATTAAAAAAACCATCAGATCTTGTGAACACTTACTATCACGATAACAGCATGGGAGAATCACCCCCATGACTCAATGACCTCCCACCGGGTCCCTCCCACCATAGGTAGGGACTGTGGGAACTACAATTCAAGATGAGTTTTGGGTGGAGACACAGCCAAACCATAGCAGCATGTATACCACCAAAATAGAAAAGACACTACCTAGTATGTGATAACATAGTACTAAGACACCTTGAATTCTAAGATACATCCCAAATTCTGAGACATTAACGATGAAAATACAACCCATCTTAATAGTTTTCATACATATGTACTATATATCTAAGGCAGAAATTGTACATGTGATATTCTCGATCTTAGTCTACCTATTTTTTAAATGATGTCATGGGTTTGCTAAATTAATTTTACCACCCACTAATGGGCTGACCTGATCTAAACACTTATCTACATCATGTATCACAGATAATTAAAAACCTTGTTAACATATACAACCAAGGTGCCAATTACTCAATTCTATAGTGGGTACAGAAAAAGGAAAGACACAGTTGAATATGGACAGAAACTACCTGGAAAGTTTTCAAATTAGAAAGAAGAATTGAGCCTTGAATATATGGGTAAAATATGGTGTGATAAAAAGTAAATAGTTGAGAAATTTAAACTGGGGGAAAAACCCTCAGATGTAAATGTAAAAAAATTCCTTTTCTTTAAAATAAAATCTAACCTTTTAGCATTATTTTTAAAATATATAAGAACACCATTTTGTATAATAAAAGTCTCAATAATTTCAAAGATTAGAACAAATTTTAATGTTTTGCCTACAGAAAATATACAGAATTCTGAAAAATTAAATACAGCTTCCAAAGAATGAAAATATACAAAACTGATTTAAATAGAACTTGATACAATATTTGTTTTATACCCTTGTTATAAATTCAAAAGGGGTCAAATAGTCTAAGAGCAAAATGATAGCAGCCTGAAAACAAGTGGCTGTATATTCCCCACTCCCAGTTTTCTGCGCTTCTCTTACATTCAAAGATTAATGCAAAAACAAAATTTTGGAATCCCCTCCTTGCTGACCTCTGTACACATTACAAAAAAAAAAATAATAATCCTAGGATATAATGAGGTACACAGCACAAAACTGGCTGGCTGAACTCCTCAGTGGCTCCCCTGCATTCACCCTCAGAATTTCTCTCTCCTCCTGGCAAAAAGTAAGCAAACAAACACAAACCCAGAAACCTATTTTGTACGTGTATGTAAAATGTGCACACCACAGTGCAAATATGTGATCATAGTTTTTAAATGTGCACGCTTCGCAGTTAGGAAATGTCACTGTAATCGTTAGGTGAAACTTCAATCCCTTTGATGAAGATACCATCTTTGAGCCAAGCCCTGACAGAAAACCTCTGGTTCCTGTTAGACCCCTCCCTTCCCAGTCAGCTGCGGGGCTCCCTCCGGAGGGATGGAGGCTCTCTCTCTCCATCACAGCTAAGCGTTCCCAGACCCAGGAGAAACCCTGGATTCCTGCAGAGCACTCGACGTGCAGCAAAGTGTCCCAGCTCTGCAAAGGGCAGCTGGAAATGGATTTAAAATGGCAACGCGGACCAATCAGCGCTGCCGCGCCAAAGCAGACATTTACACGCGCCTCCTCCACATGCACAGGGGAACCTGGCGGTGCCTAACTCCTGCTTAGGGCTGCAGAGTAGGCGTTTTTATTCCACGGTGGTCTGTATCTTTGAAAAAAATAAATTCTTCCCCAGGTGAAAGTTTTTATTTTGGAATTAGTCCAGAATAATTTTGGGTGTGATGTGTGAAAATCTGAACCTAATTTTTTCAGAGTTTTGTGTTATTCAAGGATGAAAAGAGGTACATTTAAAATGTACTCCACCTTTTAAAACGGACTGTGGCCATTATGGTGTTCACATAACTCAGAAACAGCCTAGGCTATAAAATTAGGACTTGGCAGAAAGAGTTCTCAGGCAGAAGGTTAAATCGAGGTAAACTGAAGGGAGAGTTGGGCAGTGAGTGCAATTGTGGTGTTAGGAATCTGCAAGGTGCCCTTTACTCTGCGAATGTTGGATCCCCGGGGAGGGGGATAGGGAGGAACTTCGATTGCCTCTAGTCTTTCCTGGAGAAAAAAGTTCAATGAAGAAGCTGGCGCGCTCTGTGTGTGCACATTGCTTGCACGTGTCTGCGAATGTGCATGTCTATCTGCGTGCCTGTGTGTATGTGTATGTAAATGCGTGTGTTTACGAGCGCATGAGTGCCCCGTGTCCACGTGTATCTGCGTGCAAGTGTGCATGTGCTTACACGCGTGTTCGTGTGTATCTGCATGCAGGTCTCCGTGTATGTGCGCGCTCGCCCGCCCGCAGTCTCTATGGTGAGGGCATTCTGCGGCGGAGTAGGGCTGTCAGGGCCCCTCTCCCACTCCTCTGCAGTCCCTTCCCGCTCACAGTTAATCGGAGCGCTGCCTGGGGTGCAGCCTAGACGCTTCCTGCAAATTGTTGGCTCCGGACCGTAGAGGCGCAGGTAAAGGCCGAGCCTCGAAACGTGGCTCGGGGACAGTCACGTTCCCGCGCCTTCCCAGAACAACCGCCCTAGGGGTGACCTCGTGAGGCGGGTGGGGCTAGGCCCACGGCGAGCCAGTCCGGGATCCCCGGCCTGTCCCTTTAACCCCGCCGCCGGGCGGGAGCACGTGAGCGGGGCTCCGGGTGGCACCCGGGCGCCGCCGCCGCCGAGGCAGTTGTATTTCGAACGCTGCCTCTGGCTAGCAGCCAGGCGCCTTGGCTCGGCGGTCCGCCCGGCCTCCCTCCTCCTCATACTTTTCTTCCTGCGCAACCCCCTCCCCTTTATCCGCCCACGATTAGAGGTGGGCACTCCCCCCCTTCCACCACCCCCTCCCCAAGCGCAAGCGCGCTCACGCACACACACCACACACACTCACACTCACACACACTCACACACACTCATCCCACTTGAATCTTGGGGCAGGAATTCAGAAAACTTCCAGCCCGGGCAGCGCGCGCTTGGTGCAAGACTCAGGAGCGAGCAGCCCGTCCCCCTCCGACTCTCCGGTGCCGCCGCCGCCTGCTCCCGCCACCCGAGGAGGCGCGGTGCCACCCACTGCTCTGTCCTCTGCTTGTGCTCCGTGCCCGACCCTATCCCGGCGGAATCTCCCCATCCTCCTTTGCTTTCCGACTGCCCAAGGCACTTTCAATCTCAATCTCTTTCTCTCTCTCACTTTCTCTCTCTCTCTCTCTCTCTCTCTCTCTCTCTCTCTCTCGAGCGGGGTGGGGGGAAGAGGAGGAGGAATTCTTTCCCCGCCTAACATTTCAAGGGACACAATTCACTCCAAGTCTCTTCCCTTTCCAAGCCGCTTCCGAAGTGCTCCCGGTGCCCGCAACTCCTGATCCCAACCCGCGAGAGGAGCCTCTGCGACCTCAAAACCTCTCTTCCTTCTCCCTCGCTTCCCTCCTCCTCTCGCTACCTCCACCTCCACCGCCACCTCCACCTCCGGCACCCACCCACCGCCGCCGCCGCCGCCACCGGCAGCGCCTCCTCCTCTCCTCCTCCTCCTCCCCTCTTCTCTTTTTGGCAGCCGCTGGACGTCCGGTGTTGATGGTGGCAGCGGCGGCAGCCTAAGCAACAGCAGCCCTTGCAGCCCGCCAGCTAGCGCTCGCCCCGCCGGCGTCCCCAGCCCTATCACCTCATCTCCCGAAAGGTGCTGGGCAGCTCCGGGGCAGTCGAGGCGAAGCGGCTGCAGCGGCGGTAGCGGCGGCGGGAGGCAGGATGAGCGCACGCGGTGAGGGCGCGGGGCAGCCGTCCACTTCAGCCCAGGGACAACCTGCCGCCCCGGCGCCTCAGAAGAGAGGACGCGGCCGCCCCAGGAAGCAGCAGCAAGTCAGTACAGCTGGCGCGGTGGGGGCACCAGCCCACCCCGTCCCCACTGCAGGGGCCCAGACGCGCGCGGGGCGGCCGGAGCGCGGGAGCCCAGTCGCTGCGGCCGTCGCACGCTGCCCGCCAGCCGGCTGGGGGGAGCGGCGCAGACCCACTAGTGTGCCGAGCGGCCCCGGGGCGCCAGCAACCCTCCGGGCGGGGAGGTGGGGAGCCGCGGCGGGCGGCCCAGGGAAGGCGGGAGGTGGGGTCTGGCGAAGCGCGTCCTCGGACTTTCGCTATTGTGCACGGCCCCGAGTGGCGCGGTGTCGCCGGGTGACTGGAAGCGAGCGGGATCCGACAAACCCGGGCTCGCAGGCGCTTTCCGAGCTGCTTTTGCAACTGCCCGGGAAGAAGGAGGTGCCGGGGACCCGGGCGCTCCAGCCGATCTGGGCTGAAGGGGTTAGAGTCCTGGGGGCCGGAGGCTCTTTCTCCCGCCTCCCGGGGCTGCTCGCGGGTCGGGGGCTGGCGCGCTGCAGCCACCCCCTTGGCGCCCTCCTCCAAGCTCTCGGTGGCCCAAGACTCGCGCCCTCCCGACAAAGAACGCGTGGAAAGCCGGCTGTCTGGTCCTCTTCGGGCCCTTTAAATGTGCGGCCGCCGCCGGAGAGAGCCCGGGGCAGGGGCTACGGGGAGCTTGGCTCTCTGCGGGACGGGGTTAACTCGCCCAGCCAAGGGCGCGTTGAAAGGAGTGTCCGAGAGAGTGCAGGGTAGCCAGGGTCGCTTCCTCGTCAGGCGCCCGGTCCCCCTTTTGCCCCTGGATCCCGTGCCTCAGAGCTGCAGCCATTAAATGCTCTTCTCCAAGGCCAGTGGCCGGGGGTTGAGTAGGGGACGATCGAGGGGCGCCCGGGACCCAGCGGAGTGGAGGGTTTTGTCTGCGGATGCAACCAATTAAGCGTGCAGCCGGCGCTTGCAGAGCTGCGCTCAGCGCGCAGGGCTGGGGGTTTTGTTCGCTGTAATTTCCAAGCCGCGGCGGGCAGGGTCGAAGCGGGATAAGTCTATTGAGAACATTTAAACTCCACTTTCTCGGGCTTTAAAACTTGCTCGTTCCTTAGTCTTAAATCGCTTCCTTCATGGCAAACACGCCGATTAGAAAATAATCCTAGAGTCCCAAAGTTCCCTGAGAGCAAGGTGGGGAAATTGAACAATGTTTGCTTGCCAGAGAATTTTAGAAAAATTGAGAGTTTACCTTTTTAAAATCATCAAAGGAAATAAGCCTATCTAGAGGCCCCTGAGTTTTCCCGCTCTGCCCAAGCGACACTTTACATCGCATTTGAATCCTGTTTTACACCTCCCAGGAAGTCTCTGCCCTCCCCCACTTGTTTCCCACCCGCCACCCAGCTCTAACTGACTAATTGCACCCCCCTCCAAAAAAAAAAAAATCCAAAAGAAATTACAATGGGGTCTGGAGGTGATTGGATACTTTACCTTTGAGTTAAGGCAGAGTTCACAAAGAAAGAAAAATGTGTCTCCGATATGTTTGCTCTCGATGTGCCCACTGGCGCTAGTGGTCCCACAGAAGCTTGCAGGGAACCTTCCCCGAATTCTCTAAATGGGATGCGAATTTTCATTGAGGACGTTCATGGGTTTTAAGTTAATGAGTCTCATTTAATCACCGAATCTGAATGAAATGTGAATAGATGATTCACTGGATAAATATTTGGGATCTGGAATATTAATCATCGCATTCTCTTAACCACTTGAGTATTTACTACTTGGCATAGGAGCCATTTAAAGTTTTGCTAAACCTAGTGATTGCTTCCATTTCTCATTCCCAGACACTCCATTCCTCCTCGCTTTTACCCCCTTTTAGTTTTCTCCACTCCACCCCCATAAGAGTTTTCTCAAAAGAAAGTTTTGAAGAAAATATGTTTATTTTTATCAAAAGATATTTAAATGTAGGCTGGAGACCATGCCTGCATCTCCAAAAGGAAGTGGAGAATTGAAGCAATTAACTAGATAATTCAAGCAAAACCTCCCACAATAGATTTACTATAATTATTTGGAAATTTTAGGGGGAATGGAGTTATTTTGAACTGAAGAACTTGAATAATTCCTCCAGTATTTCACTCAGAATGTGTCAGTTGAATCATAATCCACCTAGAAGGCAGGTATACAAGATGATTAAAAGCCATCTTTTCAATATGGAAGATTGTTGAAATATCTATGATGTTAGCTTCATATTTCTATTGTTTGAAATGGTAGTATAATGGAGAGTGGTGTTCGTTTAAAATGCTTATTATTCCTATGAGTCGCCAAATGCATAGCCCTGTAAACTTTACACCTTAAAAGTATATGACTTTCTTTCTAGAACATGCTTCTTCAGTCTTTGTTACCATTTTAGGTTTGAAGTAGAATCTAGTTTTCATATACAAAATAGGGTTTCCTCTTTGAACCCTTGGATTAAAAGTGTAGTTATTTCCCCTTTCTGTAAACTCTGTACCATCATCATCCATTTATGCTTGAACTGAAAGTGTTCCAACAGCTCTTTTGAGCAGCACATGCAGAAAATATAGCTAAAGAGTCAGGGTCAATTTCTTTCAGACATTCTTGCCACAACAGCATTTTTTTTTCCCCCCTCACAATTAGGAACCAACCGGTGAGCCCTCTCCTAAGAGACCCAGGGGAAGAC
Organism: Rhinopithecus bieti; assembly: GCF_001698545.2. Classification (NCBI taxonomy): domain Eukaryota; kingdom Metazoa; phylum Chordata; class Mammalia; order Primates; family Cercopithecidae; genus Rhinopithecus; species Rhinopithecus bieti. Next base: position 1,681,651 of record NW_016805189.1, on the reverse strand, counting down.
CTAAAGGCAGCAAAAACAAGAGTCCCTCTAAAGCAGCTCAAAAGGTGAGATTTCTCGAGTCAAGCTCTCCTAACTTCATCAATGACTACAGGAGCCTCCCTGTAACTTTCCTATTCTAACTCCGCACCTAGGAATTTGTCCCAACTGGGTAACACAGACTCAATTCTTACATTTAACATTAATTAGATGCGAGTTAACCTTTTTTCTAAGCAGATGCTCAGCATAAAAGTTTATGAAGATACTTAACAGTGTTGTTTTAAACAAACAGCCACCAAATAATTTGAACCTTAAAACGGGTAGAAGTGAGGAAGGAAGGCGGGGAGGGGGGAGGGGAAGGTGGAAAATGACACAACTAATATTTGCACTAGTTGTAAATAGTTAAAAACAAATCAAAACTATAGATTTTGCCTGGTGGTAAAGTTTTGCAATTTCTTCTGAAAATGATAGAGATTGATTTACTTTGTGCTTATTACATGGCTACTGCAAACCAAATCCCCTATTAAAGTACTTTGCCAAATAGATGATAATTAGAACTAAATCTAGTTGTGGGATAGTGGAAAAATTTCATGAATTTTACAGCTTTAATTGTGATAATAAAGTATACTGCTTGTTTTACAATAAACCTGCAGTATAGTATATCATAATCTCAAAAAGCCCTTTCATCAAGTGACATAGAAATGTCTGAATTGGACAATGAGACTTTTAAAAACAAATATTTGGCTCATTTAATATCTCTTTTTGGGCAAAATAGAACCCAGTTAAGTGTAACATTCAGTGTTTTTCTTAATAAATTTAAAGTTGCAGTTTAAGATAACTTCAGGCTGGCTGTATTTAAGATTGCAAAGAGGAACTATGTCAGGGTTAATGCATGTATAGAGAAGTACCGGTCGCTTTTTTAACTTTATAAATAAATTGGAAAAAAAGTTTCTGCATTTTATTTGTAGGTTTGTATAGTAATTGAGAACAAAGTTTCAAAAATCAGAACTAAATTTGGATATACCTTTTCAACAGGTTTGAGTACATCATGTACAGTATTTGTTAGAAAGGACTATATGCTCATCGTTTGGGGATTAATGTTTTGTGTGGTTTTCTTTGTGACTGTGGGTCCTAACTTTAATATATGTGCTAGTTTTCAGTGTTGTAAACTGCCATAGCAACTAATGGTACATATAAAGTTATTTAGGAAGTAACTATGAGTTCTTGTCTGTTTTAACAGTTTTGAACAGAGTTGAGGAGCATATTTTTAATATATTTAAATTTAATTGCTTCTTAGAGTTTAGATTTGATTGTGTTTCTTATTTAATCAATAAACTTTAAAATAGCTCTAAGTAACCTTGTTATTTAAAAATGGCAATATGTACTCTGGTATTTTTAATATGAATACTTTATATTTGTTTTATTTTACCTCATTTATAAATTAACTAAAAAGGACTGATTTTACCAAGGAGTTTTTCTATGTTGCATAAGTGTGGAGTTTACCTAATTTACTTTTATTCTAAGGAGATGGACAAATAAATACTTGTTAGATAGCTAACACACATTTAAGCTATGGTGTAGTTCCTCTGAAAAATGCAGCATGATAGTATCTCCTAGGAAGAAATCTTTAAATTTCACCATAAATAAGTAATTTGAAATTTAATACTAAAAAGGAAAATGAATTGTCTTCCATATTTTACTATATTCCATGTTTTTTGGATGAATAGATAGAAACGCTCCCATCGCCTCCTCTTCATTTTAAAAGCTTACCACTGACTAACAAAATTTTTTTTGAGAAAAGGGAAGCTGAAACTAGTGCCTAGTTTACCACCTAAAGCAAAATTTTAAAGTTGATCTATTCCTAAGTAAGGGTTGATTTATTTTAGTGACTCTAGTGACAGGCATTTGTAAATGAGCCCCCTAAGCCACTCATCTTTCTGAAAATTCTTCATATGTATGCATACATTATTCTAATTTCCGAAACAGAAGTAGGCTTTCTTTTTTCTAAAGATTCCTTCTCCAGACTCTTTCATTCTTTCAGACAGAATTATTTCCAACAATGCTGTTATGAAAATCCCTCTTGTAATAAAAATGAATAAATACATTTGCCCATAACCTGACTTCTTTTTCTTCAGTTTTATAAATTACGCTTCATCTGGAGAAGAGAATACCTTGCAAAATAATGAATGACATTGATGAATCGTTCATGGCATGTGTAAACTTAAGGTATTTTCACTTTCAAATCAGAATTTGTTGAGTATGTTACTATTCTATATAAACATGATTTTCAAACATATTCGTTTATTAAGCATATATTGTGTTCTAACAAAACATATATGTTCATCAGGATTTTGAAATGCAAATCTTCTTAGAAAAAATTATATTGTTCATAACATGTAAGATAAACATACCCTGTGAGACTGACCAGAGTAGATATGAGAAGTCTTCTATGAGTAACAAAGTGGGTGTTTTCCTGTAAACTGAGACCCATCACAGTGCAACATACATTGCAAAGACTGGTAAGTATATGAGAAGAAAGAAGCCTAAAATTAGAGGAGCTGCAATGCACACTGAAATCCTGATGGTTATATGCTTAAAATGTCTTGCTGCTTGGAGTTTCTTGACTTACAAAGTTTATATTTGGATTCAGTAACTGGCCTTGGGACATTTGAAAACAAAGCTGTTTATTAGAAAATTAACAGTGTGAAACTGGACAATGCATGCAGAATGTTGCAAGACCAAGTGAAGGACTACTAAATTAGCCATCACTTTAATTTCAAACCATATTCAGTAGAAAATTGATTTATATAATATGTAAAACAAAGACATTTATAAAAACACAATTTGCTATACTTGGAAACTTTGGAAGAGAATTATTCTTCAATCTACTTAATATTCCATTAAAACGAATTACTATGCATGACCATTGTGTGATGATTCTAGTCATTCCTCAGAACTCCAATCTGAGTGCTCAAAATTTGTCCCTGAGTCGGTTTCATATAGTTACCTGAATAAAAGAAAAGAAATCAGAAGTTAAAGTTTTCCTGAATAATTAATTTGTCCATGTGTGTATATGTCTGTGTGAGCATATCTTTACCCTTTTATTTTTAGTCTGAGATACACCTAAAACCAGTTATGTCTTAACCTCCTTTTTTGTTTTGTTTTGCTTTGCTTTCCTTTCCTAGGTTGTGCTGGATGGAACTCTTTGCATTTTTACAGTTCCCAAATGGTTACAGAGAAAGAAGTTATAATCTCCTTTAGTTTAGGGTTTTGTTGTACTTTTTAAATCATGACAGAATACTGGAGGGGTTGTCAGTAATTCTTCAGTGTTGAAGGTCTCAGGTCAAATTCATCCTTAAGTTTTAAGCCAATTCTCATTCACATATTTTAGGAAGTTTTTTTTCTGAGGTTGAATTAAATTTTATTGGAAGGTAAATGAAAATTAAAAAAAAAATATCTCAGGTGTGAGATAACCCTACTTCATCATGTCATATATTTGCTTCACCACCCTTGTGACTTTAGGTGTAATGGGCAGATCTAGGGAGCAAAGTGCAGAATAAAAATATCTAGATATAGCAGCTATAGTTAAAATAACATGTTCAGAGTAAATGTTTAGTCTCTATGTTCAATTTGCTATAAAAAGAAGGCCTGAATTAATTAGATACTGTAAAGACTACTTCATGCTCCTTCTAATCATTTGCATTCCTAGAAATGTGGTTTGCTTTTCATAATCATTACCAACACCAATCACAGGTATTTTAAGAAGAGAGAAGATAGGTTTTAGTCACCATTAAGATAAATCATTCAACATAAATGCTAAATGAGGACAGAATTTTCTTCAGAATGTAGTAGGCCTAGTTGAAAGGAGAAACCAAAGGCATTATTATAGGTGAGTTAAGGAAAGGTAACATTGGCAGTTATCATATAATTCTGGCCTATGGTTTCTAAATTAAACTACTGTGATTTAGTTTAATTCCTCTGTATTTCAATGGGCAGGTAAGTTTTATTGGGGGATTCAGGGCCCTATCTGAGGATACAAATGAATTCAGCAGGTGAAACTGAGTAAAGCCCAACTGTTATTCCATTATCTTGATATTTTAGGCTGACTTACCTAAACAATTGACTCATTTTTTTCTTTCACTTTGCCAGGGAAGACAAAGCCTTACTTAATGCACCAGCACATTCTATCTGGCAATGCTTTGAATCATCACAGATTATGATCCAAATATGGGAGATTGAAATACATTTGAATTATCTTATGAAGTAATTTTATTTCAAGGGACCCATAGTTCTACTTCTCTGAAAGCTCTCATCCTTCTGAACTCTTCTGAACTTGAAGGCTCCTCACTTCTCTGGCTGACCTACATTCCTGGGTCATTTTTATCTCAAGTTCTCAACAGATCATTTTGCTAAGGAGATAGAATATAACCGATTGGTATTCTATTGCATTTCAGTTCTTCCTCGAGAATAGATGGATGAAGAGCATTTTATGTCAGTTAAATCATTCAAAACTGTCTTGTCTTGTTAACTTTCTGCAGTTTCCAGAGCAGAAGGCACAAAGTAGAAACTGAATTTAATTTCACTGTCCTAGATTCTGAAGGTTTTAGTTAGGAATCTTTGTTCTGCCAACCAGGAGAAAAGGGGAAATGGAGAACTGACTATCTGTTAGGGCATTGCATTATCTCATATTGTTTTAATACGCTGAGCAATTTTGAATGGCATAGTCTATTTAAATTAGGGAAGAGTAGTGCAGGCATTATCTTTTGTCTAGGATAATGTTTGCTCAGAAGGTAACTCCTATGATCAATAGCAATGGTCTCTTGTATCATTGCTATTGATTTTTCTCATTACAAAGAAGTAGAGAGAAGATTTGGAGGAGGAGAATCTTAAACTTTGAAAATGATAACTTTGCCTGTCATTTGGCTTTGGTTTTAATTTAGTGTTTGTATACATGAAGATAAGCATGTGCAAAATGAGGACACCAGAGTTGACAGTAAGGGCTAACTTGGGTAATAAGCAGGAACTACAATGGATGATGGAAGTTACTTATATTTCCTATTGGTAAATATATTATGATAGCAAATTGTAATGTCTCTTCAAGGCTAAAAGTGTTGCTTGTAAAATTAGGAAACTCACAGAACTGGATTATCAAAAAGGTAAAATGAGAATTTCCTCAGTGCTTAGTGGGATTGATTTGTATAGTTGATTTTGATATCAGTGTACATTGATTTATACTGTTTATGTTTTTTAAAATAGCAACTGAAGGAAATAAAATGTGTTTTCTAGGCTTTGGATAGTGGGCTTCATGTAAATCAAGATACATGCAAACAAAACAGGGCACCATCACACCCAAATATTTTCTAGTTTTTTTTTTTTTTTTTGGTACAGATGCACGGATGGATTTGCAGTGGGGAGTTCTGGCTATATCATAGTACATAAAATATGATGAGATAACTTGCAATAGCAAAAAATTAATAGCCATCTAAATCTGACCCTGAAGTCAGAATTGAATTATTCTTAGTTTCCAACCTCTGCTCTTGTCCATGTGTTTATAGGAAACCTGGAAATACATTACTTTTAACTAATTTGATTTTCACCCTAGAAGGTTATCTTTTATTTTTTAAAATTTCCCATGGCAGTTTTGTTTTATATGAGAATAGCTCTCCAAAGAACAGACACTTTACTGCCTTGAAATCAGATTGGGTCTCAGTTCTACTACCTGTGAACATGGGCAGGATGCTTAATCTCCCATTTGTAAAACAGGGGAATTAACAGTTGCCCTGCCCTACTTAAGTAACATAATGCTTGGAAAGTCACTTTGGAAACTTACAGAATTGGTAAGTATTATGTTTGTGGGTAGCATTTTAAAGTAAGGGGAGGGAGAAGAAATTACATTTGCCTAACTGCTAAATACCATAGCTTTTGTCAGGCACTTTATATGTATATTAGCTCCTTTAATCCTCTGATTTAAGCATTGTGTTCTTCATTCCACAAATGAGAAAACTGTGATTCAAAGATGTAAACCAGGACATATCTGATACTGAACTCTGGTACATGGTAGCACATGGGTTTGAATTCACTTTAATTCTAAAGCTTATACTCTTTCCACTACCATGTGCTCCTGAATGTTCTGTAAAATACTTGTTAAAAGGTAGATTTCTGTTATCTCCAGTGACCTGAAATGCAGGTTGGAAATTACGCTTTGGGAAACCTTTGAAGGGCCACTCTAAAGGTTGTAAAGAGATTGGAAATGTGTGCCTTCTGGTACCGATACCCACAAGACTTCTGGCTCCCAAATATATCATGGGGCTATGTCTTTGGGAATTGTAGTGCATCCAGAAGTTTTCTGCTTTGCTAAATGAGAGGGCTAGGTGAAATTATTTCTAAAGTTTTACTGAACTCTAGAATTCTGATGAGAAGAGGGAAATAAGACACACATATAATATAAACACTTTTCCTTCCTTTCTTTTTTACTTCCTTTCCTCTTGCCTTCCCTTCCTCACCTCTTCCTCCTTCCTTCCCTCCCTCCCTCACTTACTCCCTTCCTCTCTCTTTGCCTCCCTCCCTCACTCCACTCCTTCAACAAGTATATAGTGAACACTTCCTGCATACCAGGCACTAGTGCTAAGCACTGTTTTCAAGCTCAAGAGATGTGTTTGCTAGATGAATTTCTTTCCTAATTAGTTTTTAAAATCTGCAGTACATTGAAGAGTCTGCAGTACCAGAACTTGTTAGAGAAAGAAATAGTTATATTTCCCATTTAACATTTCTCCCAATCCTTATGGACTTGCTTCTAAATATATCATAAAATTAAGTGTACAGTTTTGAATCTAAAGTTTAAAATATAAAAATATTAATGAGGGCGAACAAGGGAGAAATGACAGTTTTAATGATAAATGATTGTTGTAAATATTTGCAGAATAGTACTGGTAATAGTCTGAAATTTCAGTTCTTACAAATGAGAATTCTGACCATATCTCCCTTTTCTTTCTCGATGAGAGCAATAAATAGTTAGAATTAGTTATGTCTCTGTTATACATGGGTTTGTAGTGTAAAGCCAAATTCTATTCTGGCAAAGGAAAACCAAATATACACTTCTACAGTATTGCATATGTTAAAACAAAACAAGCCTCCTGAATGTTTTGTTTGTCTTTTTTGAAAATAATATCCTGAAGAGCATTAAACACAGGAAAACAATACTAAAGCTGGTGTTTTCCAATATGTAAAAATTCTGGATCTAAGCTGGTTTACAAACTAAAACCCTAACTTGTTTTGCAGCCTTTGAGGAGTTTGATTAGAATGATTAAATAATGTGGGTTTTAAAGAAAAATGAAAACCTCCCAGATCGATGCCACACAGCACAGCTAATGTGTTTCTTCTAGATGTAGTCTCAGAAGAGGGTTTCAGTTTACATGTAACACAGGCCTGAACGACCAAGGAGCGAATTTGCTTTTAACAAGTCCGAGTGATAATCGTGATATTTTGCCCTTTAGTTAATGGTGCAAAGTTTGTTTCTCAATAGGCTTTTTGTAAATGAGATGCTCGTTTAAAAGTCATCTTATTTGCAGGGCTTTTCTGTTTTGAGAGATTTGTTTTCTCTGACTTTGAAATGCAGTGAAACCCTTTTAGAAAACAAAACAAAACAAAACAAAAAAAATTCTCTCTTCAATAGACTTTAGATACACCCGGATCACATCATGCCCCCCGAAACATAACAACCATGCAGAGAAAGCATGGTGTAGCACTGTTAGCTTCTAAGGTCAATAGCCTCCTTCTCCCACCCCCCCTTCACACCCCCATTTCCATTAAAAAGGATTTATATTTTCCATGTTTATGTAATTTACTACTGGGTTAAGTGTGCAATCTTACAGTTGCTTCCAAAGATTAAGTCAGATGCTGCTTCTGTGCTAGAGAACTCCATACCCATGTATAACTCACTATGCAGTAGCCAAAGGGATCCTTAAAAGCCTTATTCTAAAGATGACAGATGGGTGTGAGGGAATACTTGCATTGACCAAGCCTTCTGAGAGAAGGAATTAACTTGAAGAAAAACTCCCTATTTGGGAGGCCGAGGCAGGGTGATCACGAGGTCAGGAGATCAAGACCATCCTGGCTAACACGGTGAAACCCCGTCTCTACTAAAAATACAAAAAATTAGCCGGGCGTGGTGGTGGGCACCTGTAGTCCCAGCTACTCGGGAGGCTGAGGCAGGAGAATGGCGGGAACCCAGGAGGCGGAGCTTGCAATGAGTCGAGATCATGCCACTGCACTGCACTCCAGCCTGGGTGACCGAGTGAAAGAAAAAAAAGAAAAGAAAAACTCCCTTTAAGGGTTCCATCTAGTTAGGAGTGAAAGAACACTTATGGAGCACCTCATGGGAGGCAGGAACTTCGAAGTACTTGGAGGAATGACCTCTCATAGGAGGCGTCATCTCCATTTCACAGATGAAACCAAATTGAGGTCTTCAAGGACCTGCCCAAAGTCATAAAGCTAAAATGGCAGAGCAGGAATTGGAATCTAAGCGTTCCAAGGTAGAGTCTATGATCTTCTCAGGACATCTCCCTCTCTCCATGAGGCAATGCTCTGAAGAGTGTGTGATTTACTTGACACTCTGGGCTTTCACTGACTTCATGCCCTTGGGACTGAAGGTAAGACAGTGCCACTAACCTCTGATAATATATGATTCCTTTGTAGAGCCATTCAAAAGTAATAAACAATGATTCAGAGTGTCCAAATCTGATGGTTAGATAGAATTCCTAAAGGCTACCAGGTTTCCTTTTGTTCTGGGAAATTAACTGAATCAGTGATAATTACAGTTTCCTAAAGTATTTTTTTATGGTAACAAATGCTTGTATACTAAGGGGTAGTAGCATTGTTAAGAGGCTAGGAGCACAGTCTTTAGAGTTAGACAAAACTGGGTTCAAATCCCAGGTCTGCCACTTACCTGTTTTGTTTGTGACCTTGAGACAGTTGTATACCTAACCTATCTAAGACTTAGTTGTTCATCTACAAAATAAGAGAAATAATAATACCCACTTTATAAGGCTGCTGTAAGGATGAACATAACACGTGTGACTCACAGTCGAGTGCCTGGGATATTTTAAATGCTCAATATGTGTGAGTTAACATTACAATCATATAGAGTCTGGGTTAATTCATGGGACCTGTTGGATAGTAATGACAGATCAGGGAGATACTATTTGGTAAGAAATGTTGTGGCTTATTTTATCTGTTATCTACCTGTTTGTCTATCTGCCTATCCATCTATCTATTTGTCAACTATCATGTAAATCTATCTGTTTTTACCAGGCAGACTGAAGAGAAAAAGAGGAAAGTTTCATTTGGCAGTGTAGATAGTCAGTATCACTACCAAGTACCCCCGCTGGCTGCTAACTCAGATAACAAAAGTAAAATGTGGAACAAGGTATACTGGTTCAAGTTACCTATATTTGTGTGTTAATGTAGCCATGGATGATTCCTATACATGAAACAACATGTACTAAGTTTTCTTTATCCTAAGAAGTATGAACGCATGTTTTTATAGATGTATGTGATATGTGTGTGTATTGGTGTGTTGTTGTGTCTGAAGATTGGACTAGGACTGACAAAAACAGGGAAAAATAATTGTTTTATAAATCATGTTAACAACTGTGATATCAGAAAAATCTTCTGTGAAGTAAAGCAATGAAACAAACTCTCAAGATAGAAATGTATTCGTGTTAAGTGTGGGATTATTGTTAATAAAGTACATTTTTAATTAATCATTATTTCTAGGCACAGGTAGTCTTCATCACTGGGACAAACTGATGATTTCTGCCGCTTTTTTTTTCCTCTGCTTTAGGTGAACTGATTGACAGGTAATTGTTTCAGGCAAGGAACATGAAATTAAACATGGACAAGTGTGCAAATGTTTGTTGTTTTGAATTAAAATGCTTGTGTATTCTTTTTTTTACATTTATACTTGCTTTTGATTATCAATATAGGTAGAAGAGCTTTGTAAATTGTAAAGCAATATATCAATATTAATTTTTGCAACTTTAGTTGTGACATGGAAAGAATCTTGATCATCTTAAGGAACATTAATTTTCTAAAATACTAACATATGTAGTTACAGAATGTGGGGATAATGTTTTTAATATGGACAGAAATAAAAGCAAAATAGCTTTTTAAAAAGCATTTTCATGCATTTCAGAAGAGATCACTACAGGGGAGTATTTTAGGGTGAGGGGTTGCATAGATACCTCTTTACATCATGCAATGAAGAAGAATCTACTCAAAATGTGGAAAAGATTAACCTTAGAGGAGACGGAGTTTGCTAAAAAACAAAACCCAAAAAACCGATACTTCATCTGCAAAGCAGAACATTCTTACTTCAAATGTGTCCCTTGGTGCAGTACTTATAAACAATATCAGGTAGAAAACTATAATGACTCCCTTTTTCATTTGCAGAAAGCAGAAGCCACTGGAGAAAAACGACCAAGAGGCAGACCTAGGAAATGGGTGAGTAATAAGATATATTTTTTCTTCCTTTTTTTGGAAAGAAAAATTTCTGTTGTATTAAATGAGAAAAGTTTTATTTCATCGATTACATGAATTTCCAACTTCTGGTTTGATGAATCTTTGAAAGGGTTAAGGCAAAAGACAAATTATCACCACTTCCTACCACTAGGCTCCAGGTGTTTATGCAGAACACTTTTCTTTCCTGAAGGTGGACTCATTTTTCTATCTCTTATCAACATCAAAAGAGGCTCCACTCTTCCTTCAAATGGGGTAACAATGAGATGATTTGTTCAGTAGATTGAGTAACTAAAGTTAAAGGGTATTATGAAACCTTGGAAGTTGATTACAAATGATGATAAAATTCATACACAATGTGTATGTGATAACTTTTAATGTTTTTTTTTTCCTATTTTTTTTTTTTTTCTTTTTTTTTTTTTTTTTTTTTTTTTGGTTTTCTCCCTGGCTTTTTTTTTTTTTTTTGGACACATCTCATTTTCTAGGTGGTTTGTGTTTTCTTTTCACATGACTTTGTTAGGAAGCAAAGGTTTATTTCGAGTTTTTCTTGCTTCCCTTAGTAGTCATTCTCCACATGCAAACATTAGAGATAGCTGTATCCATACAAGTGCACTTAATCCCATAGGCACACAGATCCTATATCTTTTGAGGCCAGAGATTCAGTCGCCACTGAAGAGCTTTGCTAATTTTACTGCTTGAACCTTGTTCCCTTGGTTGCTGTGTTACCCCTGTTCTTCTGACCTGTTTTTCCCACTGACAGAGAAGTCCTAAAAAATGAATGAGGGCATCCTTTATACCCAATGTTGTATATAATGGGTTCTTTGGCTTTCCTTTTTCCTCTTCCCCAGTTCGTTCTTCATGCTCCAAATTTTAAAAAGTTTTTTTTTTCTGTTATGCTGGATTATATGTTCCTGTTTGCCATTCCTTTCTCCTCTAGAGTTCTGCATCACTTTCTATTTATACTTTGGTATTGCCTTTCATTTAATTTATTCATCTTGTATTTTTCCTCTGCTCAACATGTGTTGGGATTAGATTTCTTAGCACAAGGAAATGGGATGATCTTTAGATGAAAAACATCTCAGTGTTAAAGTGTAACCTTAAAGTAAGGATATTTCATTCAACCTTCTGTTCATTAAATTAGTTCTCTCCAAACCTGCTTATCAAGTGGTGATCATCTAGCCTGTGCTTGATTACCTTTAAAGTTAGGGAACTTGCTACCTCTCAAGGCTGCCTCTTTCTTCTAGGAAAGCTCTGAACATTAGAAAATTATTCCATCTGACTCCCTGTAACTTCTGTCCACTGTCTCTAGGTCATCCTCCTGGAACATACAGAGTAATTATTTTCACTTTCACTCATGATAGCCCTGCAAACAGTTGAGGAAAATAAACACATATTCTTTGTATGTATCTGTGTTTGTATGTAACACATACTCCAGTTTTCTCATTTTTTCCCCATAAAGGAACATTCTTATTATTCTTTTCTGAGCATGTTTGTTCTTTAATCTTTTGAAAGATGTCACCTAGAACTAAATATCATATTTCAGGTGTGGGTTCCATAACCAGTGGATTTATCACCTTCCTTGTTGGACATATGATTCCAGTTATCGATTGCTGCTTAGTTAACCACTCTAAAACTTCATAGTATAAAAAAACGATTTTATTATGCACATGGATTCTTTGGGTCAAGGATACAGGCAGGGTAGAGCAGAAAGTGTTGTCTCTGCTCCATGATGTCTGGGGCCTCCACTGGGAAGACTCAAGCATCAGTGGATGACTCTAATACTTGGGATCCAGAATCTGGAGCTGTTTCACTTACAATCTGGTGCTTTATCAAGATTGACTGGAAATCTGGGTGGATCTGGGAGTGTGTGCGCTGGATCACCCATACGTGGCCTCCCCAGGATAATCAGCCTTCTTAACATGCACTCAGAGCTCCCTCTGGGAGTGTTCTGGTAACTGAGGAGGAAGCTGCAAGGCCTTTTTTGCCTTAGTCTCAGAAGTCAAAAACTGCTGCCTTCATTATACTCTAATGAGCACATTGTTGACTAACTTGATATTGACATACATCTAAATTGAGATCTGCTGTTTTCTAAGCATCGGAACTCTGAAAGGACGTCCCATACCATTGAACTAATTAATAAGAAAGACGTGTATAATCTTTCTAATAGGTAGCATAATAGAAAATAGATGAGTTATTTGAAGTCATGGGATTAATGTGGCTAAAATGAAATAAAATAAGTTGTAAGCAAATACAGTGGCAGTTAACCAGCAAACTAACCTCCATCAAATGGGGCCTCTTAACTCTCTCAGCCTTTCATCTCCTCTGCCTTTGGACTGTCCTATAATGGTCACCAATTCACCTCCATAGGTTAGAGTCCTGTCTTCTCAGAACCTTCCTATGGCTCCACATCTGGCCAGCTAATTAATTACAACCTGCCCTAGTACTTGGAAGTCACCCGATTTACATCTACCTTTCTTTACAGTTTTCTCTTGCACCACACATCCTTAAACAGTTGATTAATCAGCAAGCCAGAGTAAACTATAGAGCAATTATATGTTTTTTTCTTAACGGATTCTTGCTAATTTAGGGGGGTATCTGGATTGCAGGCATTCGATCTTCCTGCTGGGTAAGAAGCGCATTTGAGGCGCCCATAACAGAAATCCTTGCCTTTCTGAGAATAGCTGGGCCATTTTCTTTGACTCTCCTGGTTTCTAATTTTTACTGGCTGTGAGAATGGAAAATATTATGTGGTGAATTGTTACAAGTCCCTGATTTGGTCCCCAAAGAAGAGTTGTTCTACTGAGAAGAGGAAATAAAAGGAAATTGTATATTTTTTCTAGACAGCGTGTTTCCTCTTTGCTTGTATATCTTCTGTTGGGTAGAGTATGCAGCCAGTCACAGCAAGGCATTCCGTTCAATGGCATTCTTTGCTGGAAAGCTTGTACTGAAGAAATAAATTATTGCATTTTCCATAGGAAATGGGCTTATACTTTATAGCAAGTTCAATTCTTTCCAACAGTGTCATTCACCGATTTCCTTGAGTTAGAGATATATTTTTGAACCGACTGGATTCATTAGGTATATGGGTTAGAAGCCAAATTGTTCCCCTTTTATTCTTGTGGGGTATTTTGCTTTGTTTTAAAGCTCTTGTGCTTTTAAAACTTGTTCCAGTAGATACTATAGATTCATGTAAGAGGCCTGGGAAAAGATACCTACCGAGGAATCCTCTGATCTGATGTAATTGGGATCGGTATGGGTAGGTGTAGGAGAGAAATTTGAATCAGTCTTGCTTTCAGAGGGGATGAAGCATTGACCAATCCAGTGATCTAATGAGTGTGTTAACTAGATTTGCTTAAGAACACGTCTATTGTTTACTTTAATTCCCTTCATCTTTTTTTTTTTATCCCCCTAGTTTGAACTGGATTTCAGATCTATTGTTTTTATGAGGTGGTCTGATTTTCAAGGTGTGTATGTGTGTGTAGAAGAGGCTAGAGGTAAACGGGTCTCTTTTTTTTCTGGCTTTTTATAGTTAAGAGCTTAGGCTCTGGATTCAGATGGCTTGGGTTCAGATTCTGGCCCGCCACTTAGCTAACTGGAGTCTTAAGAAAATCACATGACCTTTAAAGGTCCAGTTTCCTCATCTGCAAAAGTTATATTTCTAATAGAGTTGTAAGGATTAAATGAGATAATGTATGCAAAGGGCTTAATAAAGAGCATGGCACACAGGAAGTGCTCAATAAATGTTGGAAATTATGATTAATTTCACTGTACATTTTCATTTTGACATTAGCTATAGGCTAAACCTTAATTACTTAAAGCCACCAGTAGTTACACATAGAAGGAATGACAGAGCTACATGTCAGACTAACCAAGTACCCTTGATAGTATCATTATGTCCTCAATATATTTATGCTGAATATTAATCAAGTTTAAGAACTGCTTATAAATAATACTAAGATGCATTTTAATTCTCTTTGCTGTTAAGGGGGAGTTTTACATTGCAGCTTAGAAGCCTTTCTTCGAATAGTAGAGATTTGGTGTCACGTGGTGTTCATCAGTTTGAAAAGAAGTATTTCTGATGTTTGCCTCAAGATGCACATACAGAGATGGCTGATTCTCAGAACTTCTGTAGAATTCCATTAGCCAGTCCTGCCATTTGAAATTTGGCATTTAACATTTGCATTTTTCTATTCTTGCATAGGAAAGGAGCTTGTCACATACCTAGTTTAGTGATGGAAAGCATTTGGAGAAAGTTGTAGAGAGTGGGGCTCAGGCTCAAGAATACAATGAAGTAATAAAGTTGTTAACCTCATGTATAAAATCCTCTGTCCAGATATTGCTTAGTGATGCATCTAGTGCTTCTGGAGGAAAAGAAGTAAGAACCAAATAATGAAGACTACATCAATGGGAACAAGTGATACTTTTAGGTGTTTTGTTCTCAGAATATTTTAAAAGAAAGGAAATTAACAACAGAAGAAAATATTTCCCAATATGAATTAATGGTTTTCAAAGAAAAAAAAATCTTTCTGGAGATACTAAGATTGACCTAGAAGTTGATCCAAAGACCAGATGCTGAAACTGCACTTCAGTTGGTCACTAGAAAGATCCCAGCAATCCCCAGCTGGTTTCTCAGGCTGCTGATTCCCTTTATTTGGTAATGGGGTGTGTGCAGTACGTCGATTAAAAAATATGTATTTCCATTCCATTGCTTTTGAAGGGGAGCAGTTGTCTTTCTCTTATTAAAGAGCTTGTGATACACAGGAAAGTGATGTAATTTTATTTATTAGTCAAACATGTGAGGATTCTAGATAAGACAACAAGGGTTTTTTTTTTTCCCCCTAGTTTGTAGAAATCTAAAAATTTAAGTGATGATTTGAGGATCAAGAAGGGAGAACTGAATCAAAATAAAATTTGATACACCCATTCTTTGGTTTTGGAATTCTTTGACTTTCTTCTAAAGATCCCAAGCATTAATGTATTGAAGAACCCGGAAATCTGATTTTGAAGCTAAAGCATTAGGTTTTCATGTCCATTACTTTTCCCCTCCAGAAGTTTGCTACTTAAACACACACACACACACGTGCGCGTGCGCACACACACATATATATATACACACACACACACACACACACACACCAAAAACTTTTAGCTGTTTGTAATTTAAGACTTTCCTTGTTGAAAGTGGCTGGGAGTGGTGGCTCATGCCTGTAATCCCAGCACTTTGGGAGGCCGAGGTGGGCAGATCACTTGAGGCCCAGGAGTTCGAAACCAGCCTGGCCAACATGGTGAAACCCCGTGTCTACCAATAATACAAAAACTCCTGAGTGTGGTGGCCCGTGCCTGTAGTCCCAGCTGCTCAGGTGGCTGAGGTAGGAGAATTGCTTGATCCTGGGAGGCAGAGGTTGCAGTGAGCTTGGTGATCATGCCACTGCACTACAGCCTGGGCAACAGAGCAAGACTCCATCTCAAAAAAGAAGAAAAGAAAAGAAAAAAAAAGAAAAGAAACTGAAATATATAACTGCAGTGTTTAGAAAGGAATATCCAATAATGCAGATTGCAGATAATTGCAACTTTGTACTGGAGTCGGAGGGGAAGAAATGATTTTGATATAACATCAAAAACTCTCTGCTAATGGAATATGTGAAGGTGAAATCATTTTCCCTTAATGGCAAAGACCCTTGCCATTATCACATGCTTTAAAAAACAGGAGATGCTCTTTTTAAAGCAACTGGATTTTAAAAATATATGCTTAGTAATTAAATATAAATTTGCTGATGCACATAATGCATTCAAAGTTGGTAAGTAATATTTTCTGAAACTATCTTTTCTTTTGCAATTATGATAAAAATAGAGTACTTTCCAATTTTTTCCCTATGGGGAAAAGTAGCTTAATCTTGTTTTGTTTTAATAGTTTACTGCAAAATTCACTAAAATGATTATTTAAAATTAAAAGATGAAATATGAAAACACGAATAAGTCATGTCTAAAAGGCAAGAATTGAATTTGATCATTCATGTTTTGATTCAATACTAATGTCTTTTTCATTTGTTTTAATATGCAAGTGCTATTCTTAATTATTCTGTTAAATGAAGACGTTCCAAAAAAGAGATTGATAATCTGCCCTACTTGGTCATCCAGTTCATCCAGTTTAGCATGGCCAATCTCTACCAGACACTAACCATTTAGGATTATAAAAGCATTGACTACAGAGTCTGAAGCTCCAGTGACTCTGCTGCTGTGCCAAAATAGCATTGACTATAACCAAGGAAGAAGAGGTTTTTCTCACTTGTATGGAGTGGCAAATTTTAGACAGGAGGTAGTTCATTAAAATGTCTTGTTTCTCCATATGTTATCATCAATCAGATCAACAGAGTTCTGGCCAAGACAGTATTCTCAATTTTTAATTCTAATAAAATGACAAATGTAGAATCAGTGACCATTTTGTATGACAACAAATGTATATAAGATTTTCCTTACACAGTGTACTATCCCTACTTCCATACACGTTTACCTACATTCACCTTACTGTAAGTATTTATGGATGGTAGTAAATATTTCTAAAAGGTTGGAAATCCTCATACTGTATATTAATATGCCACTTTTTTTACTAGGTAAACAAGTAAAATGATTATATTCCAGGAGAATATTTTGTTGTGTTTTAAGGGTGGAACCTGCTCTTATAAGGGTTTTGTTTTGTTTTGTTTTGTTTTGTTTTTGAGACAGAGTTTCGCTCTGTCACCCAGGCTGGAGTGCAGTGGCACAATCTCGGCTCACTGCAGTTTCTGCCTCCCAGGTTCAAGTGATCCTCCTATCTCAGCCTCCTAAGTAGCTGGGACTATAGGCCCATGCCACTATGCCTGGCTAATTTTTATTTTTTTTTTAGTAGAGACGCAGTTTCATCATGTTGGGCAGGCTGGTCTCGAACTCCTGACTTCAGGTGATCCTCCCACCTCAGCCTCCAAAACTGTTGGGATTACAGGCATGAGCTACCACTCACGGCCTTTAAGATTTTTTTTAAAAATCAAGGAATTCCTGATTCTAAACTCTTCAATAGTTGACACAAACATTTAAACATTTTTGACAAAAGATGGGATGAAATCAAGCCTACTCCTTGTACTCCAGATTGAAAAAAGGACCTCTGTATTTTGATGGGCTGAATACCTTTGGGCAGGTTGCTTAATTTATCCATGCTTTTTCTCATGTTTAAGTGCCTGACAGGAACATTCTGTCCATAACTAGTGGCTGTCAAACATTTACGGTTGTAAAACACAAAAACCTTTATTGCTCCAGCCAGGGACTGATTATTGAGTTTGTGATGATCCAGCCTCTTGTCTCCTTCTTTGCTTTGTTTTCTCTGCTCCCGCCTGCTGCCTGCCCTTTGGCCATTTCACTGCTCATTAGCGCCTCCACCAGATGGGGGACAGGGGCAGGAACAGGGGGTCAGCTCTGGTAAAAGACTTGGTGAGAAGGAGGCTGAGAGTAACAGCCAACATCAGGTTTTCAGATTATCTACATCCAGGCTCCCCCCCTAACCCTGTCCTCAGGAATCACTGAATGCAGCCATGACACTGAAATTTGTTTTTCATTCATTATTTTTTCATTCTTATAATAAACGTGGTTTTATAAGTTAGTTAAAAGTTAAAAGTATTTTCAAGATGTCATAGTAAATAAAAGTCCCTTTTGAGCATTTCATTAGTAAACGATGAATGGCTGCTGGTCAAGCTTGTTCTGGCAAGTCTTTCGCCTCTGTTCAGATTCAGAAGAATGGCACCAAATCTATGCTTACATTAGGCTCAGGTTGTGGAATGTAGTTCTTTCAATTCAGGTTTAGGGAATTTGCCTTATGATGGTGAAAGAGTCCTATTTGGGTGTTAAGAGGCCACAGAGCTAACCCTAACTATATGACCAAGGAAAGCCCGTGTTATCACATTGTACTGTAGTTTCAGTGCATTAACTCAGAAAATGCACCTGAAGTGCCTCTTTAAACGTGACATTGTGCAGAGGACATAGCACTTACAGGACAGAGATACAGACAGAGGCTACTGAAACACTTTTGTTTGTTCACCTGTTTGGTTGCTTGTCTCTTTCTTGGCTGGATCATTTAAACCCTAGAGCTCCAGTTCTGAGACCCTTGATTTTGTGATTTTCCCATTTGTCTAAACATTTTGCCAAAGCTATCTGACATTACTATGAATCAAGCCTGTGCTGGGTCCTAGGGATGTCAAGGTTAACAAGATAGGTGGGACTGCCTTTGGGGAATTTATAATCTGGGGAGTTCTAAAGAGATAACCTGATGCCTGCCAGGTAGATTATTATTCTGTGCTTCAGATGTTAGGAGGTTAAATTAAATTACAGTCTTCAAGTATTTTGAGCTCTTTAGAATTTAAATCCTTCCATAGAAGTAATTACACTGCTTTCCAAATCCTAACAACACACTATTGGAATTTACTTATATTAACATCATAATTTGAATGTACATGTATATGTATGCATATATATATACATACACACACACTTATATATGATATATGAATTGGTTGTACTATGTACTGTGTGCCTGGGGTCACATTCTCTCATTATCATCACAGCAAATATTAAAGCTAATACAAAATGTGTACAGATTTGATTTATCAAAGTAGTCAAATTTCATCTAGTTAGTATAGGCTCAAAAAGATGGGTGTTAAATCGTCAGGTACCAGCTCCAAAAAGAGGGAGAAAAAAGGAATCAGAAAAAAACAGGAAAATTCTGGTGAGCCATTCAATATATGGTGATCTTATTTTTCCTCTTTGTGCATACTCAGTATAATTTATGTTTATCAAATAATTTTTAAATCACCAGGTCTTATAGCAACTTAATTATAAACTTTAATATTTCTGAAAAGTGCAGCCCTTTGTGTTTTAAAATGAGCTCTTTGAGGGTAGGGTGCATATCTCATATTTATCTTTTCACCCTCAGCATCTAGGACATAGGAGGAAATTCAGCAAAGTGATTAAGAGCTCAGACTGCCTGGGTTCAGGTATCAGCTTAATCAAGGCAAGTTGCTGATGGTCCCAGCCCCTGTTTCCCTGTGTGTAAAACAAAGGGTAATCATAGTTTTTGTCTTGTAGGATTGTTTCGTAAGAATTAAATGAGAAGCCATCAAAAAAACTTTATTCAGCATGTGGCAAGCTCTCAATAGGTCATAATTGTTGATGTTAGTACAGTCCCAGGCCCATAATGGTGCTTACTAAATGTTCGGTGAGTAGGATGACAGTTTTCTTTAGTGTGTATAAAGCATGGCTTTTAAATTTTGTTTTCCAGTAATGAGTGTGGATTTGAATTACATTCTTTGACTTAAAAAAAGAAAAAAACCAAACAGATGATTTGTATTTCCAAAGAGGCTACACTTAGGTTTTTTTTTTTTTTAAAGCACAACCTATAGGCATCAAAGCAGATTTGTAATAATTTTGAATTCCATCTTATGCCTCTCCGCTAAAGAAGTAAGCTGCTAGCCACTATCAACCAGGCCCAATAGAAACTTTGAATGTCTTGCCCTATATTAATATTTCCATTCCCTCACTCCTGGAAATAGCATTCTGCTTTCCAAAATAGACACATATGCTGTACCTTAGAAGGATTTTGTCACAATTTTGGATCATCAGAAAAACAGAAGTCAGCTTTATTGGCCAAACCTCATGAACTAATTTTCTAAGGTAGTTTCTCTCTCTGTTTTACAAAAACTCATTTTAATGGCCTATTTTCTTTCGTGTCCCATTTTCTTTCTGTTAATTTTTAGTACTAACATGAGAATAAAGAAAAGTAAAAGTAACTCTATTTGTTTCTTTCGAGGGCATCTGAAAGCACTTAAAGTGACACATTAAGGCAGTAGGGTGTACAACTAAAGATTTACTGGTGACAAAAATCTGAAACCCTAGGCTTACATCAACATGGGAGTAAGTACTTCACAGTGAGAATAATAGGTAGCAATGTTACATAACTTAAAAGTTTAAGCATTACCAATAACGGAAGTTCAGGTTTACCAAGTTCCCAGAAAACTCAAGTATCTTCACTATTAAGGCAGTGCCCCAGTGCAGGAAGCACTAAATCCCAAGGAGGTAAGATAATAACTCTATGTGCATGGAGAAACATGGACTCATACGATTATGGTTGGTAATGTTCTAGAAAGCACCATTTGTTTTGCGGTCTCTTATTATTTCCTGTTCAGAATGATTCTGATGTCAGAGAAGTACATCCTATGCAGTTTGTGTCAGAAGCTGATCCTCGAGTGTAATTTCCTTATTACAGGGTCTCTGTCCCTACATTTGCTTTCCTGCCATTATTCTCTCAGGTAGTCCAACTTCAGTATTCATTACATTCTCTAGTGGAAACTTGATGAGGCATTTGCATGCCTGGGCCCACTCTCAGTTGATAGAACTGGGGGTGAAGTTAGAATGCATGAACATGGCCATCTCTGTGGCCCCTCATTCTCTTGAGAGATGGACATTCTTGGCACTGGATGCACACTTTATGAGTGTTAAGGAAAGGATGAAAAGGCAATGAGTGATCTTATAACATGTTCATTCTGTGCTATTACTAAATCTAAAATTTCTCTTTTAAAAGAAAGTCTAGTTTGATTTACAAATCAATAAATAAATCCCTTATTCCCCTTTCATATCTTTGGACTATATATTTTCCATATATATTTGGTGAAACTTATCTCATTCCCAATCCTAATTCTCCTTATTATAATTTCTTTCATAGCTATGTTGTAGAGTTTAATGACATTGTCTGGATTGCTATTGAGATTTTCCTAAATGAGAGTGCTTATTTCCAGACTGCCAAACCAAGACAATGGTCGGCTCTGTATTTTTTTTTTTTTTTTTTTTTTTTTTTTTTTTTTTGAGGCTGGAGTGCAGTGGCGCAATCCTGGCTCCCTGCAACCTCCGCCTCCTGGGTTCAAGTAATTCTTGAGGCACAGCCTCCCGAGTAGCTGGGATTACAGGTGCCTGCCACCATGCCTGGCTAATTTTGTATTTTAGTAGAGACAGGGTTTCACCATGTTGGCCAGGCTGGTCTCAGACTTCTGACCTCAAATGGTCCGCCTGCTTCAGCCTTCCAAAGTGCTGGGATTACAGGCGTGAGCCCCTACACCCAGCCTGTATTTTTTATTTAGTATTGCCCTTCCTCTATTGGTAGTTGACTTTTTTGTAGATATTAAAATTTGTCATCAAATCAGCCAGGCTTAAAGTTTTGTGCCTTCCATCCTGTTTAAACAATTGATGAGCTACATAAAACCATTTAAAATTCATAATTTTATAAGCAGTAAATTGGTAACTTTTTCTAACACATAGTCAGCCTTGCTATTAAATTGCTTATCTTAGTGGAGATCAGTTGGGATCCTTTTCAACTGTTAAGACCTATGGAAACAAAACTGTTACAGCTATGATCCTATTTACACTGTTGGAAGTTCTTAGGGAGCCATAGTATTTATAGGAAACTAATTCACGCTCAACTCACTTGTACTGCATTGTTTCCTGCTATGATAAAGCAAATGGGTTATGTATATTATTGCTTTAATAGAATAATGAATGCACTTAGATTGTATAGTGTGGGAGAGTTTGGCCTTACATAGTCATAGTACGAAGAGAGACCAAATTTTTTTTTTAACTAAAAAGAGACTTTTCTGCTGGGATTGTAATAATGTGGCAAGTATTCAGACTTACTATTTGCTATCTTTGAAGCAAATATATCACAATAAACATTTAGAGAAGCTGATATTTTATATCCATAAGGCAAACACAGAATTTCTTGATTTGCGTGAAAATTTGGGTGTTTTATCCTGTGGTTTTATTTTATTTTTGAGTCTGAGATACTTTTGTGTCCAAGAAAATGTTTAGATTAATTTACTTGTAGTCTTGAAGTTATCTTTTGTAGAAAACCATCCTTATGTGTATGAAAAAAGCCATTTAGAAAGGAGATTTCGTGAGTATCCTTGACAGTGGTGTACAAGTTTAATCATTTTTCCTGTGGCAGGAGGGTCTTCATGTATTCAACCTAGAATTTCTCCTTTTACGGTTCTTAGTCCATTTCCTCTTGTCTTGTTCTTAATGGTGATAGAGAACATCTGCTATGCTCCTCTTCAAAACATATCTTCCTACTTGGGGTACTGTAAAGTGTACATACTTTGGGTCCTAACATATCTGCATTTGTTCTAACTTACTAACCTTAGGCCTTTGTTACCTCTCTGAGACTAAATTTCTTCTTTTGTGAAATGAGGCTGGTAATATCTCCATTGTAGTTTTAGCTAAAGTATCCAGTACCCAGCAAATGCTCAAAATACCATTATTTTGGCCTGGCATGGTGGCTCATGCCTATAATCCCAGCACTTTGGGAGGCTGAGGCAGGTGAATCACTTGAGGTCAGGAGTTCGAGACCAGCCTGGCCAACATGGTGAACCCCATCTCTACTAAAAATACAAAAAATTAGCTGGGTGTGGTGGCACATGCCTGTAATCCTAGCTACTTGGGAGGCTGAAGCAGGAAAATCACTTGAACCCAGGAGGCAGAGGTTGCAGTGAGCCGAGATCACGCCATGGTACTCCAACCTGGGTGACAAGAACGAAAGTCCGACTCAAAACAAAACAAAACAAAACCAAGAAATTAGACGGCCTTGGTGGCGGGCACCTGTAATTCCAGCTGCTCGGGAGGCTGAGGCAGGAGAATCGCTTGAACTCAGGAAGTAGAGTTTGGAGTGAGTCAAGATCATGCCACTGCCTGGGCAACAAAGCAAGACTGTCTCAAAACAATAACAACAACAACAAAAATCATTAGTTTTAAACCCTGTGAAAATATGTTGTCAGCTTTCCATTTTCCACAATAAGATTCCCAAATCTTCCTTACTATGTCCTGTTTTTCTAACTCACTAATCATGGTTCTGAATGAGACTTCAAATGATATGGTAGATGGAAAACTACGTTTGTGATGAAAGGCCTTTCTGACTTGCTTTCTGACTTAATGAATTTCTAGCTTTATGACCTTGGACAGGTGACTTATCGTTGAACCTGCTTGTTCTTATGTAAAAGGGGAATAATAACTGTCATATATTCTTTGTCTTCCTCTCTGGGTTGTGGTCAGAATAATATAAGAAAGTAATTTGTAATGTACAAATAAAGCACCTTGCAATCATAAGGTAACAGCAGTATCAGCAGTTAAAATTTCATACACTAGCTGGATGCAGGGGCTTACGCCTATAATCCCAGCCCTTGGAGAGGCCAAGGCAGGTAGATCACCTGAGGTCAGGAGTTCGAGGCCAGCCTGGCCAACATGGCAAAACCCCATCTCTACCAAAGAAAAAAATACAAAAATTAGCTGAGCATGGTGGCGTGCCAGTGTAATCCCAGCTACTTGGGAGGCTGAGACAGAAGAATCACTTGAACCCAGGAGGTGCAGCTTGCAGTGAGCTGAGATTGCACCACTGCACTCTGGCCTGCGTGACAGAGCAAGACTCTGCCTAAAAAAATAATAATAATTAAAATTTCCTACACTACAATAGGGTGAATGAAATTGTTCCTGTTATTTATGTAACTTCTAACACTTAGCTTGCTATCTTCAGCTTTTCCCTTGTCTATGGTTTATGAGGCATTTACTCTTTTACCATTTCCATCTGCTCTTATGATTGAAAGGCTAAAACTGACAACTTTCAGATGTATCACAGAGACATGTCAAAAGAATTTCAACATGAAAGGTACTGGGTTCGTGTGCAGAAGTAGTGATTAAATAAGCAGGGTTGGGTGAGGTTAAGAGAGAGCCAGATGATCTAAGTGGTAATAAACAGGTGAAGTGTTCAGCAGAGAGAGATGAGCAGAGGAGATCTCTCCAGTAGTAGACTTTGAAGAGGAGGATTTTAGAATTCGTCTCCTAAGACATTCACTGCCAAGTTCCAACTGAACATCGCGGACAAAACATATCTAAATGAGAAGGAAACTTTGGGATATTGAGGATTGCTTGGCATGGAAGTGACCTGGAAGGTTACAGTCATCCCAGGCAGGAGAGGACAATGGCCATGTCTGCAGTGGCCGTGTCTAAGGGGGAAGGTTGCAGACTGAGGTGTTGGAAACTGGGAATGTGTCACTGGAGAAGACCAGTTGGAAAATTGATTGCCCTAGGTGTGAAAGGTGAACCATGAGGACTGTCTAAGAGCACTGAAACTGAGGAGAAAAGAAAGTAGTGTGGACATGGTAATGCTTAAATGAATATTTACATGTGATATTGGCTTAATATTTTAAATCCACTGAATATACTGTTCAAGTTTATAGAAGCAAGAAACTTCCCCCCATATTTGTGCTGTATTAATCTTTTGGTTTCCTTGCCTCAATTCAGTTTTGTTTCATGTTTAATTATGGGGCTGAAAGTACATAAGTTTGAGTAGTCTAGAGTGGAATGTGGTTAAATATCCCTGCAGATTACTTTACGTGTTTCAGTATTCCAATAAAATCAGCCGCAGTGATCCATATGGGATTTGTAGATGCTGTTTTCCCAAGGCCCTTTTCTCCATGGCTGTCTGTGACCTTAGCCATTGAATGGCTTAATCGTTTTTGGCCTCCTCAGTCAGTGATTCTGAGCGGGCAGAGTGGTAATGTGATGTCATGTCTGGGGCATGAGCCTGCATCCTCCCCGTACATGGGTCCCACCCTTCCTGGTCTAGGCAGCTCAATGCACAGTGCTTGGCGCATCGTGAGTGCTCAATAAATTCAGTTGCTTTTCCCGTCTCTCTCTGGATCTCAAATAGGAATATCCAAATTTGAGAACACCACCAAAGCATTAGGTTCCCTAATTAAAGTCCATAGTAAAGGCTGAGGCAGATGTGTGGGAATGCAGTTCCAGACACTGTAGTAAATATAGGAGAGATGATCGCACTGTATTTGCAACAAGGCTTCCCATGCTCATGAATCATAATAAGAACTCTTACAGGATTAATGAATTTTAACTTATTGCAGAATTTTTGAACTATGTGTAATACTGGGACATTTCAAAGTGTTCGTCATGAAAAGTGGCTGATGGAGGTACACATTTTGAGATATCCTGTGTTCTGCCTACGTTGTTTGTTATCTTATTGACATCTTCTGTTCCTTTTACAAAAAGGTCAGCAGGAAGGCCCTCCACATTTTCTGTAGATTCCTAGATAAGAGAAACATCAAGATAGAAGGGAACATTTTGATAGCCTTACACATTTATGTTTTTAAAAATAAAAAATTCTTTACATAAAACTTTCTTTCGTGCCCTTTCTCTGGTAGAGAGAAAAATCAGCCCCCTTTTCTTTCAGAGAAAGGCCTTGTGCACTTTGCCCAGTTTTCCCCAAATGCTGGCATTTTGTAAAACTGTATAACAAGATCTCAATTAGGATGTTGACATTCATACAATCCATTCATCGCAATTAGATTTCTGCAGTTTCTCAGGTACTTATTTGTGTGTGTGTATGTGTGAGCATCAGGTTATATACAACTTTATCACATGTAGGTTCATGTATTCACTACCAGAGGTATTATTTTTTAAGTTCCGGGGTACATGTGCAGGATGTGCAGGTTTGTTACATAGGTAAATGTGTGCCATGGTGGTTAGCTGCACCTATCAACCCATCACCTAGGTATTAAGCCCAGCATGCATTAGCTATTCTTCCTGATGCTCTCCCTCCCCACTCCAGTATTATCTTTTTTTTTTTTTTTGAGATGGAGTCTCGCTCTGTCGCCCAGGCTGGAATGCAGTGGCCGGATCTCAGCTCACTGCAAGCTCCGCCTCCCAAGTTTACACCATTCTCCTGCCTCAGCCTCCCAAGTAGCTGAGACTACAGGTGCCCGCCACCTCGCCCAGGTAGTTTTTTGTGTGTTTTTTAGTAGAGACGGGGTTTCACCATGTTAGCCAGGNTATTTTTTAAGTTCCGGGGTACATGTGCAGGATGTGCAGGTTTGTTACATAGGTAAATGTGTGCCATGGTGGTTAGCTGCACCTATCAACCCATCACCTAGGTATTAAGCCCAGCATGCATTAGCTATTCTTCCTGATGCTCTCCCTCCCCACTCCAGTATTATCTTTTTTTTTTTTTTTGAGATGGAGTCTCGCTCTGTCGCCCAGGCTGGAATGCAGTGGCCGGATCTCAGCTCACTGCAAGCTCCGCCTCCCAAGTTTACACCATTCTCCTGCCTCAGCCTCCCAAGTAGCTGAGACTACAGGTGCCCGCCACCTCGCCCAGGTAGTTTTTTGTGTGTTTTTTAGTAGAGACGGGGTTTCACCATGTTAGCCAGGATGGTCTTGATCTCCTGACCTCATGATCCGCCCGTCTCGGCCTCCCAAAGTGTCCAGTATTATCTTTTAAGACTGTCAGTTGCTCAGGAGTTTGTGGCACATCCCATGGTGACATACACTAAATGTGTCTTCTCTAAATACACAAGAACTTTGCATGACTGTAGGAATGTGGGGAGAGGAATTCTGGTCCATGATTCCTGTCTTTGGCTGTGCAGTTACTCTTTCACATTCCCTCATTATAAAGGTCTGGCTGGCCCTGGCAAAATCATAGGTGGGCTTGGCACACAGCTAACTGCTTGCCTGAAGTAACTTACGCTTTTGTACTGCATTCAGAGTTCTGCCAATTTCAGAGGCCAGGAAAGAAAGAAAGGATTGGCCTGGGAGTGTAACACACCTGCTTTTCCTGAGGGCACATACAACAGGCCTGTTTGAGTACCTGCTTGCCCTTTGGTATATATTGAAATACATGCCTGTATCATCCTGAAGTTGTGGATGAATACATTTATCCCCCGGAAATTCCTCGTTTCACATAGATTTTAAATGTTCATGCAGGCCGATAGTCACTGAGGAAACTGTCCTGTTAGTTGTACTTTGGCTATTTGCCCAAGTCTCTAGAACAATTATAGTAGAACCATGTCATCTTGACACATTTAGGAAGAGCCATATTTGAGAATGCCACTGTAACATTTAGGTTCCCCAAATAAAAATTTCATATTACAACCATGTATCTCTCTCTCTTTCTCTCTCTCTCTCTCTCTCTTTCTCTTTCTCTCCCTCTCACACACACACACACACACACACACAGCAAAGCTGTGCTAAGATGCAAACACTAGGCAGATGGTGAAGTTGCCCCTTCGGGCTAAATGTCTCAGGCCTGCACTCTAGTCTGAGAAAAAATAAATTTGCAAACAGCTCAAGCTGTAAATATTAACATTTGAGAATGGCCAAGGTCTATTGCATTCCACTAGTCACTCCTAGAATCTGAGGTAACCAGAACACAGATGATGATGATGATGATGATGATGATAACGATTGATCATAACTGAAGAGTAAAACACTATCAGTGCGATCATTATGGGATTCTTTTAGAGAATACATTTAGCATATTTGGACCCAAAGGCCTATGGGATCCTAAATCCCAGCTATGCTGTGGCATGCAAATAACTATTTTTTCTTTTCTTTTCTTTTTTTTTTTTTTGGACTAATGCTTTTGACTATCAGCACTTCAAATTTCTGCGAATTATAAGTGATACTCTTTATTTTGGTGGTAACTATTACCTTATTTAAACAAAAAATCATGTTTTGAATCAGCTGTAAACATTTTGACAATCTTGGAAGTGCAGAAAAAGTTATATTTGAAAGAAAATAATTACAGAATATCAGCACATGCTGCTGTTGCTTCCATAGCAAACTCCTTTGGGCCTTACTCAACCAAAATAAATGTGACCACACTGCTGCGGTAGGCATGGCTCTAGGCAAATGGAAGACTGCAGTTCTGTTTCCTGTGTCCTGCTTTCTGTCCCTGAGGTCCAAGCAATGCCAGAACAGTGAATCTGGAAGTATTAAATTGTTGGTCTGTGTGGTCCTTGGTCTTCCCAACTATAAACCTAGACTTGGTCTAGAGGTTATATAGTTAAATCCTCTTATATTCTACAGGTGACAAAATGAAAAGCCAGAGCAATTGTGTCCAGCTCAAGGCCATGCAACCTTGTTAGCTCTGGCAAGAGCCAGGTTTCCTGACTTCTAGTCTGCTTTTCCCTGTAGCGAGCCGCTTCCTCTTGCCTCACCTGATCTTCCTTGGATTTCCATTGGGAATGTTGACCACAGTTCTGCTGAATCTCTTCCTTCAGATCCTGTGCTAGTTTCTTCAGTGCTGCCGTAACAAAGTGCCATAAACTTGGGTGCTTTACCACAACAGAAATTTGCTCTTTCACAGTCTGGAAACTGGAAGTCTGACATCATAGTGTTGGCAGGGACGTGCTCTCCCTGAAGGCTCTAGGGAAGAATCTGTTCCATCTCTTTCCCTTCACTTCTGGTGCTGTTGGTAATCCTTGATGCTCCTTGGCTTTTAGATCCATTGCTCCATTCTCTGCCTCTGTTGCCACATGGTGGTAACAGCAGTTCCCGTGTGTCTGTGTCTCTTTTCCTCTTACAAGGACACCAGCCATATTTGATTAGGGCCCACCCCACTGACTTCATCTTACCTTGATTATACCTGCCAAGACCTTATTTCCAAATAAGGTCACATTCATAGAGACAAGGTGGGTTAGGGCTTCACTATATCTTTTTAGGGGACACAATTCAACCTATAAGAGTTCTTTTTAACTTTAAACCTGTTAGGACCAGGCTGGTATGTGTAATGCATAACGAGAAACTGCAGTGAATTTCATTAAGTGTAAAGCATCATATCCAACATTTGTAGTTTGTTACAATAACACATTGAAAAGATTTATAGACTGTTTTGGTGTGATTTTGGATTAATTCCCTCTTTTGAAGACATTTGTTGGGTTTAGTTTATTTTAAGGAAGGAATGAATAGACCTGAAAGCACCTAATTTTTATTTTCAATTTAGGCTGGAAGCTAGCAAAAGCTTTTGCAGAGAACTTAAACTGTTTCACAGAGCACCAGCACTGTATTTGTTATCATTTTGGCCTTCAGTTTTATTAATGCTTGTTTGATGTGCTAAGCCTCTAGCTAAGACAAAAGACAGAACTTTAGGGTTTTGTTTGTTTTAGCGGTAATAAGGTCTAGAATAAAATGTTTGCTCTATAATATTTAATGGTGTGTATTCAACTCTTAAACCAAAATTTAAAAGAAAGAAATCCCATTCTCATTCAGCACTGTCAAATGTATTCATTCCCCCAAACTTCACTGGTTGAATATTATAATTTGTGTGTATAAACAGTCTTCCTGACTGCATTCTCTTTAATATTAGTTTATCAATTTGGGAGGAAATTTCCAAATAACCTTTATTTGTACCTTAAAAAAATAGTTTTAAACGAAGTCATGGGAATGGATTGCTGTATCTTTTATTGACTTTTGTATATGTGATTCCAAATCTCCCTTTAAATTAATGTCTTCTAGTTTCAAATATACCTCTTCCCATAAGGCTAGTCCCCATTTCCTATAATCTTACAGACCTAGGAGAACAATATTTTCCCTTCCTCCCTTCTGTCGTTTTGATAATTACGTCCTCTGTGCTCAGTGGTGGCCTATTAACTCACATGAATATCATGGGCTTGCAAAATAGCCTCAAATTTCCATATATTGGAACTGTGAGAATTTTCTATAATGGTGCTTTAGCAATAATGATGGAGGTGCAGGCATTTCCTGAGGATTAATGACCAGCTGGGAGGAACCAGTGGCCCTTGGCTCTGCCTCCCAGCCAGCCATTAATTCTAAGGAAATGTCTTTTGCTGAGGTCGTTATTGCTATTATAAGCTTAAAATGGAAAAACATAATAGGCGTATGAGTTATTTTTATGGGTTGATGCAGTTTCCAATGGTATGTACTAATTTGAGAAAATGAATGTGTATACATACAAGAGTAAGTCAGATTGTTTGAATCATCCTTCAGTATTCCATATGTTTTGTGACTGATTTTACAGTTCTCTCTACCTACTTTTCTCATTTACAAAAGAAAAGAAAAGAAAGAAAGAAAGAAAGGAAGGAAGGAAGGAAGGAAGGAAGGAAGGGAAAGAAAGAAAGAAAAAGAAAGAGAGAGAGAAAGAAAGAAAGAAAAAGAAAGAGAGAGAAAGAAAGAGAGAAAGGGAAAATTTGATTTAGCAATTCCTAAAAGTATTGTATTCACTGACATCTTTGGAAACACCAGTTTCTGTTATCAGCTTTAAATAATAGTCAGGTTTTATGTATGATCTAAAGGGAAAAAGAGTTTGTTTTTCAATCCTGTGATAATTTTTCTTTTAGAATGAAACGTTGCAAGAAATGAAAAAAAA
>NW_016805189.1:1604965-1647612 GCF_001698545.2 Rhinopithecus bieti | reverse complement strand
ACCACTCTAACGATTGTGCTGTGCTTCTTTGATTTTTCTTTGTCATTTGTTTAACAGGCACCTTATATTTGTACCTTTACATATTGAATTCATGAGAGAGTTATGCACAGCCTAGTTATTCGACATTCCAGGGGTTTTGAAAAATGTATATTAAATATTGCAATAATGGTGAATACTTTAACATAAAGCCACAAAAAACCTCCTAAAAATAAAGCCAAAGAGTCAAAGTCTTGCTCATTGTGCTTTCTGATTCTTTTAAAAGCCAGCCCTTCTTGTACAGTGTTTCTACTTTTATTCTAATCAACTGGCCTGTTGCGTTATTTTTATGTAGATTGCTAACAAGGTTTTTGAAGAAACATTCTTAAAAGTCATAAAAGGGAAAATCTTGACAGTTCTGGGATATTGCAGCCCTTGACCTTTTGGAGAAACGCAGACAGCATCTCCCAGGCATGACGCCTGGGGATCGTGTTTATCTGTCATCAGTTGGTGACTCCATGTTTATCGAGCACTGGTTATAAGCCAGACTTGGTGAGGGACTGAAACAATTACAAGACACAGTTCTGTGCTGGAAGAAATAGGAATCAACCTAAGATGTCCTGTCCTGCTAGGTCATCAGGTTCCTGTCCCACTACTTTCCTTTCGCTACCAAATTCACTTATAGCCTCCAAGTAGTGTAACTATCAATAGCACCCCTTTCACTCCCCAAAGTGGGCTAATTTGGAGAGTAAGTTGTATGATCTCTCTACCTACAGTGTGCCTGTTTTCAAATGTATACTTTGTCCCTCTCCTGCTCTTGTTACACGTGTGTTCTGAGGCCACTTCCAGATTGTTCTTCCTCTGTCATTACTCCAGCGTGTCGTTGCTCTGCTCAGAAACTGCTAACTGGGTCTTCGTTTGTCATTAAATAATTTATAAATATTTCAGGTCCCATAAATACAATTATGTGGCTCTCAGTTTACCATTTTTCTTATATACATGTAGCAGAAAGCTCTGTTTCCAATATGGAAATAGCTCAGAGTAAACATTCTATTCCATGAACAGGACAAATACTTTCTCACCTTCACTTTTACCTGCAATTTCCTTCTCTCATTTTCAACTGCTTAAAATCTTCTTTAATCTTCAAAGTCCAATTTAGACAGCACCCTTTTATGAATTAGCTCCTTACTGCCCTAGTCAGAATTGGGCTGTCTCATCCCTGGAGAAGGGTGAACAGACATTGCAGATGCTTCTCAACTTGCCATGGGGTTATGGCCTGATACACTCATTGGAAGTCGAAAATATCATCAGTCAAAAATGCATTTAGGCCGTGTGCAGTGGCTTACTCTTGTAGTCCTGGCATTTTGGGAGGCTAGGGTGGGAGGATTGCTTGAGCCCAGGAGTTTGAGACCAGCCTGGGCAATATACTAACACCCCATCTCTACCAAAAAAATACACACACACACACACACACACACACACACACACACACACACATATATATATATAAAATTAGCCAGGTATGTGGTGGCACGCACCTATAGTCCCAGCTACTCGGGAGGCTGAGGGGGGAAAATTGCTTGAGCCTGGCATGTCTAGGCTGCAGTGAGCCATGACTGTGCCACTGCACTCCAGCCTGGGCAACAGAGCAAGACTTTGTCAGGAAAGAAAAGAGAAAAGAAGAGAAGAGAATGCATTTAAGACATCTCACCTACTGAACATCCTAGCCTGGGCAACAAAGCAAGACTCTGTCAGGAAAGAAAAGAAAAGAGAAGAGAGAAGAGAAGAGAAAGAAGAAAAGAAAGAGAAGAGAAGAGAAGAGAAGAGAAGAGAAGAGAAGAGAAGAGAAGAGAAGAGAAGAGAAGAGAAGAGAATGCATTTAAGACATCTCACCTACTGAACATCCTAGCTTTGCCTAGGTTACCTTAAATACGTTCAGAACACTTACACTGCCTGCAGTCTGAGCGTATTTACATTAAATATGCTTGGAATACTTACATTGGCCTACAGTCATCTTACACAAAGCCTGTTTTATAAGAAAGTGTGGAATATCTCATGTAACTTACTGAATACTGTACTGAAAGTGAAAAACAGAATGGTTGTATGGGTATTTGAAGTACAATTTCTACTGAACGTGTATCACTTTCACACCATCGTAAAGCCAAAAAATTCCAGTCAGGCCATCATAGGTTGGGGACTGTCTGTATGAATGCCTTGCTTTTATTATAGCATTCTCTACTTTCTCTTGTACTGGTAATTTTTGAACAGTTATTTTTACCAGTTTTGTAAATTCCTCGAGAACAGTTTTGTATTTTCTTCAAAACCTAGGACTGTGGTATACAGTAACTGCTTAATACAATATTTGTTAAATGAAGAACAAAAAATACATGGTTAGGTTACTCAGGTCATTCCCACAAAATGATTTCTTTAAACTGCGTAATTGGAAGTTATTGTTTTTTCAAAAAAGTATGTCCACAGTATTATGTCATTAATTACCGTACCCTGAGGAATTACTGCTGCTGCTAATCTCTTGGATTCAGTACTTAGAGACATAAATATAAGTGACATTAGCACTGCTACTGTTCAACAAGATTACAAAATAGAAAGTAGATGTAGAAGAAGATGTTGGAAAATATCCTCAAAGATAACAAAATGTAGAATGTCTTACTAGGCCTGGTTCAGGGACATAGTCTAAGCTGAAGCTGCCACACATGGTGTTTGATTTCACGGCACACTCTTCTGCAGAACTGGAAAGAGATGTGTCTACTTTGGGGCATTTTCTTGGAAATTAAAAAAAAAGTGTCTATGATTGATTTTAAAAAAGATAATTTAGGCCAGGCATGGTGGCTCACGCCTGTAATCCCAGTGCTTTGGGAGGCCGAGGTGGGTGGATCATGACATCTGGAGTTCAAGACCATCCTGGCCAACATGGGGAAACTCCCGTCTCTACTAAAAATACAAAAAAAGAGCTGGGCATGGTGGCACACACCTGTGGTCCCAGCTACTTGGGAGGCTGAGGCAGGAGAATCATTTGAACCCGGGAGGTGGAGGTTGCGGTTGCAGTGAGCCCAGATCATGCCACTGCACTCCAGCCTGGTGACAGAGTGAGACTCGGTCTAAAAAAAAAAAAAAAAAAAAGATAATTAAAAGAAACAATACATGCTATTGTATTGGATGGATAAAACAGAGTTTCATGTGACAAAACTTGTACATAAAAGTATTTCCTATTGTTTTAATCATGGTTTTAATGTATGTGGATCACTATGGAATACTGAGTTCAGAAAATAATTACTTTTCTTTTTCACAAATACTGCCATTGTCCTAGTTTTCCATCTCGTCTTTTAGGTAATATTGATTTATCCCTCAAAATTGGTAAAAAAAAAAAAAAAAAAAAAAAAACCTAGGAATACTATATATATATTTAATTTAAGTACCTTGTTAGTTCCATGGGAAAAACAAACTGATAATTTAACAGAGGTAATTGGGATTTTAAGAGTAAATTGACTAAATAAATATAGATTATACTTAAATTTTTTTCTCTTTGAACTGGCTTTACAGATGTACTTTAACATTTAATATACCAACATATTTTGAGAAAAAAATCCGTTTTGTGCAACATGTTTCTAAGTGAACAGTATGACTTCAGATTTTTAAGAGAGTTAACAAAATAATAAGCATTGGATATACTTACCTTTTTTCAAATGTTGTAACAAATTTACCAAAACGCACCACACACACACAGACACACACACTCCACAACATCAAACAACAGAAAATGGGATTCTGTCTCTGTCTCTGTGTCCCACAGTCAGTACCACCACCACTACTACAGTTTGCTTTTATTATAGCATTATCAATTTCCTGCAAATAAGCCTAAATGTCTTAAGTAATTCTACATGTTTATATTACATAGTAATTGAGGAAAAACTAAATATTTTTGAAAGTACATTTAAAATACTACTTTAAAACAATTAATCTGCTTGGGTATACAAAATGAAAGCCAGTTGTTAGAAATCTCTTATACTCAAAAAATTAAAAAAGTATTAAGTGTCAAGGGTTAGACCTGGACTAGAAGTGTGGGTCACTTGGTGGATGACCATGCAACTCAAGAAGAGGAAGAGTGGATTTAGAATTCGAGATAGAGATGAAACATTCATGTACTTAGTATGTGTGAAGTTTAGGATAGGGAGCTGAGCTTGATGGAGCCATGAGTCGCAGTAGCTGAAGCCATGGCTGTGGATAAAGATCCCAAGAGAATGTGAAAAATGAAATGTGATATAGAAAGTGGAGAAGAAAGGGAATATGGGGACCACTGCACACAAAGGAAATAATGTAGGTTGTCAACTGTCAACAGCGATGTGTGGAACTGGTCTTTACTACATCCTTCTCCAGCTGACCCACTGTCCACATGAACTTATGCATGCTTCCCTTGCTCTACTCCACCCATGCTCAGCTCATGGTAATTGATATGGCTGTTTCATATCTGTTAGCTCACTAGACTGAGCTTACCATTGGGATAGCCAACAACAGCAGTGAACCCTAAATCCTGACGACACTATCAGCACTTAAGGAGAGCTGGGGAATGAAACTGGAATTCTTTTAGGGCCAGATCATTAACTCATATCTAGTGACACCTCATTTTCCCTCTGGAAAAGTTAATTGTTATGCAATTAGCTTTACAGAATGGAGCATTTCTGTTGGTTTACTAAAACTGTTAAGCCAAAATAGGGCACAAGTGCAAGTCCTGGCTTCAGAAGTTGGCTGTACCTTCCCTTCTGCAGTACAAGGTGAACATCTGTAAAAAAGAGTGCAATGTCCCGGGTGTGTTTAAACTGACTGCCTTGGCCTCAAACTAAAACTGTTAAGCCAAAACAGGGCACAAGTGCAAGTCCTGGTTCCAGAATTGGCTGCACCTTCTTTTCTGCAGTATGAGGTGAACATCTGTAAAGAAGAGTAAAGTGTCCTTGGTGTGTTTACACTGACTGCCTTGTCTTCAGGGATCATTAGATTTCAAAGAAAAAAAGTCACAATATCCTTTACATGGACCAGATGATGAGAAACTAAATTGTAATTTGGGATTCATTTACAAGAAAAGGCTTGAATGGTTTTCCCATGGACAGGATCTTGGAGGTTAGGAATACCAAATCCTGTGCCCAGCTCAGTCTCTCTGACTGACTATGGAACATTGTCTTCAGACTACAGAAGTCGCAGCCCTAACCCCAAAACATGAGATATTCAAACCTTTTGAAGGGTGTGACGTTTCCAGGTAATTTGGCTTGGTGCAGGAATTGCATTTATGCCCAACTTTGGCTAAACGACTTTAGTAGGCCAACAAAAATGCTCTGTTCTGTAAAGCTAATTGCAAAACAATATCTTCACTTCTCCAGATGGAAAACGGGATATGAAAATCCACCAAAGGAAAGAAATATCATTTCCCGCACTATGGCTCTGCAATCTTAGAATGGTTTCATGAATATTATGTACGTGCAGTAAACATTTATGACCGTATTTAGGTCCAAGCAGCATGAGAGATTTTGTGCTAGTAGTTGTTGATGAGCACTACGAATAGGAATCCTTTATATCTGAGGTATCCATAGTAACTAAGTAGGGCCCATTTCCATCGTGCTTATTTGCTTCCAACCTGCCAACCATGCTTAGACTCTGAGGGCTCCAGGATTCCTAATTCATAAAAAAGCACCCCAGAGAGGTGGGTAAGTGCTTTTCAGCAAAAGCAAACTTAAGCAAGTGATTTTAAGAGATTTGAAGAGTGCTACATGGCAGCCAAGATGATAATTTTTGGCCCAAATATAAATTTAATTGAGTAGTGTTATAAAGACAAAATTACATAGCCAGAAACACAATTATGAGCATTAGGAAAATAATAGTGTTGTCTTGCATCTCCTTGAAATCCCCTATTATGTTACTCACTCCACTGTTGACTATTTTGTAGGTAGCACACGTTCACCTTGCATTTGGCAGAGAACACCAGCTTTGCTATGAATGCTCATAGTTTTTGTAATACAGGGAAGTATTTAACATACTAGGAAAAAAAGCTTTAAATTCATTAACATTAATATTGTAATGTTCATATAATCCTCTTAGGACACATTCACTACAAGTGATTTTATAGTGTTTCCATTTAACATACATAGTAGCTTTTCTTATGGATTGTATGTGCAGTGCCCTTGAACAGAAGCATAAAATTGTCAGTGGCCTATATTTTTTAGATTATTTAACTATGATTAGAAATATTTTGATCCATTTTTTTCACTTCATCTCTTTTTCATATTAGTGCACACTTGACCCTTGAACAATACGGGTTTGAGCTGGACGGGTCCACTTATATGCAGATTTCTTTCAATAAAAGTTACACTGAGTGCTCCTGCCTCTCCTGCCTCTTCCACCTCTTCTCCCTCTTCTGCCTCTGTTACCCCTGAAACAGCAAGACCAACCCCTCCTCATCCTCAGCCTACTCAACATGAAGACGATAAGGATGATCCATTTCCACTTAATGAGTAGTGAACAAATTTTCTCTCTTTTCTTATTTTCTTCTTTGTAGTTTACATGTAGTTTGTAAGGATGCAGTATATAATAATATAACATATAAAATATTTATTAATCGACTGTGTTATCAGTAAGGCTTGCAGTCAACAGTAGGCTATTAGTAGTTAAGTTTTGTGGAGTCAAAAGTTTTGCGTGGATTTTTGTTGGATTTCTGACTTCACAGGGAGTCAGTGCACCAACCCCTGCATTGTTCCAGGGTCAATTGTATTTTGTCTGATTTCATGAGGGTGAACTTTTATACTATACTTTTACAGATAGAAATGAAAGTACTTAGTAATAATTAAATGTATGTACAGTAAAAATATTATAACTGTTGTTTTAAAATAATTATGTTAAATTGAAACCTAAGTTAGTCTTCAGGCTTTTTAAGGTTTTGAAATTTGAACTGGAATGCAAAACAGAATGCACTAGAATAACATTTTTCCATTTCTCCAGTGTCAAGATGGGAAGGCACACATTCTAAGCGTCTGTATCCCCATCTATTTTTCACTAATATTCAAGCTATAGTTACTGGCTAAAATGATGGAGCATCAAAATTTGTGAACTCTGGGAATCATAGCAAGTGTATAACTATAATTCCTTTGTGTCTAAAGAGGGTGGACCTCTATATTAGAGAGAAAATTTACAAACTTTGGGGATAAAATGGAAATTGAGATTGACTCCTAAGGAAACATCTGTTCACTCACTCAGCAAACATTTATCCCACTCTGCTAATGCTAGGCACTGTGCTAGATATTTGGAGAGACACTGGGGAAAAGCCTAAGGTCTCTAGTCTTGTGGCTCTTACATTCTAGAAGGGATTACAAATGGTGGCATAGTTATTAAAAAAATAAAGATGATGATTTCAAGCCATGATAAGAGCAAAGAAGAAAAGTGAACCAAGTTAATGTAATGGAGAGTATTGGAGTGGGCAAGGCTGCTTTAGATCAGAGTCTGGGTGGACTTGACGGAGGAGGTCATGGATAGCCTTGCAGCTGGTAGTCCTGTGGGCAACATTAACAGCAGATAGGATGAGAGGGTTAGGGGCTAACTGAGCATTCACCTTTGTTTTCTTTTTCCCCTCCATTATGAGTGTGACTAGGTGGAACATTCAAGGGATATGTTGCAGGTGTCGTAACAGTCAGGTAAAAGGCAAGATGATTCGTTGTACCTGTTCTTTTCGTGATACTCGTGTGACTACCTATAAGCTTCAAAGTGAAATGAACATTACCTCTTCTACCTTAGCCCACTTCTCATCATTACAAATTTAAGAAGGCAATTATTAACGTGAACAGTCATTCTTCTTTTCAGCAGTGCTAACTTTAAAAAAAATCACTAGCACTTAGCTGAGATGCCGCTGACATGTACCAAGATTGCTTGCCATTGCCCTCTCAACCCATCTGAGTCTAATTTTTCTTTCTGCTGCTGTTTTCCTTCTGCTGCCATTTTTCTTTCTGCTGCTATCAAGATGAGAACATGTGCCTTCCCATCTTGACACTGGTAGAGAGAGAGATTGAGAGAGTGAGGGGGCAGAAATCAGTTCTGATTTTCTAGTTTCTAAACACTGCAGAAGAACAAAGTAGAGAAGAAAGAGGAGAGTGTGTGAGGAAAGAAGTGGCAAGAGATGCATGAGATACCTTAGCAGGGAGTTAAATCACTAGCTCACATAATGACAAAGAAATTGACACTCTAAATTGAGAGCCTGCCATTTTTGTTAACTGGTATCCCTGAATGTAGCTAATGGCACAAGCTACATAGAAACAGGCGCTTGTCCTGTTTTTGTAATGAGCAGAAATCTAGCCCACTGAGACATTGAGTTCTTTTCTAACTTTTTGCTCTGTTGAGAACATCTTTGCTTTTGGATACAAAGGCAGCATGAAAATCCGGAGGCCTTCTCAGGAAGGGGAACTTCTAGGAACTTAATCTGTTAGTGGGAGAGCCAGGAACCAGCACACTTGGAGTGTTATCTGAGCAGGAGGAGTCAGAATTGGCTGGCCAGTTTTCCCTTAATGAGTGTTTATTATGTTTAAGCTACAGAACTAATTACTGTGAAAAGACATAAAGGAACAAGAAGACCAAACCCGTATCCTCATGATACTGACAAATCAGTTGGACTGAGCACACATGAATCAACTGAAGAACACTTCTGCCAAGTTCAAGTTGTGTAAAAGTGGAGGATATGAGTCTTGTGGGGACACAGAGTTGAGGCATGAGCTATTAGTCAGAGCCATAAGGCTGCCTGCAGAAGAAGAACTTTGGATGGAGTTTTGAAGGAAGTGAGGAAAAGATCTGAATTAACGTATTAATACATAAAGCTTGTCATCTGAACAGGACTAGAAGCATCTCGAGGGTAAGAACGCGCCTTCTCTTTCTTGCACATTCCCGGAAGACCCACGTTCCTTGTTGGGCACTCTGTAACAGTATTTACTAAGCACTTGAATACCTGGACATGGGCACCACGTTGCTAAGTTGATTAAAGGTTGGTCTTCCGCTCTGCCACTGCCCATAGCACAAAGTGGAAACATGTCACAAGCACCTTGTAGATCTGTCGCTTTTTTCTTCTGATGTTCACCTTCCTTTTGAGCTCTTTCTCTCTCCAACATTGCTTACAAAATAATCTTTCTGCATCTGAGAGAGAGCAAATATTCAGTAACTTTCTGCCATTGGCCTCACTAAAGAGGAGAATCTGCTGAATGCCACCGGAAATGTAAGGATCTCTTGTGACAGTAACGTCTCAGGGGAAAACTAGTGGTTAAATTGTTAATTCTTTGAGTCTGAAACTTTTTTCATTTGCAGTGCAGATAAGTGCCTGATCTTGGAGTATCATGTTTCTGACTTCTTTGGTCTGGCTTCATTTTTTTTCCCCCAAAATGCCATTTTCATTTGTTCTTAGAGTTCAGAACATGTCAGAGAGCTTCTCTGAGCAGTAGGTGATTTTACAGAGCCCACAGAGAAGGAAAACTAAATGTCATCCCAGATGCAGTCCACTATGATCAGGGAGGAGTCAGATTACTCTCCAGGCTTTGCTGTGTCTGCTTGTGAAACAGGAAAGGGAGAACTGAGGCAATGAGTCACCTTATTTGGGCCCAAAGCACCACTTACATTGAATGTGAAGAAAATTTGAAGCAAGAGTTTCTTTTTATAGGTACTGTGTACATAATCACCATTTTGTCCATGGTTCTTATCCAATTCAGTGCATCTTTAAGGATGGCTTATGGAATCATGATATAGCAGAAAAATCCAGGTGATATCAGTCTTGCCTGTTTCCACCTAACTCTTTCATTTAAACTCTCACTAGAATCTATAGGAACTGTTAGCATACATTTTAATAAGTTGTCGACTAGGTGATTAGTGGTATTTATTGGTTATTTTTGACAAAATAATGGAATCATCAAATTTTGAATTGAGAAGTAAAGTAATAATTTATACCAAACCCCAAATGTAGACAAGGTCACATTATAAACATTAATGCTGTCCCAAACTGCCAATGCATTGCATACAAGTGAGTCTAGTAGGTTACCGTAGAGTTCCTCTACTTATGCTTCAAGAGGTTGGCATTGGTAAGCCACTACACTTTCTTGATCAATGAGGCAGAAACCCCTTTGCAAAACACTTAGCTGATGAAAAGATTAGCTAGAATGACTCTAGGAACTGTCTTCTAAGGATCTGACTCATTCATTCCCTTTTTTTTTTTTTTTTTTTTTTTGGTAGGGTTCTCTGGGCCAAGTTAGTTTGAGTATGTATCATTTAAAATAGGATATTACCATCACCATCATCATGTACATTCGTAAATCAAAGCAAGATTAGAGAAGGAATATGGTGGATCACAGAGCAACTCAGAAAGATGACAGCAACAACTAGGAAATGAAACACCATGGTTGTATTTCAGGAACCCTACCCAGCAGATAGGAATTACCATAGCTCCTAAAATTCCATCTGGGTGGTTGATGGAGCCTCAAGTAATCTGACACCATAGCCCACACTCCCCTCTTGCTACCTGCTGAAGTTAGCAGGGAAACATCAAAGAGGGTGCTGTCAGTGGAGCCAATTCTTAGGGATTATAGTGAACCACCCTCCATTGCACTGACTTTTTCCCACAAAATGGGCTAGAGACAACAGCTCTCCTTATGTATTTAAGAAAGAATGGTCAAAAAATAAAATTCACGGCCGGGCGCGGTGGCTCAAGCCTGTAATCCCAGCACTTTGGGAGGCCGAGACGGGCGGATCACGAGGTCAGGAGATCGAGACCATCCTGGCTAACACGGTGAAACCCCGTCTCTACTAAAAAATACAAAAACTAGCCCGAGGTAGCGGGCGCCTGTAGTCCCGGCTACTCCGGGAGGCTGAGGCAGGAGAATGGCGTGAACCCGGGAGGCGGAGCTTGCAGTGAGCTGAGATCCGGCCACTGCCCTCCAGCCTGGAGGACAGAGCGAGACTCCGTCTCAAAAAAATAAAAAAATAAAATAAATAAAATAAAATAAAATTCACATTTTTTTCTGGTGTATACCATTTTGACAGTGTTTCACCATGTAGGTAATATGAATGGGGGCGTTTAAACACAGTCCTGTTTAATATCCTTAGCCAGTACTTATTAAATGCCTACCAAGCCTAGCATTGTTCTAGAAACCTCAAAATACACCTTTAAAAACACATTTTATTGACAGTTGTATAAATGAAGAAAACAAGTCTCCGAAAATTAAAGTGACTTGCACAGATA
This sequence comes from Rhinopithecus bieti, assembly GCF_001698545.2. Lineage (NCBI taxonomy): Eukaryota > Metazoa > Chordata > Mammalia > Primates > Cercopithecidae > Rhinopithecus > Rhinopithecus bieti. Next base: position 1,636,376 of record NW_016805189.1, on the reverse strand, counting down.
CACAAGCTAGAAAGTAATAAAACTTTGAACCCAGGTCTGTCAGACTCCAAAGTCCATGATTTTCTGCTCCATGTGGCCAACCCAGTTAGAAAAGTTATAAAAAATCTTAACAGTTTTTCAGCCCTTCTCACACCTAGCTTTAAGATTAAAGTATTGGTCACGATCTGAAAAAACAAAAAAAAGTGGTGTACAATATTCCAGCTATATTCAATAAACATTTGTTGAACACAACACATGTATATACAGGTCATTGTTACAGGTGTGTGTATAAGTAAATATAATATGGTCCTTAGCTTCAAGACCTTACAGTCTAGGGGTAGATATGCATGTCCATACAACTTCTATTTATTTTTGAACTTCGACTATGTGTCAGGTGTTACGCTGAGCACATTATGAACATTGTCTTGATTTATTATTTAATCCTTACAAGAGCCTTGTAAGTAGTGGTTTTAGAAATATGTTTTGCCGAAATGTAAATAGTAAAAAACAATATGTGAAGCCTTTATTCCAACTAGGTAAAATAAGGAAGGCTTTACAAAGGAGTTGAATGACACTTCAGCTGAGCCCTAAAGAATGAATAGGATTCTAATAGAACAGCTGGAGGCAGGCGTGGTGGCTCACACCTGTAAGCCCAGCACTTTGGGAGGCCGAGGTGGGCAGATCACATTAGGTCAGGAGTTCGAGACCAGCCTGGCCACCATGGCAAAAGCCCATCTCCGCTAAAAATACAAAAATTAGCTGGGCGTGGTGGCACATTCCTGTAATCCCAGCTACTTGGAGGCTGAGGCAGGAAAATTGCTTGAACCCACGAGGTGGAGGTTTCAGTGAGCCGAGATCGTGCCACTGCACTCCAGCCTGGGCAGGGGGAGACTCCATCTAAAAACAAAACAAAACAAAACAGCTGGAAGAGGACTTTCCTGTGACAGAACATTTCATGTCATGTAAAAAGTAGGAGTAAATCAATGGAGGCAGGGAAACGTAGGGTGTATTTAAGTAAGGGCAGCTAGTTTGGATTGGATAGTGTACATTAGAGACATACCATAAGTGAGGGAGTGGATGTGGACAGTGAACCTAAACGCTTAGTGGTAGCAGGTCATGAGGGCCGTGCATACATGCGTAAGGAGATTGGACATTACAGGAAATGGGAAGCTATTAAAGATTTCTAAGCAAGAGAATGACAGGTCAAATCCGACATGATTTGGAAAAAACGTAGGCTCAGTCAGAAGCCGTAGTCTAATGACCAATGCATCATAATTATTTGCTACCCTAATTTTCTTCTTTAGAAGTCAGCTTTTAAAATATATGTTTATAATATAGGTTTATACAGTTTTACATGGTTGAAACAAAGAATAATAATATTTATTATGTAAGATTCAAATTTCAGTATCAACAAATAAAGTTTTCCTGGGCACAGTCGCACCTATTGGTTCATGTGTTGTCTATACCTGCCTTCCTACTACAGTAACAGAATTGAGTACCTGCCACAGAGACCATCTGCCCAACAAAGCCTGAATTATTTACCATCTGACCCTTAAGAGAAGAAGTTTGCTGACTCCTGCTCTATTGCGTCTTTCTGGCCCTCTTAATCCATTTATATAGGTTTCTTCCTTTTGTGTGTGAATGGAAAATGAATTTAAGTTCATTAGTAGAAGCAAGAAACCTTTAGCTTGGCCTCCAGGTATTATTTGTTTTCCTTCTCATGAGAATTTTGAATGTCCTATATCTACATTCTCAAGGCTAAAGAATAATGAGGCAGAATATGTTTTCTCCATTACTATATCCCCTTCCTATGGGGATTCTGAAGGTGTGGTTTTCCCTCTAGGTGAGAGAACTATATTCCTTTTCTAGGCAGATTCCATTTTAGTTCACACTCAGGCTGTCAGATACACAGAACAATGTCACATGAGCTTCTTAAGACCTCTTAAAAATCACTTCCAGTTTGACTTCTGCCCGTACCTTAAGTTAGTTTTCCTCAGAAAGGCTCGGGAATAGCAGAATAACCTTTGATTACCAACAATATATTTAATTTTCCTATTTGATATGATGTCACAGAAAATAACCAATTGCTTTATGTGCTCTGTAGCTTTGTGCTTCAGTGCATCATCACTTTCTTGGGTTTAGGGGTCTGTAGGCATAGCAAAAGAAGGTGTGACAGCCTGTCCTTGTTAGACTGAAGCCGGTCTGAAGTGGTAAGGAGGCAACAGGATGCCAGCCAAGTGAAACACATTCTGACCTCTCCAGATCTTTTTTTTTTTTTTTTTTTTTTTGAGGCGGAGTCTCGCTCTGTCGCCCCGACTGGAGTGCAGTGGCCAGATCTCAGCTCACTGCAAGCTCCGCCTCCCGGGTTTACGCCATTCTCCTGCCTCAGCCTCCCGAGTAGCTGGGACTACAGGCGCCCGCCACCTCGCCCAGCTAGTTTTGTATTTTAGTAGAGAGGGGTTTCACTGTGTTAGCCAGGATGGTCTCGATCTCCTGACCTCGTGATCCGCCCGTCTCGGCCTCCCAAAGTGCTGGGATTACAGGCTTGAGCCACCGCGCCCGGCGACCTCTCCAGATCTTTAATCCAGTCCGGAGCCTAGTGTGACTTGGCTTCTGCCTCCTTCATCCTTCCTAGGGTCCCCCTACACAAAATCCTCTAAATAAGGTTGCCAGTAACCTCTTAACTGCCAAATCCAGGGGACACTTCTCAGTCCTCGTCCTGATGTCTCTTCTGAAATATCTGACACATCAGCAGCACCTCCTTATTTCAAACTTGCCCTCCTTGGATGCCTGAAGGTAAACCTGTCCTGTGTTTCTTCTCTTGTCAAGAAGTTCCTTGCACCTGGGAGGCTCTTCTCTCTCTACCTGCCCTCTGCACGTCGCTCATCTCCAGGGTTATATCTGATGTCTTCTATTTTTCATTCCATGGTGTTTATTCTGAGTTAGCTCCGTGATATCTGTGTTTCAGTCACTGCCTGCATTGACTGACTGTATTCGTAGCTTATCTGAGTGCCATCATATACCTTGTCATCCTTGACTTGTCAGTCTCCGATTTCAACATTTGCAAAGTTCTGCTATTTATTATTCCTAAAGGTGTCTGGAGCTATATGTTTTGAGTTTTCTTTTCCTCCCTTCCCACTTTCCGACTACCATATTCTTTGTACAAGTCTTTATCATCTCTCACTTAAACTATTTGCACCAGCCTCCTACTAGTTTTCCTGCTGTGTCTACTCTTCTTTGTCCAGCTTGCCTCCATTATTGCTGGAAGTGTTTTCTTCAGAACAGACACTCAATCACTCTCCTGCCAAAAATTGTCACTGACTACCATTCACCCAAGGGATAAAGTCTGAACTTCTTATGTTGATTATAGCATTGGGCCTAGTTTCTAATCTTGCCTCTTACAACCCACCAGTTGAAATCTTCACTTCCCTAGGACAGAAAGACCCGTTTTTCTGAAACTTACATTAGGTCTTTCACACTTGTGCTCTGATTGGTGAAGTCTTTACCTCTACTTCCATTTGGACCGATCTCAACACACCTCCCAAGACCCAGTTCAAATATGGTGCCCCCTGACCCCTCCTGAAATTATTTCCTTCCTCTTTGCCTCATGGAAATTTGCACACACCTGAGGTAGAGGACATTTCCAAGTCTACTATAATTATTTGTTTACATGTTTTTCATGCATGAGACTGTGTCTCATCTATCTTTGTATTTTCATTGCAGAGCATAGTGTGTGTCTTATAAAAAGTATCCAAGGAATGAATGTGTCCAAGCCATGTGTCTGCACCTATACCATGAGCCCTCTAGATTCTGTTGTCTGGTGTGTTAGAAATAAATAGTGCTTTGAGCACCAAATAGGGAAGCCATCAGCAGAAAAGGTTTATTTCCTTTTCTCAATATTTTTTTTCATATTGAATCTGGGCTAAGTGTAGATGGCTATAAATAGTCACTCATGAAGTCAAATGCACCTGTGGGATTGGAGGATAATATTTATTTTAGAAAAAAAGAAAGAAGGAAAAGAAGAGAGATGTCCAATGTCACTATTAGTGAATCACATATATTATACTTTAATTTCCCATGTAAATGTGAAAAGAGCTTAGTAGAAAGTAAGATATATAAAGCGTGTCTACATGTGTTTTATGATGTGTATACATGTATATATGTAGATGCATACATATATTTAAATGTGACCATTATCACATTACTCTATGTTTTATTTTATTATATTCATCCTCACAAAATCATTGTTTTACCTCCAGTAATAAAGACAGGGAACTGAGGATTTGTTTTCAAGTCTTGCTTGTGGTATTTGCCTGTGCTTGCACAACAGTAACAATAACGGCAGACCCATTTATTAGATGATTGAAAAGAGCAGGACACCCATGGAGGTTTAACATATGGTCACTGCCCTTACGGAATTCAAAAATCACACACCAAAAAAGGTAGGTAACAATATAGGGCGGTTTGAGGTATGCCAATTAATGGCACACAGTTAGTGAGATTTTGTTTTTTAATCTCTCTATAGCCTACTATAGCACTTTGGAGACACTGGATCAATATTTGCTGAATGAGTGGACAGTAAAACAGGAGCAAATTTGCACTAATTTTTCAATTACGCTTTCTTCCTTGTATGCATTAAACTAGAGTTGGGTTTTAGGCTGTGGTTTGTTGACACCAGCTTGTTGGGAATAAGAGTAAGAATTTATCCTTTACAGTTTCATAGATCTTATTTATCATCTACAAGAAAAGAAAACTTATTTTTGTTTTGTAAACTTCAAATGTAAATTAATAAATATGTAATATAAATAATAAAGCTATATAAATAATAGGTATATATAATGTATAGCATTTAAAGCTATATAAAGTCTACTACTTAGTTGAAGACTTTGTCAGGCTTGCTGAGACACATTGAGTGAAAATATATATAAAAGGCTTTAATGATGTGAGGTGAATACTCAAGAAATTTTAATCATCTTCTTTTCAGTGGTAACGAATTGCGCTCATACAACAAAGCCTAGGTTTCCAGCAGGAAGCAAACCATTTGAAGATGTGGTGCCCTTTAGAAATTGTTTAGAATCTTTTTCAGAAGGAGGTGTAGTGTGACTCCAGGTGCCTCTCCAACCTTGTTGACGTGAGTGCAGGTGACCTCTATGTACTTGTTCTTCAAGCTGCTTTATAATAAGCAGCTCGCTACCCCGATTTACCCACAGAACCACCTTAAGACTTGGCAAGATATCTTTTTTTTAAAAAAAAATAAAGTAATGGATAATCATAGTTCAAACTCATTTGTTTTTCTGTATAGATACATACAGGTAAACATTTTCACAAGTACGCTTAAAAATAGTAGAAGAGTTTAAAGATTTGCCCCAACGGGCTCGTCTCCCTTTTCCAGTTTGGTGCTCCATCTCAGAAAAAGAGAGTCACACTTTGAGACAGATGTAGCTCTTTCTACAGATTTTTACAGAGCAAGAAAATTGGGATCTCACACACCTGCAGTACTTATTTTATCTTCTCATCTCCCTTTATTCAACCAGAAAGGTTTCCCCCCCACCAGTAATACTCTTTTAGAATTATCATGTAGCTTGATGCTATGGCCATAATGGGTTTTGTCTTGTTTTGTTTAATCACAGATGTAAAAATTTAAAAAAAAATGCTTATATTTAAATAGAGTTAATACAAGTAATTGTCTCAAAGTAGTCCTAAATTAATTTTTACTCCCTTATGCTTATACGAGAAAATATACTGACAGTGGCTCAGTACTTGCTTGCTTTGCTTATCTTGCTGGCAATAATACCAGATGTATTTTATTTAATTGAATAGCTGTGTTCCTGAGTGAGTAAATGATATTATTCTAAGTTGATCTATTTACATACACTAGAACTTGCAGTTTATAACAACTGTTAGTTTATTATTTCAAAGATTATACTGTGTTGCAAAGAAATATTTTATTCAGATTTTCATATATTCAGTTTTGTCTGTTTGTTTGTTTTGAGACAAAGTCGCTCTCTGTTGCCCAGGTTGAAGTGCAGTGGTGTGATCTCGGCTCACTGCAACCTCCACCTCATGGGTTCAAGCCATTCTCCTGCCTCAGCCTCCTGAGTAGTTGAGATTGTGGGCATATGCCACCATGCCTGGCTATTTTTGTTTGTTTGTTTGTTTTAGTAGAGACAAGTTTTCACCAAGTTGGCCAGGCTGGCCTCGACCTCCTGACTTCAGGTGATCTGCCTGACTCGCCTCCAAGGTGCTGGGATTATAGGCGTGAGCCACTGTGCCCGGCCTTGTCTGGTTTTTTAACACCGATGGCCTACGTAAACCATCAGTGAACTTTCTGTGAGTTTGAACTACCAACTTGGTGGATGTTTTTCTTTTTTTATTTGCTTGTTTTCTTTGAATTATTTTTACTATCATTAGAGAATGGGCAAAGTTATTTAGTAGAGAATGAGCTCATCTCTGCTACTTCAGCTATTTTTAGAATCTGATTTTTTTTTAAAAGTGGTTGGAGGAAAGAAATGAAACTGCATTCAACTAGGCTGACCTTGGTTGCCATTATCATGGGGATTGGTGAGTTTTTCTCTTTGTTGATGTCTTTAGTTTTCAACAAAATTGCTTCTTTGGAAGTTTTGCTTTTCTCCTAAACTGGTTATATAGGAATGTAGTACGTACAGGTAATTCCATTATATAAATGTGTGTTTATAAATGATTTACTTAGCTGTTCCAGCTTGTTAGTTAAATACGTATTTAAGGCGCATTTAAAATATATATAATATATATATAGAGAGAGAAAAAAAATAGAAACTCACAGAATGGATACTGAGTTGCTGAAAATTAGCCAATCATTTGAATTTAAATCTTTTCAGGAGTTTTTGCATTAGGAATTTACACCATATACTCACTCTGAAACCACGGCATGAAAAGTATAATTAGTCACATCTATTAAAATGGTGAAAGAAAATATTTGGTAATTTTGTATTAGCCAATAAGTTACTTTGCATAAGGCAATTGTGAATACTTTTTATCTTCCTAATCTTAATATGTAAACAACTATACATTCAATGTTTCTTTCAAGAAAACCAAATCCTACAACCCCAGAAAGAGATTCTAATTTGGTTGCTTTCTATTTCTCTTTGTATCATTTATAAAGCAGGCAAAACAATTTCTGGCCTCTGATTTTTGAAAACCATAAAATCATTTCACCCACTTAAGCCCAAACTTTCTAAATCAAATTTTTACCCTAAGAACAAATACTTTCACCATTTATAAACTTTTCAAATTAAGGTTTTGAGTAGAACTTACCAGACAGCCTCTGGAAACCATAGCAACACATGTCCCTAAAGCACATTATATCATATGGTGCTCTACCATAGATGCCCAGTATTTGCCACAGAAGGAACAGAACTTGTTCTGTGTTACCCCATGAGTAGGCCAATTGGTCAGTGGAGGGGTGACAGGTGAGCAGTCAGTGAGGGTGCTGGAGGAAGGTGGCTGTGGGGGTGTGAAGGTTTAGTAGTAGAAAAAACTCTCACTCTGGGTTGCTGGGTGCTTGCTTTGCAGCCCTGGTTTGTGAAGTGATTTATGGGCCATACATCACCTTCCTGGTTGGCTTTGTTGACACCTTGTCACATTCTTGCTTAGGCTTGAGGAATTCATTGTTCTTGTTTGAACTGATAAGAACAAAAAAAAAAAAAAAAAATGAAGAAAGAAAAAAGAAAGGTTTTCTCACTGAGACCTTGGGAAAAGCTAAGGGGGTGGAATGTTGACGTGGAGCGGCAGGCTGCACTTTCCCAAGCAATGCAGCCCTGTGTCTGCTGGCTGCTGCAGCGGCAGGGAATGCCATTAGGAGTGCTGGCGGAAGCTTTATTTGCCCTGTGGAAGTAGTTTCCTGGCTTGGAGCTGTTCCTTTTTGCTAGAATGGTACTGTGGAGAGAGGCCTTAGGAGGGGTCAAGGAGAGAGGTTTTCCTCTGAGAGCTGGGATACATAATGGCTGAGAGGAGATTCCAGTGGGAGGTAAAATGACCCCGGCCACTGGGAGAATGTAAAACACACGGTGACTTGATGTGAGCTGGTCTCTCCAAAGTTCATCCTGCTGTACAGCATGCATTTTGGGCATGGTGCCATGCTGACCTTTCTCCTTTAATGTGTAGTGCCCCATGCTTCACTTAGTATTTTGGCAGCCTGCACACAGAGGCTGGCATTTGAGCCCAGTGCTTTGAAGAGAGCAAAAAGGTTTCAAAATGGGAACTCTTCAAGTCACTGGTTAAACATAAGGTATTATCTCCCATGTCAATGGAGCAATGGATGACCTGCCTGGTGTTTTTTGTTTTTTGTTTTTTTTTTAAGACCTCTTCCCTTTTGTCTTTGCTTCCAAAAAAATTAATACATTAAACTATTTTTCATCCAAGAGAAGTAAACAGGTCAGATCCTATGTTCCATATCATGGGATTGTAAATGCTCATATTTCCTTTTGTGAAAATATGTTTTGTTTAAGAGCAGCCAACCATGAACATACTGCATTCACTAATATTCTCTGTCATCATGCTACTGTTGATTGGAAGGAGAAGAACCTACTTGCACCCCAGCCAAGGGTGGGGTGTCCTGGGGAGTGTTCGCACTTTTGTGTTATACTGTTAACAAGTTCATGTGTAATGTAATAAATCACTTTACCTGGAAGCGCCATTCACACATCCCCACTATGAACCCCATTTTGAGCCTGAGCCATAGAAAACTGCTTCTAAGCTTCTTAAAATGGTTCTCTGCAACAATGTTTCTTACAGAATGAGGATGTATAAACTTGTTATAATGTACTTGACTTTCCAAGTGGTCCCTGTAAACAAGGGATGCTTGAAGAACTGCCAAGCTAGGTAGCCAGAGATTGGGATTGAAGAGCTGACATTGTTCTAACACGGAATGTAAATGGAAATGACCTAATACATGTGTAATAGTAAAGCTCATAAATGTGTAACAGTATAGTAATTGCAGGATTAAAATAAGAAGCAAATTTTGGAAAGTGCACACTTTTTCTTTTGGGTCATCTACCTTGCTATGAAGTGATATTTCGAATAACATTTAAATATCTAAATATATGTATTGCCATTAATATTGACACCAAACTTTTAACACATATCTGTTTTTAAAAATCTACAAGCCCAGTTTCCTCAGTTTCTTTATAACTCTGATGAGCCTGCCACTTCTGCCTTTGCTTTTTTTCCCAACTTGGAATCTACTCTGGTTTCCAGAATTAGGTTTATTGACAGTGTTTCACTGCTCTCTGCTGGAGAAGCCCAAAGCCAAGCCAGGCATCTAAAGCTCTAATGACTTGCAAGGAATGCAGGTGAGATGGTTTAGCTGATAAACTCCCGGCCTTGGAAATTAAACTCACAAGACTTATTCATACTAGTCGAAGATCACAGTTTGCAAGCTGTGCTGTACAGGCTAGAAATGGGTTTCTCAGAGAGTAGTATAGGTAAGATAGAAAGTATAATACTGCCTAAGCTCCAATTTCTTACTTTGAATGTCCTTTGTAAAGATATCCTATATAATGTTGCACAGAAACTGTGCAGTTTCTCAAGTCAATTTTCATCCTTCCATTTTTGACACATAGATACAAACTTAACTGTGGTATGTACATCTGAGACAGTAATCAACCATTCCCCCTGAAAGAAAAAAAAAAGAATTTTATTTTATTTTGAGACAGTGTCTAGCTCTGTCGCCCAGGCAGAAGTGCAGTGGCATGATCACGGCTCACTGCAGCCTTGACTTCCCAGGCTCTGATGATCCTCCCTTCTCAGCCTCCCAAGTAGCTGGGACTACAGGCATGTGCCACCATACCCAGCTAATTTTTTGTATTTTTTTTTTTTTTTTGGTAGTGATGGGGCTTCACCATGTTGCCCAGGCTGGTCTCGAATTCCTGGGCTCAAGCAATTCACCCACCTTGGCCCCCCAAAGTGCTGGGATTACAGGTGTGAGACACCATGCCTGGCAATAAAGCGCTTTTAACCAAAATATATCAAATTCGAAACAAACTATATGTAAAGTTTTTTTTCTTCTAAACTTCATATTTAGTATGTCCATGGTCGGAAAAAAGAGAACAAGAGTATTTACCAAGTAAGCAAAAGTGAGTTATGACATTTTTTTCATGAAACTTTTCTAGGTAGGAATAAACATTACTTTACACTTTGATTTGCATGAACATAAAACTCTACCATAATCTAGATGCCATACTTCTGAAATTTAAAACAAAAGAACAAAAACAAAAGTAGTAAACACTTTAGGTGACTGTTGTTTTAAATGTCTATATTAAGCATATATGTACACGTATATTTATGCATGTGTGGATGTGTGTTTATACATATATTCTATGTATATCTCCTTGGGTGGGAACAGGGAGCAAAGATCTAAGCATATCTCCACAGGGCTTTATGTTCTTTTCAGTCTGGTATCTTTTAACTTAAAAACAACTCGATGAATAGAAATCATAAAAGCCATCCTTACAACAGCATTAAAGTGCTATTCTATTCTGTAGCATTCCAAGTGAATTATTGCTGTGCTGTCAAAGAAAACAAAAACATTTGGGAAGGACTGTTTATTTTACAGTGGTTGACCAAAAGTATGCAAGTGGTTATAAAAAAATGTAGACAGCTAACGATGGGAGGTGCCACTTGCACATTCTGAAATCCATTCACAAACCTTTGACACTAACTGTTGATCACTGGAGATAATATTAGAAGCAAAGCATTTTCCACAGGGAAAATCCTAGCACTATGAAAGCATTTCAGGTCAAAGTAAGTAAATAAAACCTCTATCCCTCATCCTGTATCACTGGCATCTCCTCACTCACAGAACCTAATGGCATGATTGTTTCTTCCCAAGAAGAGCAAGAAAACTTTGCAAAAATATTTCTGTCAGAGGTTATGGCAATGAGGGATTTTTGTGCCATGAAGCATGTGTCGTCCTTTGTATTTAAAGATTAAAATAAAAACTGCCGTTGACAATGTTAATAGATTCTTTCATTAAACAAATATTTCATTTTGAGCTATATGGGAAATTAGAGACCTCAAATGCAGTCCCTGTATATTAAAGATAATAAAATGTATACTTAGGGAAGATAAATGACTTAAGGTTACACAGCAGGTGGCATGGAAGGATGAATTAGAAGTACTAGTTCAGTGTTTGTATTTGTATGTTTTGCCTCAGAATCAGACAATATACAGTTAAGACCTCATCGATATCTCCTGGTAAATGCTTATTTAATGTTTAAGAATTTTCATTGGTGGAGTGATTCTTATTCCAGGAGTCTAGGTCTTGGGGTTTAGGTTTCTTTTACTTAAAAAAACAAAAAGATTCCTCTGATAAGTGAGGATCCATTTAACTTTCTGGTGGATCATTTGGTAACTTTCGAGAAATGAGAATAATCATAACTGGCTCTGTTTATCCTTAGCATGGGGTGAAAGATATGGAAAGTTCCTTGATATGACTGGCATGATTCTATCCCATAAAACCACTTGTAAATATCAGTTGAAATAATGCCTGTAGGGAAAAATTTCAAATGTCCTTTCTGTCAATGCAGAAATGCCATTGCAGCTTGTTTTCTGGGTGGTATGTAAGTTGTAGACAGGCACTACATTGTAGACATATTATGGTGGTGCGGTGAATTGACAGGCAGTTTACCACCATTTCCATGTATTAGATTATGTGTACCTCTGGCTGTCCTGAGCCTTTGCCCCCAGAGTGGAGATAGTGAAAGAGAAGGAGAGAGGGACAAGAACTCCTCGCATCTGTGCCCCTACCTCAGCAGCTCCTCCTCCTTGTCTCTGAGGGTCTCCAGAGTTCGAGAGTTTGGTGTCATGTTGGCCCAAGAGACTGTTGTCCTTTTGACAGCTCGGCTGTTTGTGTCTCCAGAATGAAACAGAATCAAAATTTTTTCAGATGTAGCATCTGCCTTCCCTCCAACATCCTTGGGTTAATCACGTGCTTGCTGGCCAGGATATGTAAATAAGACTTGGCTAAAAACCCCTTAAAGGATTATGAAGCAATCTTGCTTAATAGTAGCAGAACAAAACAAAACAAAAAACCACTCCAACAAATCCTCCTGTGTGCTACCAAGTAATGGAAAGATCCAGTTATGACTGGAACTGTCCTGGCCTAAGTATTGTCCTAGACCCAGAGGGAGCAAAAGAGGGAGGGAGGAAGGGAGAAAGGGGGGGGGGGGGAGAGAGAGAGAGAGAGAGATGAGAGGAGGAGAGAAATTGCTGAAGGAGAGCTTCACTCACTGACTCCGCACACATTCCCTCCCAGTGGTTGCTAATGAAGAGCCCGTGCTGGTGAAGGAAGCCTGCTGATCCCGGAACTGGCCTTGCGCGCATGTGGTGGGATGACAGACACATTCCCTTCCTTGAACTGCACTCTTTTCCTTTGCACTCAGAGGTGGCCCAAGAGAGCCCCGGGTAGGTCCCGGAGTATGTTCCATGCTGCATAAGACATGGAGAGATTCCAATTGCGGGGGTTCCTCCGTAGCCTTTGCAGCTGAACGTCTCCATCTCCTGTCCCTGGGCGGTCAGTCGCTGGCATGGCTCTGTGGAGTTTTACCTCCCAGTTGTCTATCACCAAAGCTGTCCACCCTGTCTGGAGGGGAATGAGCGTGGAAACCCCTGGCGGCTGTACTGACAAAAGCAACCTTAGTCAATGACAGAGCTGGGCAGGCGGCGAGGTCCTGCGGGCTGGCCTTTCTGCTGCTCGTAGGAGGATCATGTGCTGCTATTTCGGAGGCTCCTGCCAGTTGGCCCCTGCCCACCTTTTCTGTTCATACTGAAGCAGCCAGGAACTGAGAGAAAGAGGAAGCCTCGGCTGTGCTCCGGGCTGCGCTGCCAGGGCTGCGTCTGTAGTAGGTCCAGCAGCAAAAACAAAACAGGGCAGAGCCCAGGGAGGCCCCAGTCAGAGCAGCTGAGTGTGGAAACAAAGCAGCCCGCCCGCCCTGGGAAGCTGCCGCAGGCTGTGGAAGGCAACTTCTGGAGAGGCTGCATCCTCTTCAAGCCGGGAAACTGAGGCCCAGAGGACATGTGACATATCTGAGCAGTGACCAAGCCAGGAGTAGAAATGTCTCCTGAGGGCCTGTCCCCACTGCTGTTTGGTTTTAATTGCTCAGCTTTTAACAATGTAACCCTGGACAAGTGACTTACTCTCCCCAGCCTCCATCTCATCTGTAAAATGGGGATGAGAAAATACCGCTAAGGGTTGTTGTGACAATTACATGAGAAAGTATAAACAAAGCATGTGGCACAGTGCCCGGCCACTTAATGGGCCCTCAGTAAGTGTTGTCTAATTATGTGAACCAGAACTTGAGATGGAAGTGAAGCAGAAAAGATAGGGAGTTGTTCATAAATGCCTGATCTGCTAGGGAAATATTTTTTAAAGCAAGGCTACTTTTCACAAGGAGGGGTAGGCACACTTGAATTAAGATCAGATTGATTAGATGTTTTTGTTCAGCTTTGATGTTGAAATGTCTAATCAAATGGCACACTGTGCCCCACTTCCAGGAAGAGCTCAACTCCAACTAGGAGGAAGCAGGTAATGTGAGCCGTGGCATCTTCCCGAATCTTTGTTTATCTTCTTTATCTGAACCTTCCCAAAAGAGTTTAAAATATTCAACTTCAAAGTTACATTCTGATGGAAAACACTTCCTAAGAGACTGAAGGCTTGCCCTAGGAGGTGAAAGAAGAGGAGAGGTGATGGATCACACCACATTTGTGGAAAACGTTAATGCTATGTGATCTTGCCTCCTTAGACCCAGATAGATGCAAAGGATAAGGAACTCAGTTTATAAACTAACAACAGATGCTCCAGAAGTGCTTTGCAGCCTGTTCTGACACTAACTGGTTGTGATTCACTTGTTAAAGATAAGGATAACAACAGCAATACCATTTCTTGAGCCCTTACTGGGTGTCTGGTATTGTGCAAAGTACTCTCTCTATATTACCTCAGTTTCCACAACAACTTTATGAAATATTTCTTCCTTTTGTGATGAGGAAAGTGAGTCTTAGAGAGAAGTTAAATAACTTGTTCAAGATCACTCAGTTAATAAATGCTCCTATGCACTTAATCACTGTGCTATGTCCTGCTTACCCCTTAATGTTAACCTTAATCCTAACTTGAATTTAGGTTAATGTCTATGCACTGCTGTTTTTTTCACCTGCAAATCAAGGGCTGTACTTACAGTTTTGCTAAGGCCACTTCTTTGAAAATTGTAAATATTTCCAGAAAGAGGCACAGTTTACAACAAACTTATTGCTTTCCAAATAAATTCTTCCCTATTAAAATCAATGTACCAGTTGTAATTTTCATACCTATGTATTGTTTAAGATAGAGAGTTTAGGACAGAATTGAAAACTGGGAAAAATAATCTCGTGGTTTTGTTTGTTTGTTAGAGACGTAGTCTCCCTCTGTCACCCAGGCTGGAGTTCGGTGGCCCAATCTCAGCTCACCGCAACCTCCAACCTCCCAGGTTCAAGCAATTCTCTCGCCTCAGCCTCCCAGGTAACTGGGATTACAAGCGTGCACTGCCACGCCGAGCTAATTTTTGTGTTTTTAGTAGAGATGAGGTTTTGCCATGTTGGCCAGGTTGATCTCGAACTCCTGACCTCAAGTGATCCAGCCACCTCGGCCTCCCGAAGTGCTGGGATTACAGGTGTGAGCCACATATTTTTGATATACAGATTGACTATCCCTAATTTGAAAACCTGAAGTCTGAAATGTTCCAACATCCAAAACTTTTTGAGCAGTTACATGATATTTGAATGAATTGCTCATAGGAACATTTTGGATTTCAGATTTCCAGATTAGAGATGTTGAACAGGTAAGTGTAAGACAAATATTCCAAAATCCGAAGAAAATCAGAAATGCAAAGCAGTTCTGGTCTCAAGCATTTCACTCAGCCTGTATTTGCACGCTCATGGCTGTTGGGAAAAGTTAACACATTCACCAAATTGTGCTTGGCCAATTGATAATGACTAATCAATATTAATGCACAAGTATATCTACTTTTGCTGTCAAGGGCAAAATTTAAACTTTACTTGCACTAGTCTTTATCTCTAAGGAAACTTGTACATTTATGCATGTAATTTGGTATCCTCAAGGTAAAAACTCCAAATAGTCAGCATTATTTACTGAGTGAAATTTCTCTATGAAGACTTTTCATATCCTGATGGAATTATGCTTCGAAATTCTCAATACTTATTAGTATCATTGAAATTTTGTGAATTAGACTCATCTAGATTAATATGTACTAGAATTGTTACCTGTATGAACTTGGACAAGTTTCTTAATCTATCTGGGCCTTAGTTGCCTCCGCTGCAAATTGGGAATGAAAATGGTATCATCATATTATAATGGCTGTTGAGACTGTTAAATGAGTTAATTATGTAAAGTGCTTCAAATTGCGGCTGGCACATAGTAAATACTATATGTGTTAATTAATTGTACTAATCACTTGTGACTTCCAATTGATTCTATTTTAATTGATATATTCTATAATATAATTTGCTTCCTTCGTCTCCCTTTCATGTATACAAATTAAATTTGCATAGAAAGTCTTCTAAGAAATTTTCATTCTTCTACTTCACCCTCTCTTTAGCCCTGTAGTAAGTAATTTCTAACTGTTTATTTATTCCTTAGAACTTTATCTAGAGAAGCTTTTGATATTAAGCTGTGACATATAATGGATGAAATTACAGTCATTGAATTTATTTTCTCTGAATTACTGATTATTTTAGGTAGAATTTATCTTCCTTTTTTTTTTTCTGGTGCCCAAGTCTTAGAGAAACATGTTTTCAGCCCTGATCATGATAAATAGTGGGTTTTTTAAATGACATCACGAGATACATATTTCTCAGATACAAAGGATTGTTGTTATGTTCTTTTGGCCAGAAGACACTCGTCTTCCTGGGAAATGTAGCCACAAAATGCTGGGTTTGAGTTTTATTAATATCCTTGTAGATGAAAAACAAAATGTTTCCCCTCTAAGTTTTTGTTCTTTTCCATTTGGCAAACCCGGTGATTTGCCACATGAGCCAATGTGTGTCTCATTTGCTTATTTTCTTGCGCACTAGCAGCCCTGGTGATAGCATCTGGAATGTGTGCAGTTCCTGGGAACAAATAGCATGTTGGAAAATGGTTGACTTGGTGGCAGCAGGATTGCTCATGCACCTGACAGCACATGCCACGTATCTCAAGCCATTTGCCTTTTGTAAAAGTGATTTTAAGATAGGCTGCCTCTCCCCAAATTTTTGTCCAAATAATAATAATAACAACAATGATAAGAAAAGATTTTTATGACCAGTGAATTTAATTTGAGAGTCAGATTTTCAAAGTTATTTTGATATTTGAGCTGATGATATCAACTATGCCATGAAATTTTGTTTTGTTTTGAGGCAAATTACTCGGTTAAATGGGGAGGAACCCTCAGTTCTGGGAATTGCCCACTCCTTTCTTGGAAGACACATGAATAATCCGCCCTCTTGTTTAGCATATAATCAAGAAATAACTTTAAGTATCCTTAGTCCAGCAGCCCAAGCTGCTGCTCTGCCTATGGCGTAGCCCTTCTTTTATACCTTTACTTTCCTAATAAACTTGCTTTCACTTACCAAAAAATTACTAGGTTAAACTGAATCAAGAAAAAGATCAGACTTTGAAAACTTGGTTTACATATATATTATATATGTTGCTTTATTTTCACCATTCTTAAAAACTGTTCATTGACTAAATGATACACAGATTTAAGAGTTTAGGAGACTGAATGGAATTTAGACCGGACTGTTCTTAAACTGCTTTCAAGCTCACATTTCACTTAAGAGTAGGGACTCCCTGTCACCCTTAGTCCCTGTTTCCTCCTTTTCTTTTGATTCATCATTCTTGCAGGGAATTACTGAGAAGGACATGAGCTAAAAGACAACACAGAGGTATTCGAGGAAGGAGGTGTGAATCCAACCAGGCCAGATCATTGAGTTCCAGAGAAATTTCCAGACAAAGCTTCTCAACCCACCAGCCAAGACCCAACCCACAGCAGTCACTTTCACTCTGTCTTATCTTGAACATACTCTTGCTTTTTGAAGGCACAGTCTGTAGAATTCCACATTTTCTGTCTTATTCATTGCCTTCCTCAGTTTCCCTTAATAAGTAAGCAAGACTTGAACTACAGGTTATGAAATTCTTGGGATTAATGACTGAGCTAATTTAGAAAGAAATGCCTGTTCTTCATGGCCCAAAAATGTAGAAAGCCAATTACCTAACTCTACTTGGCAATTTAAATGATGCCTTTTCTATAAAGAGTTCATTACACAAACACTGACCTCCCCTCCTCATAAAATGGATGATATTTTAGTGAGGCATTTCAAAGACGAAAGAGTCTGATGACTTGGCCTAAGGCTAGTTCAATGAAGGCAATGAAAACTTACCTTGGCTATTCTTTTTTGAGTTGGCATTCCAATGAGTCACCATATGGAAGAGGATTAAGAAAAATATTTTATACTTAGGCCAGGCACAATGCTTCATGCCTGTAATCCCAGCACTTTAGGAGGCCGAGGTGGGTGGATCACCTGAGGTCAGGAGTTCAAAACCAGCCCGGCAACATGGCAAAACCCCATCTCTACCAAAAATACAAAAATTAGCCTGGTGTGGTAGCATGTACCTGTAATCCCAGTACTTTGGGAGGCTGAGGCCAATGGATCACTTGAGGTCATGAGTTCGAGACCAGCCTGGCCAACATAGTGAAATTTCATCTCTACTAAAAATATACAAAAATTAGCCAGGCATAGTGGTGCGAGTCTGTAGTCTCAGCAACTCAGGAGGCTGAGGCAGGAAAATCACTTGAACCCAGGAGGCAGAGGTTGCAGTGAGCCGAGATCGCGCCATTGCACTCCATCTCAAAAAAAAAAAAAAAAAAATTTGCAGTTAGGATTTGTAAAATCCTAAAAATCTTAAAGAACAATAGTTAAATCTTACCTTCTATAATTAAAATAATTAAATATTAAGGATTCTTTGGAGTTGCGTCATTAGGAGCTTTACAGTAAGATACCTTACTGACCGATATTAGCCTGCCACAGGTAAATTAGAAAAAAAAAAAAAAAGCAATGAAAACAACAACATTTGAGTTTGTTCATCTAATTGCCCCTTCCTTGCCATCACTCCAAGGCATTAATGTGTCTTTAGATGACCCCATTAAGTTTTCTATTAGAATTTCCTCTCTCTCATACACACACACACACACACACACACACACACACACACACACAAATCCTAGCCATTGGTGTTTCTGAGATTATGAATCCTCTTTCCATGGTGGTTTGGGAACATAGGATATAGTTTATGAGTTGGGGAGACACAAATATATTCTGAAAAAGAAACCTTCAAACCTACTGGGCATGGTGGCTCATGCCTGTAATCCCAGCACTTTCGGAGGCCAAGGCAGGTGGATCACTTGAGGTCAGGAGTTTGAGACCAGCCTGGCCAACATGGTGAAACCCTGCCTCTACTAAAAATACAAAAGTTAGCCGGACGCGGTGGTGTGCGCCTGTAATCCCAGCTACTCAGGAGGCTGAGGCACGAGAATTGCTTGAAACCAGGAGGTGGAGGTGGCAACTAGCCAAGATGTCGCCACTGCACTCCAGCCTGGGCGGCAGAGTGAGACTCAGTCTCAAAAAAAAAAAAAAAAAAGAAGAAAAGAAACTTTCAAATAAAACTATCTTTGACTAATAGACTCATTCATCCAATAGGAATAGAGTGCCCATGGTGTGCTAACTCTTATGACAATGATGACATAGGGACCCAGGGACTACCCTCCCATTAGAGATGCACCATGCTCAGCCCGTCTAACTTGGAGCCTGCACTTACCACCAATAATCAGCTGCCTTCTGTGCCCACACTAGGAGGAAGGATATATGCTTGATACCTTGTTTTATTATACTGTTGAATTTCATCATCACCCTACTCTTATCCACAAAAATATCCAAAGTATTAAATGTTTCTTAAAAGAAATATTAGTTGTGCCCATTTTAATCTCCTAAACTTTATGACTTTGTCCAATGTTCAACTAGACATTTAAGACTGCTTTCATTTGGCTTTTGGTAAGACTCATGTTTGGAATTAATACAGGATCACTATTTGTTCTCCTCAAGTCCCAGAAAAGAAAAAGAGGTTTTTTCCTACAAATCAAACTTCAGCATACCATGAGCTGCCCATGTTATTTGCCATTTGTTCCTTATCTTTTCCAACAAAGTGACCTTAGCACTGAACGAGGAATGCTTAGATGTAGATGTGCACAGAGGACCCTTTTAGTTAATATATAGTAAATACATACCTAATTGGTAAATATGCCTATATATATATATATATATATATATACCCACAGATTTTTAATAAGTGAATATTCTAGAGAGTTGCCATTCCGAGAATGCTCACTGAAAACACAGTACACAAGGCCAACAAGGAATAAGATAGAATATTCCAGCTTGGCAGAATGGTGAGTGAATTGGGCTTTGACTTTAAAGAGGTAGGTAGGTGAGGAGTTGTTGACAAACCTTAGTTTGAAAGTGGTTTATGTCATGGGAAAGTACGTATCAGGGCTGTTGTGAGGATTGTCTTATTTCTTTCTCACAGTAACTCAGTGAGGTAGACACTGTTATCATCCTTATTTCACTGATGAACAAACCAAGGCACAATGAGGTAAAGTCATCTGCTGCAGGACTCAACCGCTGATGAATGAAAGAGCCAGGCAGGGCAGACTGGCTTCAGAATTGTACTGTTTTCGCTTCCTATTTCTCCCTACATCCTAGCCCCACTCACATGGAAATCAGTCTGAAAAGTTCTTCTGTCTTACTCTGTAAAGACAATCCAGGCCGGGCGCGGCGGCTCACGCCTGTAATCCCAGCACTTTGGGAGACGGGCGGATCATGGGTCAGGAGATCGAGATCATCCCTGGCGTTAACATGGTGAAACTCCGTCTCTACTGAAAAAATACAAAAAAAAAAAAAAAAAAAAAAAATTAAGCCGAGTGGCGGCGGGCCGCCTGTAGGTCCCAGCTCACACCGGTGAGGCTGAGGCAGGAGAGAATGACTGTGAAACCCGGGAGGCGGAGCTTGCAGTGAGCCGCGATCGCGCCACTGGACACTCCAGCCTGGGTGACAGAGTGACAGAGTGAGACTCCGTCTCAAAAAAAAAAAGACAATCCAGGCCGTCTTCCTCCTAATTCTTACCCACTTGTATTTCTTCTATAATTGCTACAAAAATGGTCCTACATAACAACATTGTCAACTCACAGAGTACCAAAATAGCAAAGAACCTTACAAATTTCTCTGGGCTAATTTTATCAGCAAAACACTAAGCAAAATGAGAGTTGCCCAAGTCCTGAAAATCATTATGCCACAAAGTTAGTGGTTACCAAGTTCAGCCCACTATTTAAGTATAGCCATTTAAATAGGCCACTATTTAAAACATTGCATTATCCCCATATACTCAACTCAACAGGACAGAGACCATGTTTTATGTCTCTTTGCATGTCCAGCCCTTACCACAGCACCTGCGACATATTCCTCAACAATTTATGCTTGTTGGGTGAATGATGGACTGAATAAATTAACAGGTCTTAGCTTTTAGTTTTTTAAAAATGAAAAATTGTGCTTAATCTTTCATTAATATATTCTTGTGATTTGATCAATGTAAAGAAGAGCAAGATCATCATCTAATATTATCCTGAATACTATTTAATATATTTCTATAATGTTGTCTTAGGTATATATCTTTTGTTTTGTTGTTTTGGAAGCTGTATTACACAGTTGACTCAAGCAAGCTGTATATGCCATGAAAATCAGCGTTGTTCTCCCTCACAACCCCCCCCCCTCCAACACACACACATACCCAGCTTTCAGATAGACCTGAACTCCATGAAGTGGAAGTCCTTCTTGGGTTAAGCTGAGATTGAGAGGACTATTTTACTGCTTCTTCAGTATATTCTTTTTGTTTGTTTGTTTGTTTTTTGAGATGGAGTCTCACTCTGTCACCCAGGCTGAAGTGCAGTGGCACAATCTCGGCTCACCGCAACCTCCGTCTTCTGGTTCAAGTGATTCTCCTGCCTTAGCCTGCTGAGTAGCTGGGATCCCAGGCACACATCACCATACCCGGTTGTTTTTGTATTTTTTGTAGAGACAGGGTTTCAACGTGTCACCTTGTCGGCCAGGCTAATCTCGGTCTCCTGACCTCAAGTGATCTGCCTGCCTCGGCCTCCCAAAGTGCTGGGATTATAGACGTGAGCAATAGCTCCCAGCCCACTTCTTCAATATATTCTTATATGTGAATTGAGCCTTCCATTTCCTCCTTTACCTCCTCTTCCATCGATTGGAACCAGTTGACTTTTTAATGTAAAGTATAGAAACTCAGCCGCTCTAACCCTGTTTTGATTCCAAACCCTTGTACCTACCAGGCCATTTAGGAAGACTGGGATAAATAAGCATTGTAACTCCAGGGAGCTTTCTGGTTTCATGATCCATTTCTGCTTCTTAGGGGCGAGAGAGTGCTGGCTTACAGGAGACTCAGCCAGAAAACTGGCAAGTCGATTAATCTGTAGTTAACCACAGCAATAAATGAACACAAAGGAAATGCAGATGTAAGTAGGGGATAAACTTTGAGTGGTTCCATCAGTAGTGATTCATGATGTTGAACTACAATAATATTTTCCTCCACACACTCTCCCAGTTCCCATTGTGACCCTGGAGCAGCATTTGGGGAAGACAGTTAGGCTTGGGGGTGGGTTCTGTGGTCATGGCTGTGTAAGATTGGTCCTACAGCTGTTAATCTGGCTGACAAATGTTTCATCAACATGTATTGTTGAAAGTGACATGATGCACAGTGCTAGTTAAAAGAGTCGCTTAAATATTAAAATGCCCAAGATGGGAGAAGAGCAGTTTTCCTGGCTTCTCCAAGTTTGATCTGCAGAATCAGAAGTGGCAGAATAGAGAGAGAAGAAACAGGACACTAGCTTGGGTTCCAGCCCCAACTCTGCTGCCCTGTGCTGTGAGCAAGTGACTTATTTAATAACTGTGGGTCTCAGTTTCGTCACTCATAGTACTAGTGATCGTTTCTCAGGAGTATTAAATAAGATCATGAGTTTAAAGAGCCTAGTCCCGTGCCCAGCACAATGGAGGCTACCCTCCAAAGGTCAATCCCTCTTTCTGTGTGTTTCATCCTTTCTTGGCAGCCTGTCTGCTGCATCTCTTAGCTGACTTTTGTCCCTTCCTGCTCACTTAGTCAATTCAGAGATTACAGTTTGTACAATAATGCGCTGCCTTGTCTTCTCGCTGGTGAATCTGGACCGGAATGCTCTGCCTCTGCGCCGACGCTCACTCTGATGGTCTTGGCTGGAGGACAGAGGCTGCTGGCAAAAACCTAAGAGGGAACATACCGTGGTAGCAGCATGAAAGAATTTGGCAAGGAGGTGCTCGTCACATGATTGTGATTCATACTGTACTCTCAAAATGTGGCAGGAGGGCTAGGAGAGGCTTTTAATGCCAGCACACAGAGCAGAGACACTCATTTTCAAACATCACATTCTTTTTATAGTACAGGCATGCCTCACAGGGAAAATATTGAACTTGGCCTGCCAGCACCACGAGAGTCGTCCCAACTGTGATTTTATTGCTTGAGTCACTCCCTGAATCAGATACTGGCTGCATAGAGGAAGTCTTCTATTAGGGATGCTTTGAAATTGTGTTTTAATTAATTAACACCAACTCTGGGCAGATTTTCATTTACTCCTAGCAGACTCTTTTTTTTTTTTTTTCTTTTTCTTTTCTTGCCTGAAACTTGTTAGACATTTTTGTAAGGTCTCAGTTGGATCGCTTTTAAGTATCTTGGTGAAAGAGTCATCTGTGTTGGGTGAAAGCAAAGGGACCCTTCAAAGTAGAGTTTGTCATCTCCGAGCAAATCTGATCCATGGGAACGGGGTCGTCAGGAAGAGTCCCTAAAAGTCTGGCATAACACTTTTTGATGCCTTCAGCCGTCCTCAATCCATTCATCCTGTTATGAAAACTTAAAACTAGAGCTGGCCAGCTGTTGAGAAAAGTCCTCAGTTTTATTTCAACCAAATGGTGCTGCCTCCTGGGGCTGGAAGGGGGCTGACTTCAAGCACAATTAGAAATGTGTAGCTCTTTCAAGCGGCGGAAACTTACAAAATGGCCTTGATTCACAGAGCCCCTCTGGCTCAAAGACTCTCTGCTTCCCGTGTGTCATAAATCTGTATCTGCATCAAAAAGTGTAAAGACGGCACTGTATGGAAGTCCCTCTTCCTCTGTGAGTGTGTCTATGACAGATTTATACTGATGGCTACACTGCACCCCGGTCACAGGCTCCTATTATAGTCATGCCCCACTGACTCAGCCCCCATTTCCTGTGGAAGGGGAGACAAGGTCCTGCATGAAGGAGGGTGAAATTACAGCTCAACTCTCTAATTGCTGTTAGTACAGGAGGACCTTTAAGGGTTGCAGCAAGACCCATTTTGTTCATAGCAACATCTACTGTCTCCTCATCCCTGTGTGGTCACAGCTAAAACCTAAGGCATTTAGTTTAATGACAAGATCTGCCATGACAGGGTACTCCAGAATTCAACAAGACCAAATGGATACATGCGAAAAGAACAAACCGCCTCATTTGTTTAGTTTTTGTTTCTTCAAAGTGGTTTTCTTTTTCTTCCTGAGGGTCCAAGTTTCAAATGTGAAAATTTTTTAAGGTAGCATTGAATCTACCTCTCTATTAGTATTTGCAAATGGATGCAGAACAGGACTGGTTTTTGAAACCATCTCCTTGTTGGAGATTTTCCATCCTTCGAGAACATTGTAGGGTTTCAGAGGTAGCGGCTGATGAGAACCCTCTTGTGTTCGACTGCCACCTTCAAGGTTTAGAGCTGTCCTGCATTTCAGGGGGTGAATTGCTACTGGTAAAGAGGTGAAAATGAGCTTTATTCCAAGAGTTAAACAACTAAGTTGCAAAGTGTAATTCGTCTAATTTTGGGAGTTAAGGATGGAAACTGAAGGATGTTAGGATAGTTTGAATCCTCTAAGAGGAAAAAAAGGCAAAACTGATGTTTCACTTTCCCACTGTATTTAGAGTAGAGCCTTCACGTGGGTAGTTGTTTCTTCTCCTGTTTGGTATGGCTCAGAGCACTTGAAAATGTCACTGGCTGAAGAAGAGTGTTTGTGATATTTTTTAATTCAATTTTTTTTTTGTAGACTGTAGTACTATAAAGAAATGATACATAGAGGGGAGTAAAAACTTGTCTACCTAACAATTGGTATTATGCTTTTGAGTGCACAGTTCTGATTAAATTATATACATTTCTTCCGTTGGCCAACTTATCGTGAGCCTGGTTGTGTGCCTCTGGTGTTTGTATGATATCCACCGCATTTTTTTTCTAACATGTTAAGGATTCTGTTTTAAATAGAAAATCAGATTGCAATTTGAAAAACTTAGTTTTAAAACTCTACCATCTGCTAGATTTGTGAAAGAGGATCTAGTAAATGAAAATTGTGTGTGTATGTGTGTGGTTTATTTTATAGGCACTGCATATTTCTTTGATGATCTATTTTCCAAGCTCATTCTTATCTTTTAGAAGATGTTTCAAGGATTTATGCATCTGGCAGGATTTCAGAGAACTCTACAGTGGTGGAGAAGTACACTCCATTTATAGGGAATCCTGAATCAGGGTCATTCAGAGCATTTATTTTGTTTTGCGCTTAAATTTATTTCTGCTCTGGACATTTCTTTCAAATGGATCATTTTTACATTGCAAATCTAAGCATTTTATTCATAAGAACTGTAATAATAAAGCTTTTCCAGTCCAGACATAGAAGGAAATTTGCAAAATGCATCAGGAAAGTATGGCAATTGTTTTTCAAGCCATCGTGTATTTGAGAAAGTATTGCATTCATTAGTGTTTGCAAAACTGTACATTTAATGGTGCAAAAGTAAAGTTGACTTCTCCCTTTTGGTGCACAGATGTATAAAGTTTATGGAAGTACACCCCAAGGTAGAGACTTATTGGAGTAACTCTTAGAAAGGGCAAAGTTGGCCATAAACAGTGATGCAATAACCCCACAATTATGTATGCTCAATTATTTGGAAGGGAAGTCTGGGAGAAGTGTTTTATATGATTACATGGGCAAATAAGAAGTGAGTGTGGAGAAGCACGGTCCAAAGGTTTGCATTTGTTGTGTATACCCCAAATAGCATCCTAATACAGCTTTATAATGTAAATCCACCGATACCAGTAAAATGACATTTAAAACAAATTGTAAAATGAACAACATTTGCAAAGCAATAAAGACACCACCTTTGCAACCACTTTACTACAGTTTTGAAAAATGTTAGTGAATAGCTCTCCAAAGATGCAAATAAATAATATTTTATTAGATTTCAGACTAGGAGAAAGGGGAGGAAAACCTTCAACTAGAATTACATGATTATTGCTTTGCTCCTCCCTCAACCCAGCAAACATTAAAATGGAACATAAAGCAAGTCTATAACAAGATTTATGAGGAAAGGTATTACACTTAGGGGCACATTGTGCAGAAAAGTCATTAAAATTGTTTGGGCCTTAAGAAGGGGAAAAAAACCCTTTTGAGAAAAATGAGAAACTCAGATGCATCAAAATGCCTTCCTTATGATTACCTAAGGCTTTAGGTTTTTAAAAGCCATTGTACCTAAAGGTTGTGATTCATTCTCTATTGTGGCAGCTTTTTCCTACCAGACAAAACTGAAAGATTTTGTTTCTCTGGGAAACATACTTAAAGAGGTATAGTAGACCTGGCATTCCTTTTGCATGCTCTGGTAGACCCCGGCTCTTGTATAATAAAAACAATATAGGCATGTTATATTTGCCATATGTTAGTTAGGGGGTTTCAGCACACAAATACCTCCTTGTGCACAGAAGTAGATGAAAGCAAAGCTTACTGATGTCTAAGGTCCCTGTGCCTTAACTTACCTTCTTTATCCTACTTAGTCTGCCTAGCAGACTTTTTTTGGTTGGTTGTATGCATATTTGGATAATGGTGATAGCTCAGCTTATTCTTTATGCTTTGTTCCGCTCTGAGGACGGCTAGTACACTCGATTCAGTAGTATATGCTTTCTGATTTCCTTGCCTAATGTTTCTGTGTTATGTGAAATCTCAGTCTATTCTGTCAGTAAAGTTGAGGAGAGTAAGTGAGGAGTGTGTGTGCATGTGTGTTTTCTTATCTGTAAAGTTTTAACTTTGGCTTACTGTTTAACCAGGAAACTCAGCAGGACAAAGGAGATCTAAATAAAACTATATTCCTGTTGAGAATCTCCAAGGTTATGCAATACTATAAAATGGTGGTTTGAGTAGAAGTTCTGTAGTTCATCCTTATCAGAGTAATGGTTTTGGGGGTTTTTGAAAAGGAATGTTTCAAGGAGGTCTTTGAAAAACATTTTCTTCAAATGTTCATTGCATCTGAGATCCCATTTTTGTCCCTTTATTTGCTCCAGAATACCGCCCAACTGCCAACAAAGAAGGGCCTGTGCTCCCAGGAATTTTCTGCATTCCTCTCTGGAGTAGGCATTTTTCTCAGCTACAAAGGCCCTTTGGCGAATTCCCTCTAATCATTGGATTTGCCCTGGGCTCTGATAGGTGCCATTCATGGACTTGGTCTGCTGTTTGATGGGGCTGAGGCATTAATGGGATCTTTTCATGATAAACAAAACCGGGTAACATTACCAGAGGGATCACAAAGCTGCTGTTGTGGGGGGAGTGTGGTGCTTTCTCTCTCTTTCTCTCTCTCTCTCTCTGCTTTTTCCTTCTTCCTCCTCTTCTCCCTGTTCTTTTTATAAATGCACATCTGTGTGCGTGTGCAGCGTGGCCATTTCTAGAAGCAGATCTTCTGACCTTTGCTGCTACTCATAAGTCAATGGCCAATGGCAAAGCCTTTGTGAACATAAGATGATTCTATAAACTGATCTGATCTACAGTAGCTTCACAGCCTGCCGGGAGGTCTGTGTTTTCTTAATTGATTAAACATTGGAAGAACACTGCATGAAGAATCTGATTTTGAGATCTTTCTTACATGCTGGCATTTAATTACTGAAAGTATCTGGTAGTTGAGATGAATGAGTCTGTGGGAATAAACACTTATCACAATAATTTGACTTCATGTGGCTGCTGTGGTGGTATATCCCTGACTGTGTTATCAATGCCAGACTGAATGGGGTAACTCCAGTCACTGTTGTTGTATCCTACTTGCTTCTAAAAAGAATGCAAAAATTAGTTGAAACCTGATTCCTGCAATAGTGAAGAAGTGAAATTAGAATTATTTTAGGTGACGAACACTATTTTTTTTAATTTTATTTTGTGGGTATGTAGGTGTACATATTTGTGGTGTGAGAGGTTTTGATGCAGGCATACAATGCTTAATAATCACATAGGAGTAAATGAGGTATTCATCACTTCAAGCATTTATCCTTTGTGTTGCAAACAATTCAATTATACTCTTAGTTATTTTTTAATGTACACTTAAATTATTATTGACAATAGTCACCCTGTTGCATAAGACTGTTTTTTGATGAAAAGAAACTGACAGTACAAACTAGAGAACTTGCAATCATATTAACGACATTATTTTAAGTTTCTGAAAAAATTAAGGAAAAGTTTCTTATTTTAAATGGAAATCTCTGTGAAGTAATTTGGGAATAGGTAGAACATTAGGCATCCTGATAGCGGTAATTCTACTTACTTACCATGTGTTTTCTTATGTTCCATCTGAATACTGGGGCTCAGGCAAAAGGACAAAAAGGAGTGGTCAGGGATAGCACAGAGTGAGCAAGCGTGCAGAGCAGTGACTTAAAAGTCAAAAGGAATGTTAGGTTAAGGAAGGGTGGGTGAAAAGCAATGCTTATTATTTCTCCTAAAGCAATAAGAAAGGCCAAGCGCTGTGGCTCACGCCTGTAATCCCAGCACTTTGGGAGGCCAAGGCAAGCAGATCACCTGAGGTCAGGAGTTTGAGACCACCCCGGCCAAAGTGGTAAAACCTTGTCTACTAAAATTACAAAACTTAGCCGGGCATGGTGGCACGCCCCTGTTGGAATCCCAACTACCTGAGAGGCTGAGGCAGGAGAAATCACTTGAACCCAGAATGTGGAGGTCGAGATCGCGCCACTGCACCACCAGCCTGGGTTACAAGAGCAAAACTCCATCTCAAAAAAAAAAAAAAAAGTTAAATGATTCATCCATCGGAAGGGATAGCACAGTGCCCTCGTGTTTCCACCAGCCAATTCTTCATTTTAATTTTGACATGACTTCCGGGCTAAGTGTAGGTATTTTAATATGAGTTACGGCCTCCAACTAAATAACAAACAGGACACCAGGCTTCTGTCTAGCCAAGGTTTCGTGATGCTATTTAACGGTCCCCAAATCCCTACCTCAGTACATTTTAAAATATCTAGGTGCTGTAAGTCGGATGGGAAAAAGCTTGACAGCTAGTCAAAGAGGAGAGAAAATCATTCCCTTTGGTAGAGCAGCACTTTATTCATTTTTTTTTTTCAGGTTTTGATTTTTGATTAATGCTTTTTGTTATCATCTGTTCAGTATAACATATTGTAAATCATAAACTCAGGGTTCAGATCTTTCAACGACTTTTGCAACTTGAAAGGTGGAGCTTCCCAGCCTCAATGGAAATCTGCAGTGGCTAGTGTTCCCTGCGGGGCCCCATTACCCAGTCCTGGAAAGGTGCTAACGGGGCATCGTTTTTTTTTTCCCCATGAAGAAAATATCATGCGTTTTAAAATATCGGTGTTATCTGATATTCACATGTTTCATATATATGGTTATAGTACATATTCAACAGCCCTTTTAAGGGCTTAAATATCCTTTATATCTACTAAAATCTTGGTGGTAGCCACTATACAATGAACTCTGCTATGTCCAGCACTTGATTCACATTATCCTTAATCCTCCTAGCCTCCCTGCCAAGTCATGTTACGATTATTCCCATTTTAAAGATGAGGAAACTGGGGCTCAGGGAGGTTCTAGTGTTATAAGACAATGGAGTCAGTTTCCAGTGATGCCTGGCAAGTGGCACTGGCTGTGTTCATCCTATTTTGCCTTCTCGTCGGTTTGTAACTCGTGTTTCTGAACAGACGAAAACTGAAAAGTTTAGTTGAATATCCGAATGTTACCAAATATCCTTATATTTTGTAGCTTGTAGTTTATGACACATTTGGGAGCAAGTTCTTTCCAATGTTTATTTATTCTCTATAGTACCTACATTTAACTTTTTTCTCCCATAATGACTTCCGATCCTACTTCTCCCTGATTCAGTATTCACTCCATTACTTCACTGGCCCTCTTACTTATTATCTGTCACAGGACGCACACACTTTGGAAAAATCTGCCTTGTGATATGATAATTGCAGGATGTTTTCTGAATTGCAGAAGGCTGGAGTAGAGGGGGATGAGGGTTTGAATCAAGTTTATCTCTGGATGAGAGGAATTCTGGCCTGGGAAAGGAACTGGAAACATTCTGGCCAGCTTTCTGAATGCTGGTTAAGGAAAAGCCTAACTCACTCTAGACTGCTCTGCATTCTAGACATTTTACCATGGTCTGTACCCTTTGGGATCTTATATTCTGAGGAAGAAAGTGATTATTTCCCAGGTCGTGTTATTTTTATGAAGAGAATTGAAGCTCTTTTAACTCTGGATAGTTTTTATTTTAATTTACAGATATCCCACTGCATCTTAGGAAAGCTGATATTTTTAGTTCGAAACTACTGGATCACATTTTACCTGCCAGCACTTTTGCCACCTAAGTAGTTTCCTGACACTTGGGGTTTCTCTACTACTCAAGTTAGACACTGAGACAACTATGCAGGGAATTTAAGCGAATAATAAAATCAAAAGAGGAAGGAAACCTTTCATCTCAATCATCTGAATATTTTGTGGTTTTAAAATCTTTACAGGATAGGGTAATATTTTAATACTTATAATGACTTCATTATTTTAGATTATCTTGTATATGTAATTTACATTACTTTTCTAACTGCTGTAAGCAAATTAGGTCATGTTTACTCTGTAGTCAGTGAAAACGATTTGTTCAAATTGAGGTCTCCTTGGATTATTTCAGTCATAACTACCTCTCCATTAGAGAGAAACGCCACTAATGATCAGCCTCTCTGCATTCTCTAGGAGGGCCTTAACGCACTCTAAATTTGTACATGAAGATTTTGTTGTGAAAACACTACATCTTACAGGACTAAATGGCATGCTACTATTCCAAGAAGCTTGTTTTTAGTTTTACTTCTCCCCTGGACTCCTTTTCAGGGTGTTTTCAAGCAAGGTAGAATCTGTTCCTAGGTCATGGCATAGGTGAATGCCAGAGAGCAGAACTTAACCAGACCCAAATCTTGAACCTGGTTCAGGTAGAAACCAGACAAGTGTCATTAACTTTTCCTCTTAGTAGCCACAGCAAGCTCACAGCAGCCTGTAGCCAAGGACCAAGTGTATCAAAGGGGACTGACCAGCACTGTGGATTGCAGTGAATACATAGAGCAGGGTATGGAGACCACAGGGACAGTTTTATTTTTTCCTGTTCTCTAAAAGACCACTAAGAACAAAATGAGCCCAATTTTTGTAGTAGAAGCCCTGGTAATTACTGAACACTCACTCAATTCAGTTAATAAAGCCAGATATACCCAAACTGGCCATTGTTTTTAAGGGAGATTTTGTTTGTGTGCTGGAGGCAGGTTGGAGCCAACTGTTACATTTTTAGGAAGTTTGGGAGCTGGTTGTTAAACATAGCCATTACTAAAAATTAACATACATACATGTATAATTAAATAAATTATGTTTAAAAGCAGTCAATGTGTAAAGCTCATCATTTCCAAGTTATTCTTCTGGACTTTACTATTATTTATGCTCTTGATGGTATTTATGTTTATTGTATCTATGTGGAGAAATACTACATAATGGTGTGCCACCTCCCATTTCTTTCCAGCTCTGTGTTTAGTGATGACACGTTAGCAGCTGAAATTGACCATGGTAGGAGCATTTACACCACAGAAATTGGCAAATGCTACAAATAGGACTTGACACATTGTTTTGATGATTGTCTAGACTTTAAAAAATTATTAAGGACATTTTAATAATGCAGGCTAAACTTAATAAAGTGTTATATCTGCAGCCTTTACATTATAAATAGCATAAAACATTTAAGGAAATATTCCTTGGGTATTCAAAAACTATCATCCAGTTTAGCAAAGAAGTCACTCACATTATTGACGAATGAGTAAAGCTCTGACTTCACTGTTTCCCTTTGGTTTTACTTACTGATGTAAAGAAAAATAGCGCCGGGCGCGGTGGCTCAAGCCTGTAATCCCAGCACTTTGGGAGGCCGAGA
>NW_016805189.1:1599393-1604442 GCF_001698545.2 Rhinopithecus bieti | reverse complement strand
AAAAAAAAAAAAAAAAAAAAAAAAAATCAACCAATGTTCATGTTGAAACTGCACTTATTTGTTAATGACATGAGCTGTTTCTTTGCTGAAATGAATAGTCACCAAGCATTTGTTTGGGGTCTGATTTTGTGACACAGTTATTGGTAATAGAATTACAAAAACTGATACTGAATTTTGCAAGAAATAGCAAGTGAAACAAGTTACAGGTGTATGGAATTTAAAAACAGTATTACATGTTTTATTATCAATTGTCAATTGTTTACTAAACATTCCTTAAATCACAAATTTTATAATAAACTTATGAATATGTATATAAGCATACATTATTTTTTCTCCCAAAGATCCTGACATTAAACAT
This sequence comes from Rhinopithecus bieti, assembly GCF_001698545.2. NCBI lineage: Eukaryota > Metazoa > Chordata > Mammalia > Primates > Cercopithecidae > Rhinopithecus > Rhinopithecus bieti. The sequence goes on along the minus strand of NW_016805189.1, from coordinate 1,604,084 downwards.
TTACTAGGTAATGGAAGACAATGGATGCCTTATGACGTAAATTCAGAAATCCCCACAATTTTCTGTTGAGTCCTATTTTAGATCCTTGTTAATTCGAAGGACACAAGCAGAACTTTTCAAACAAAATAAAACACACACACACACAAGCCTAAGAAACATGATCTCCACCAGCTTAATATTCTGAAGTATGTGAAAACAAAGTCTTTTATGTGAGAACTATAGAAATGTTTTCAAATATAGTAAAATGGATGGTGTTGATTAACTTACTTTATAAAAACTTTCCTGAGTTTATTCTCTGAGAAACAACTATGTAGAAAACTTTGTCCTGGGCTCTGCACTGATTTAAGGAGGACTTGGTGCCTTTTTCCCAGGTTGAGCTTAAATGTTTGCTCTAATATGGATCATCCTACTTTTAAGAGTTTTTTTTTTTTTCCCAAATAAATAGGTAAAGAGCCATTCTAAGTTTCTTAAGAGAATCGACATGAATTTGTGAAGACCGTTGATCATCTTAATTTGTCTTCCATAGATAGTAATAAACAAACAATATCGAACACCTGTTATATGCTAGATTCTATACCAGGCACATTCCTCAAAACTAATCTTTTGAAAATCTCTGTGAGCTCAGTTATAATATCTTCATTGTACACAAAAATGAGACATTATACTGGTAATCAATGATGAAGATGAGATTTGAGTTCAGGTTTTCTGACTCAAAATTCTGTGTCTTTTCTGAAAAAATCTTTTACCCCAAGAGCCCTTGAAAACAAAACAATCAAAATTATATTCCTTTAAATTACTGAACACACACTGAGCCTGGGGAAATGCTTTCATCAAGTGTGAGAATAAAACTAAGTGACAGCTGGATGGCCAGATCCATTTTCTGCAGTAGATAGCAGAGTCTGAGAAAACAGCTGCCCAGAAATGAGGAAATGCAACAGACAGTATGTTTTGGTATCTTTTTACATTCAGAAGAAAGTAGAGAACCATATTCTGATGTCTTTAGTCATCTCTGATACAAGCAAAATTTTGACCTGCTGATACTACAGGGTTTAATTGTGAAACTCACGCTGTGGCCTAAGATAATTCCAGCTTCCTCACTCTCCTCTTGTCCCATACAAAATATCAGTGTGCTACTTACCAGTACTAATTCAAAATTTTGTATCTAAATTTTGTAGAGTGAGATAGTTATATAAACCAAGTAGTAGTATTAGAAAGAAAATAAAGCAAGCTGAAGTAGGATCTAAAAGAAGAAAGAGAATACATTATTTGTATATATTGGTCTAAATGTTGCCTAGTTTTGTTTGTTTGTTTGTTTGTTTAAAGAAACAAGCACCAGGATATGAGATGTCACCGGGAATACCATTTCCCTTCAGCTGCTTTATATTTCATTGTGTCTTGGTCTAGAATGTGTTTATATACATATAAATATATTCTCCACCAAATACACAATTTGAAACTAATGGCTTTGCTGATTGAAAAGACTGAAACTTGTGTCACTTCACGAAAGCAGTTCCTAAAAACAAATGCCATAAAGTTAAATGTATGTATGGCCAATGTATGCTAGAAAATAAAGGGACATGTAGGATTTTAAATCAGTTGATTGATTTTTCAGCCATCAGTTTGAGTAACATAAATTGCAGACTATTAGGAAACTTTGGAGAAATGCATAGGTTCACAGTAAAAGGATCTGAGTGGGGAAAAAATTACGTTTTAGGGACAGCCAAAAAGACTGTAGTCACAAGAGCAGAATGAACATACTGAGACATTGCTGGGGAGGTGGGGGCAGAGCAAGGGTCTCCAGTAAACAGGAGCCACTGTAAGAAGGATCCAAGTTAAAGGTTCAAGACATCACAGTGAGTATTTTTTTTTTAGGTTAAATGTTAGCAAAATGTTTCTGACAGGCCTGTCAAACACTATCCGTGGACCTACAGAGGCTGTTTGCGTTCCAAGAGTAGTGCTTCTTCATTCTGAGGAAGAATAGAGATTCCATCACAGGATTTCTGAACTCAGAGTTATGTCAGGTCTTTCGGCTTTTTGATTGGTGAGAAATAGGCTTCTGTGGATAACTAGCAGATAACAGATAACATCCATTTTTGTTGCTGGAATGAAATAAGACCCAACACTGGCAAATTTACATTCATGGTAACGGCCTAGAGCCGCTTGATTTCCTAGTGGAGATAAAGAGGAAATGTTTTATTTGGGGGAGGTGGGGATTTGCCAGTACGTAGTAGTAAATAACAAAATCAAACGCATCACGTAGTGATCCATGAGCAGTAATGATAATATCTTGAATTTGTACAGTAATTTGTAAAGCACCAGTTAATTAGAACTTTAAATCATTAGCTTCATATTCCAGAGGCCCTGGGCCAGGGACTTCTGAGAGATCTGTTCAACGTCATAGAATTAACTCGTAGATTGCGAGGCTGGGCCTAGAATCTGGACATACTGCTTCCACCCAATGTGTCCCTTGGCTCATTGAGTGACCAAAGCACTGCAGTCTCATCTACCTCTAGATTATAGACTCATCTTACAATTGAAGCTGCAGAGCAATTCATTTTTTAAATGACTTCTAATATCAAGCACTACACAATTATCAGGTATCTTTCCACATAGAATTGTGACCTATCTTGTTTTTCCACAGTAGAAAGCATCCAGAATCAAGACAGTGCAAGCCACCTCCTCCAGTTCCTTAGCAATTGTTCTTTAACTGATTTTTTTGCTGTAACTTTACAACTAAAGTATTACTGTTTTATAAATGAATAAAACAAGGTGCAAGAGAATGGTTCTGATATGCCCAACGGGTTGATTTGATGATTCTGAATGACGCTGTTTATTAATTGGTTCAAATGATTTTTTTGACATTTTGAAGATTAAATTTCTGGCTAGTTTGATGATATGAATTACTTATTTTAAAACTCTTAAACATCTTACATATATGTAACTCTACAGCCAAGTCAGCTTTTGGGTAGATAAATTAGAGTGAAACTGTAGAGAGTGAAAATTTTTTTCACTTTGGGAGGCTGAGGCGGGCAGATCACCTGAGGTCAAGAGTTCGAAAGCAGCCTAGCCAACATGGTGAAACCCCATCTTTAGTAAAAATACAAAATTTAGCTGGGCATGGTGGTGAGCGCCTGTAATCCCAGCTACTTTGGAGACTGAGGCACGAGAATTGCTTGAACCCGGGAGGCGGAGGTTGCAATGAGTCGAGATTGCACCACTGCACTCCAGCCTAGGCAACAGAGCAAGACTCCATCCAAAAAAAGAAAAAAATTAATTTAATTGCAGATAAATAAAAAGTCATTTATATCAGTCTTTGAAATGCATGTCCTAATTTTTATTTCTTGGAGGCGTGGCTTTCTGATTATTTTGGGAGTAGGTTCTAATAAATTGACTTTATCACAAACACATACACATATATAACAGGAAATGAGGATGAATACTAAAGTGGGCATTTTCTGTATAATTAACAATATTGATACAGTCAGTGAAACCAAATGAAATTGCCGTTTTGTAAGTAAAAAAAATGGTTGAATATTATCTGTTTCTCATGCTTTAGTCTGCTTAATTTTGTTTATGTGTTTATCAAGCTTCTTCAATGGGATTCCATTGTATTTTGAAACCAAGCTGTCTTCCAGAAGAAAAACAAAATGGAAAAAAAATTACCAATATTTAAATATTTTGATTATTCATTATTACAGTTTTATAGGTTGAGGAATAGAAAGAAAAAGCAGAAGACAAATAAAATACCTCATGTCCAAACCTGTGTGTGGACACTAACTCCACGGCACAGACATGTCATCACTCGACTCCGCTTCTTCTGAGGGTAGCCACACAGTGTGCATGACAATGCCTGCCCTGTATATGCACAGTACTCTTTGCATGCTTCTACTTACATAAGGAATATTTTTCTTTAAAAAAATACTTTCCTTGAAAATACATATATTCTTAAACTAATACATTCTCTTTGGAAATTTTGGATAATTCATAAAAGCTGAAGGAATAAAATAAAATTGTTGAATCTTACTACTCAGAAAAAATATTTGTATTTTCTTCTTATACACTAAAATATTAATATATTCTTATTTAGAATATTAATATATTCTAAATAAATATTTATATCTTATACACTAAAATATTAATATTTTAGTGTAAATTTTTATCTATGAAGTAAACAATTTGAAAAGCTAAATATAGAGTCTCATTTAGAATATATGGATTATACCTCGTGTGTAATTTTGTATTCAGCTCTTTACACTTCACATTATGTTGTGTTTCCCAAGTCATTAAATATTCTTCTAAGTAACCAGAATAGATCAGCAATAGTTCACTTAACAGTGAACAAACTGCATTAAAAACCAGCCAGAGCCTTACCAAAGAGCTGATGCTATGAATACCAGTCATAGCTTAGTTGCTGTTCCATATGTTAATTTAATTTGACAGAGTAAGAGTCTTTGAAGTCCTAATTCTCTTTTGCATCCAATAAACCAGTTTTTATAGTGCGTGAACTTTTAGACATCAGCCTGCAGCTAAACTCATGTCGGGAAGTTGCCATGAGGTCACACATAACAATGGCTGGAGGGGTGTTCCTTTGGAAGTCTTGTGGGAGAGGTGAGGGGACTGTCAGGGGTCACGTGGGGGGTCAGTGCCTCTGATGATAGCATCTTATCGGCATACAGATTAGTTACCATTTT